>NC_080097.1:75135474-75442405 GCF_950005125.1 Chionomys nivalis
CCATCAAAATCCCAACAAAATTCTTCACAGACTTTGACAGGACAATAATCAACTTTATATGGAAAAACAAAAAAACCCAGAATAACCAAAACAATCCTATACAGTAAAAGTACTTCTGGAGGCATTACCATCCCTGATTTCAAACACTATTACAGAGCTACAGTAATGAAAACAGTTTGGTATTGGCACAAAACAGAGATGTTGTCCAATGGAATCGAATCGACGATCTGGATATTAATCCACAAACCTATGAACAAAGAGCTAAAATTATACAATGGACGAAAGAAAGCATCTTTAACAAATGGTGCTGGCATAACTGGATGTCAACCTGTAGAAGAATGAAAATAGGTCCATATCTATCACGATGCATAAAACTCAAGACCAAATGGATTAAAGACCTCAATATAAATCCATCCACACTGAACCTGATAGAAGAGAAAGTAGAAAGTAGTTTGCAGCACATGGGCACTGGAGACTACTTCCTACATATAAACCCAGTAGCACAGACATTAAGGGCAACAATGAATAAATGGGACCTCCTGAAACTGAGAAGCTTCTGTAAAGCAAAGGACACTGTCATTAAGACAAAAAGAAAGGCTACTGAATGGGAGAAGATCTTCACCAATCCCACATCAGAAAAAAGGTCTGATCTCTAAAATATATAAAGAACTCAAGAAACTAGACATCAAAACTGTAATTACCCCAATTAAAAAATGGGGCACTGAACTGAAAAGAGAATTCTCAACAGAACAATTTCAAATGGCCAAAATACACTTAAGGTCATGCTCAACCTTCTTAGTGATAAGGGAAATGCAAATCAAAACACCTTTGAGATACCATCTTACACCTGTCAGAATAGCTAAAATCAAAAACACCAAGGAGAGGATGTGGAGTAAGGGGAACACTCATCCATTGCTGGTAGAAATGCAGACTTGTGCAACCACTTTGAAAACAGTGTGGCGGTTTCTCAGGAAACTGAGAGTCAACCTACCTCAGGACCCAGCAATACCACTCTTTGGGATATGCCCAAGAGATGCTCAATCATCCCACAAAAACATTTATTCAACTTTGTTTATAGCAGTACTATTTGTAATAGTCAGATCCTGGAAACAACCTAGGTGGCCCTCAATAGAAGAATGGATAAAGAAGGTGTGACAATATACACTTTAGAGTTTTACTCAGCAGTAAAAAACAATGACATTGTAAATTTTGCATGCAAATAGATGGAAATAGAAAACACTTTACTGAGTGAGATAACCCTGACCTAAAATGATGAATATGGTATGTACTTACTCATAAGTGGATTCTAGCCATAAATAAAGGACATTGAGCCTATAATTCATGATCTCAGAGAAGCTAAATAAGAAAGTGAACCCAAAGAAAAACATATAGTTATCCTCCTGGATATTGGAAGTAGACAAGATTGTCAGGCAAAAGTTAGGAGCATGGGGAGGGGGATGGGATGGGATGGGGGTAAAGTGATATAGGGAGAGAGAAGAAAGAAGGGGATGATTGGGGAGAGCTTAGGGGAATGGGGTGGTTGAGATGGAGAAAGGGTGGATATGGGAGCAGGGAAGTAGATATTTTACTTAAGTGAGCTATTTTAGGGTTGGCAAGAGACTTGACTCTGCTGGGATCACGCCCAGCAGATTTATCCGTAAACATTAGCCCGAGGCAAACACGCCCCCAATTGGTGGGGCTATATCCCAACATCTCCCTCTTTTGTCTAAGTAAGATAGAACTAAACCAAATACAACTATATACAATAATAATAAATAATAAATATAACAAACAATATTGAGAACAAAACTTTTGCTAAACATTCTATCTCAAGGAGTCTAAATAACATAAAGAGTAACTACAATTATATAATCTTCAACTCCGTCAAAGATCTGAGAAGGGAATAAATATTACTTAACAATCGAGAGATATCCAAAATGTGCAACAATTGACAGAGACAACTGACTACCTGGGCAATCACCCAAAGTCTTGTTTGCAATGTTGAGTCAACCAACTTTGGCTAAGGCCTAACATAACTGACATACCATTCTTAGAACTATCCTACCCTGTCTTGGCAGGATAAGACAATCCTGTTTCATCCACTTAGGGATATTCTGTATCTTTGTCAGAAGTTGAGGTATGGGCTTTTCTTAACCCAAAGGCCAGTTCTGCCAAGAAGACAAGCTCCCAGTGGAGTGTCTTTGGTGCTCAACGTTCTCTCGGGAGTAGAGTGGTGTTGCCAGGAGTAATTGTGTCTCGTTGGCACAGAAATTTTAGGTTAGATTAAAGGCCATTTTCTACAGCTCTTGAAGAGGCTGAAGATCATACTATCTATACTAAATATAATCTCTATGTAACTAAAAGACCTGATTAACTTAAAAATAAATATGACAAACATATAATTCTCAATACCTATCTAACTTGAAGACTAAAAGAATAAACAACTGTGCAATATATGAAGACAATGATCTTCAACTGTAAACAATGTCATAGTATCAGAGGTAGAAATGTACAATGTAATATGGTAGATGTATCAATACAATATAGACAAAGTTATAAGCATACTCATACAAAAATAGAGGTAGGAACACTCACATTCAATATTCAATATATCAATATACAAGAAACAGTACCAATACAATTTTCTATAAACAGTAATTCACAAATACCAATCATCCCATAAAACCAGTTAATCCCCCTTCTTCTTCCTCTTCTTTTTTTTTTCATAAAAATATCACCCCATCCCCTCAACCCTAAACCAACCACTAAAAGATGTCCCTAACCCTGAGGGAAAACTCTGTTGGGAGAGGGGATGTCGTCCTCTAAGATTGCTTCTAGCTGACATGGGGGCGACGTTCTTTTTAGGGGGTCCTGTGAAAGCAAATGATGGTAAAAATTCCCAAATTAACCTTTGACCTAAGAAAATTGTAACTAGTCTCAGAGCGTTTTGAGAAGGTCTGACCAGAGTGTTGTCAAAAATGTGCACCATTCGAAATTGTCTCATGTAGTTGGTACCAAAAAACAGGTCTAATATTAGCGCTTAAAAAAAAATTCATGACGTCATAAAAACCAGATTGAGTTGATGTCGTGGGGCCCCATCTTCATCCTGGAAACTTCAAAGATTACTGTAGGAAAATTTGTTGCTTGTTATGGGAAATTTAAACATTAACAACAAGGACATATACTGACATATAAAGAAAGACACAGATATGAGGAAAAGCAAAGAAAGTTTAAGACATATATACATGAAAAAAATTAATACTTACAGAACACATCCCTCCATCAGTTATTAAGCATTCAAGGTCCCTTAAATTCTTTGAAGATGGGTATTTTCCTGTGGAGATAAGAAGAGAACCCTGCCCCCAACCTATCTGTATTACATACCACCAGTACGATCGCCATCCATGTGATTGAATTGTTATTTATCTTTCCCAACTGGCTTATCTTCATCAAAATGAACCTTTATCAATTTTGACGGTATCCACAATTTTTCCTCACCTGTGGAGACAAGAGCAAATCCCATTCCCCAATGCAGCACATCTCTTGGCTTCCATTGTGAGGTCAGAACATCCTTGAAATAAACTGGTTGATTTAGTTCAGTAGACTTTTCCATTATCCAATGTCTTTCTGCAGCCGATGTTCCCTTCTCATTAGCGTTGAGAAAATTCAAGGTTAACAAAGCATTATGTAACCTATTTCTGGGGGTGTTTTCCACCCCTTTCTGTTTGTTCAACATATCCTTTTTAGTTCGATTTGATCTTTCTATGACTGCTTGACCTGTAGGATTGTATGGTATACCTGTAACATGCTTGATATTGTAATAATCAAAAAACCGTTTCATTTTCCTAGAGACATAAGCAGGACCATTATCTGTCTTTATTTGTGTAAGTATACCCATGATAGCCATGACTTCTAATAAATGAGTGATAACTGAATCAGCTTTTTCTGAACTTAAAGCTGTTGTCCACTGAAAGTCTGAATACGTGTCAATGGTGTGATGAACATATTTTAATTTGCCAAATTCTGCAAAGTGGAACACATCCATCTGCCAGATTTCATTCCTTTGGGTGCCCTTTGGATTATCCCCTGCAGGCAGTGGCATTTGGTTATAGAAAGAGCAAGTAGGGCATTTCTTTACAATCTCCCTAGCTTGTTGCCATGTAATAGAAAACTCTTTCTTCAAACCTTTGCTATTAACATGATGTTTTTTTATGAAATTCAGAGGCTTGTAGCACACTACCAATCAATAATTGATCAATTTCTGCATTACCTTGTGCTAGAGGACCTGGCAGACCCGTATGGGATCGGATGTGTGTTATGTACATAGGGTAAAGCCTGTTCCTAATCAAATCTTGCACCTGGATAAACAAAGAGGTTAGTTCTGTATCATCAGGTATAAATTCAGCAGTTTCAATACGTAAAATAACTCTTTCTGCATATTGTGAATCAGTAACTATATTAATAGGTTCTTTAAAATCCCTTAGCACCATAAGAATGGCATATAATTCTGCCTTCTGGACAGAATCATAAGGACTTTGTTCCACCTTATCCAAGTCTTCTGATTTGTAACCTGCCTTCCCTGATTTATTGGCATCAGTATAGAACGTACGGGCTCCAGTTATTGGAGCATCACGGACGATTCGAGGAAGGATCCAAGAAGTTCTCTTTATGAAGTTAAGCCTCTTGCTTTTTGGATAGTTGTTATTAATGTCTCCCAAAAAATTAGCACAAGCTCTTTGCCATGGTTCATTATCTTCCCATAATTTGTTTAGTTCATCAGCAGTGAAAGGCACTATAATTTCTGCTGGGTCTATGCCTGCTAGTTGACAAAGTCTCAACTTGCCTTTTATAATTAACTCAGAGACTTTTTCCACATAAGTTTTCAGTTTCTTACTTGGTTTATGTGGTAAAAAGATCCATTCCAAGATAATATCATCTCTCTGCATTAAAATTCCTGTAGGGGAAATTTTTGATGGTAGTATGACGAGAATACAATCGAGCTCTGGATTTACCCTATCCACATGTGCCTGTTGTAATTTTTCCTCAATCATCGTCAGTTCCTTTTCTGCTTCAGCTGTGAATTCTCTGGGACTGTTTAAATCTTTGTCATCATCCAAGGTTTTGTTCAAATGAATTATTAGATCAGGTGTTATCCCAATAGCTGGCCGTAGACTGGAAATGTCCCCTAACAGTCTTTGAAAGTCATTAAGAGTCCGGAGGTGATCTCTCCGAATTTGTGCCTTTTGTGTCTTAATTTTTTGTAAACCTATTTTATAACCTAAATAATTAACAGAATCTCCCTTCTGAATCTTTTCAGGAGCAATTTGTAATCCCCATTTAGGTAAAAGTATTTTTATTTCTTCAAACAGTCTGTTCAAGGTATCCATGTTTGAATCGGATAACAAAATGTCGTCCATGTAATGATATACTATCAAGTTGGGAAATTTCTTGTGTATTATTTGCAATGGTTGATTCACAAAATATTGGCACAGGGAGGGGCTATTTAACATACCCTGGAGGAGGATGGCGCAGTGGTACCTCCTCGAAGGTTGAGAATTATTATAAGTAGGCACTGTGAAGGCAAATTTTTCTCTATCTTCTTTTTGTAATGGTATAGTGAAAAAACAATCCTTTAAATCAATAACTATGAGAGGCCATCCTTTTAACAATAAAGAGGGCAAAGGAATTCCAGATTACAGAGGGCCCATAGGTTGAATAACCTTGTTGATAGCCCTGAGATCTGTCACCATTCTCCATTTACCTGATTTTTTCTTAACCACAAATACAGGAGAATTCCAAGGGCTGGTAGATTCTTCTATATGTCCAGCATCTAATTGCTCTTGTACCAACTGTTCTAAAGCCTGTAACTTTTCCTCAGCTAAAGGCCATTTCTTGTCCATATTGGTTTCTCAGACAACCATTTTAAAGGTAAGGCTGTTGGTATCTCTGAAGGGACATCAATTGCTTGTTCTTGTACAGCCCGAATGGCCGGTTTTCTCCGTTTGTAATATCTTTTAATATTATCCCCAGAAATATAGGCTCTAGAAGTAGCAGGAATGTTAATTTGGGTATTCCATTGTTGTAATAGGTCAAGACCCCATAAATTCATTGCAATATTGGCTACATATGGCCTTAATTTTCCTATTTGTCCCTCTGGTCCTATACATTCAACCCATCTCATGCTCTGCCTTACTCGAGATAGGGTTCCAACTCCCAGGAGCTGAACATTTACATTCTGAAGAGGCCAATACGGATGCCAAGATTCTGGGGTAATGATACTTACATCCGCACCTGTGTCCAGCAGGCCAGTAATAAAAATGCCATTTACACACACTCTCAGCTTTGGTCTTTGATCATTTATAGAAGTTTGCCAAAACACACGGAACTCATCTTTCTGATCATTATTGCTTGTAGCAGTAGACATGGGGCTTTCTAATTGTCCTGACGAGTCACATTCTCTGTAGTAACTGGAAATGACTGAACCATGTTTGCCATGGGGGCCTGTGAGGCCCCCCCTCTCACGTTTCCCGTCTGTATCAGGTTATCTTGTCTATCTCTTGTAGACCTGCACTCATTCGTCCAATGTCTGCCCTTTCCACATCTTCTACATAAACCTGAAGGCTGAATCCTCCTATTTCTGTTATTTCTAGAAGATGCATTATTATTATTTCTGAAAATCCATTGTCTACAATTCCTTTTCATATGACCCATTTTACCACCATTAAAACATTTGGTATTCTGATGTCTCCTTTTACCATTGGAAATTGCTTCTTCTACCCATGCTTCAGTGCCATAGTCAAATGTATCAACATTCAGTGTATGCAAGACCCATTCTTCTAATGGTGCTGATCTGAGCTTTAAAGATCCCAAAATCCTTTTGCATTCCACATTTTCATTTTCATAAGCCAAAGTCTCAATCATTATATGTCTTGCTTCTGGGTCAGATAACCCTATTTGTACAGCTTTAGTTATTCTTTGTAAAAAGTCAGTAAAGGGTTCTCTCTGACCCTGTTTAACTCTGACAAATGATTCCATCCTCTGTCCTGGGTCTTGCACCCTGTCCCAAGCCCTTAAGGTTGCTGTAGTACACATGGAGAGTGTGTTTTCATCCAAATTAGCTTGTTCCTGAGGGTCAGAAAATAGCCCTTCTCCTAGAATTTGATCTATGGAAATCTCAATTCCCTTTGCTCTTTCCTGCTGTTCTAAAAGTCTAGCCTCTTGCCTGAATAAGCATTTCCATTTCAATTGCGGTCCACTCTCAAGGATAGCAGAGCTCAGTTGAAACCAGTCCAAGGGCATGACATTATTTGTTGTGGCCCAAGATCTTAGCATCTCTTTAACAAAAGAGGCATTCATCCCAAAAGTCATTACAGCCTGTTTAATTTCTTTGAGATCATTCATACGGACAGGTTCCCATGTATCTTCCTTGATGACCCTAGGGTTTCTGGAACCAACTACTTTCTCTGTTGTTACAACTGGAAAGGCAGATAGAACTGTAGGTAGAGCTTTGTGGGAATTGTCCCGGAGAGATTTACCCACAGATTTAGTTAAAATTTGCCTTTCTACCTCTTGCTCTTCTTCCTCAGAATTCAGAAATTCCTCAGTCTTTTCAATTCTATTTACCATTGCCTTCTGTAATGTCTGAATCTCCTGTCCAGAATTATGTTCTAAAGCCTTCATTGAGGATTCTAAAGTATGAAGTTTGTCCATTAGAGATAACATCTCATCTTTGGACATAATTTTTATAGCATAAACTGTCCCTTCTTGTATTGACAGTCTTTCCACCAATCTGTCATAAGCTTTAGACAAAATCCGATTGTCACATTCAGCAGTTTTGATTCTCTCAGTTAATGTTTCAGTTCCTACTGAAAGGGACTGAAGCTTATGATCCAAATCAGCTGTTCCCTCTTCCATAGTATTGAATTTCTCCTTAACATCAGCCGTTAATGTTTCAGTTCCTACTGAAAGGGACTGAAGCTTATGATTCAAATCAGCTGTTCCCTCTTCCAAAGTAATGAATTTCTCCTTAACATCAGCCTGTACCTCTTCTAAATTTTGTTCAGTTTGTCGAGTTGTGTTAAACAAAGATCTATTCTCTGCCTGGAGAACTTCAAACTGATTTTTGAGAAGATTGTTGTCATTCTGAATTGTTTTTAAGAGTTCAACCTCGTCTTGTAAAGACTTTATCATATTTCTATTATCAAACCATATAGTACCAAGGAAAACTACGAATCCCAGAAAGATCCATATCTGTGGGCTGACAGACACTTCTTGTAAAATCTCCCACATGGTACAATTGAAAAGGCTGTTAAAGTCTTGAATGGTAATGTTTTCAGACATTTTTCTTATTTATAAAAGAAAATTATGTACCTGTAATGACGTTTTCCTGCCAGTAGTGGCAAAAGAAATGCACCTGAGTCCATGTGGTCTAAACCAGAGCTGGTCTGAAACAATTAACTCAAAACAAAAATTATTGTACTGCCTGATAAGGGAAGGGGTTGGCGGCTTATGCTTCAAAACCGCAGGTGCTTCCGTTAAATCAGGCAGTGAGACTTTGGAAGACAAGAGGAAGATGGGCATCGAAGAGGCTCCTTAAGGAGTTTGATAGCCATTTGGGCAAGAAACTGCTCTTGAACAGACTGATGCATAAACTGGACACAAAGAACCCGCAGAGAGAGGACTGCTGATCTTGTCTAAATGTGAGATGGTCTTTTGGGGTTCCTGACTCATGAAAGAGTCTGTGAGACATTCTGCAGGACACAGCAGATAGCGACTGAACTGTCTTTGGAATTTCCTGCTTCATTAAAATGTCTGCTGGATACTATGGGCCTGTAGGCCGAAAATGGATGCCCCAACGGTACAGAAGAACTTTGGGTGACTATACAGGCAGCGAGATTTCTCTGTCATTTCTAGAATTTTGGATTTCTTGTTTACTTAGGTAATATTATATCCTTCTGGAGTCTTTGATGGAGTTGAAGAATGGTTAGGTATAGTTATAGTTTTCCATTATTATGATAAAGAAAAGTAGATGTAAATATTGTAACTGTAATTCTTGCTTGATAACTGTTTTGTTATATGTAATTTTATTTTTTTTTATTTTTTTTATTTATTTTATTTTTTTTATTTTTTTTATTCTTTTTTAATTAAAATTCCAACTATTCCCCGTTTCCCATTTCCCTCCCCCTCCTCCCACATATTGCCCCTTCCCCCCACTCCCCTCCCCCATCCCCACTCCTCTTCTCCTCCCCCCAGTCCATTCCCCCTCCCTCTCGATACTGAAGAGCAGTCCAAATTCCCTGCCCTACAGGAAGACCAAGGTCCTCCCACTTCCATCCAGGCCCAGGAAGGTGAGCATCCAAACAGGCTAAGCTCCCACAAAGCCAGTTCTTGTATTAGGATGGAAACCTAGTGCCATTGTCCTTGGCTTCTCATCAGCCTTCGTTGTCCGCCATGTTCAGAGAGTCCAGTTTCAACCCATGCTTATTCAGTCCCAGTCCAGCTGGCCTTGGAGAGCTCCCAATAGATCAGTTCCACTGTCACAGTGGGTGGGTGCACGCCACGTGGTCCTGATTTCCTTGCTCATGTTCTCCCTCCTTCTGCTCCTCATTTGGACATTAAGAGCTCAGACCGTTGCTCCAAATTGGGTCTCTGTCTCTCTCTCGATCCATCGTCAGATGAAAGTTCCTGTGCCATTCTCCTTGGCCTCTCGTCAGCTCTCATTGTCCGCCACATTCAGAGAGTCCGGTTTTATCCCATGTTTTTTCAGTAGCAGTCCAGCTGGCCTTGGTGAGCTCCCAATAGTTCAGCACCACTGTCTCAGTGGTTGGGTGCAACCCTCATGGTCCTGACTTCCTTGTTCATGTTCTCTCTCCTTCTGCTCCTCATTATAACCTTGGGAGCTCAGTCCGGTGCTCCAGTGTGGGTCTCTGTCTCTATCTCCATCCATCGCTAGATGAAGGTTCTATGGCGATATGCAAGATATTCATCAGTATGATTATAGGATAGGTTCATTTCAGGTTCCCTATCCTCAGGTGCCCCAATGAACTAACTGGGGACATTGCCCTGGGCATCTGGTAGCCATTCCAAGTTCAAGTCTCTTGCCAACCCTTAGGTGGCTCCCTTACCTAAGGTATGAGTTTCCCTGCTCCCCTATCCAACCTTCCTTTATCCCCAATCACCCGGATTCCCCCAGTTCCCCTCATCTTCTCCTTCACACTTTTCTCTCCCCATTACCCCTCATCCCCATCCCACCCCACCCCCAAGATTCCAATTTTTTGCCCATCAATCTTGTCTATTTCCCATAGCTGGGAAGATATCTATATGTTTTTCCTTGGGTTTACCCTCTTGTTTAGCTTCTTTAGGATCACAAATTATAGACTCGGTGGCCCCTATCCATGGCTATAAACCAATTATGAGTGAGTACATCCGATGTTCTTCTTTTTGGGTCTGAGTTACCTCACTCAGGATCGTATTTTCTATTTCCATCCATTTGCATGCAAAATTCGAGAAGTCATTGTTTTTTACCGCTGAGTAGTACTCTAATGTGTATATATTCCACACTTTCTTCATCCATTCTTCCATTGAAGGGCATCTAGGTTGCTTCCAGGTTCTGGCTATTACAAATAATGCTGCTATGAACATAGTTGGACAAATGCTTTTGTCATATGATAGGGCATCTCTTGGGTATATTCCCAAGAGTGCTATTGCTGGGTCCAGGGGTAGGTTGATCCCAATTTTTCTGAGAAACCGCCACACTGATTTCCTAAGTGGTTGCACAAGTTTGCAGTCCCACCAGCAATGGATGAGGGTACCCCTTTCTCCACCACCTTGGTGTTTTTGATTTTAGCCATTCTGACAGGTGTAAGATGATATCTCAAAGTTGTTTTGATTTGCATTTCTCTGATCGCTAAGGAGGTTGAGCATGACCTTAAGTATCTTTTGGCCATTTTAACTTCTTCTGTTGAGAATTCTCTGTTCAGTTCAGTGCCCCATTTTTTAATTGGGTTAATTATCCTTTTAAAGTCTAGTTTCTTGAGTTCGTTATATATTTTGGAGATCAGACCTTTGTCTGTTGCAGGGTTGGTGAAGATCTTCTCCCAGTCAGTAGGCTGTCTTTTTGTCTTAATGACAGTGTCCTTTGCTTTACAGAAGCTTCTCAGTTTCAGGAGGTCCCATTTATTCAATGTTGCCCTTAATGTCTGTGCTGCTGGGGTTATACATAGGAAGCGATCTCTGTGCCCATATGTTGTAGGGTACTTCCCATTTTCTCTTCTATCAGGTTCAGTGTGTTTAGATTGATATTGATGTCTTTGATCCATTTGGACTTGAGTTTTGTGCATGGTGATAGATATGGGTCAATTTTCATTCTTCTACAGGTTGACATCCAATTGTGCAGGCACCATTTGTTGAAGATGCTTTCTTCCTTCCATTGTATACTTTTAGCTCCTTTATCGAAAATCAGTTGTTCATAGGTTTGTGGGTTAAAATCCGGGTCTTCTATACGATTCCATTGGTCGACTTCTCTGTTTTTATGCCAGTACCACGCTGTTTTCATTACTGTAGCTCTGTAATAGAGTTTGAAGTCAGGGATGGTAATGCCTCCAGAAGTTCCTTTATTGTACAAGATTGTTTTGGCTATCCTGGGTTTTTTGTTTCTCCATATAAAGTTGATTATTGTCCTTTCAAGATCTGTGAAGAATTTCGATGGGATTTTAATGGGGATTGCATTGAATCTATAGATTGCCCTTGGTAGAATTGCCATTTTTACTACGTTGATCCTCCCAATCCAAGAGCAAGGGAGATCCTTCCATTTTCTGGTATCCTCTTCAATTTCCTTCTTCAATGCCTTAAAGTTCTTGTCAAATAGATCTTTCACTTCCTTGGTTAGAGTTACCCCAAGATATTTTATGCTGTTTGTGGCTATCGTGAAAGGTGATGATTCTCTTATTTCCCTCTCTGCATCCATATCCTTTGTGTATAAGAGGGCGACTGATTTTTTGGAGTTGATCTTGTATCCTGCCACATTACTAAAGGCGTTTATCAGCTGCAGGAGTTTTTTGGAGGAGTTTTTGGGGTCGCTCATGTACACTATCATATCATCTGCAAATAATGCAAGTTTAACTTCTTCCTTTCCAATTTGAATCCTCTTTATCCCCTTATGTTGTCTTATTGCTATTGCTAAAACTTCGAGAACTATATTGAAGAGGTATGGAGAGAGTGGACAGCCTTGGCGTGTTCCTGATTTTAGTGGGATGGCTTTAAGTTTCTCTCCATTTAATTTGATATTAGCTGTCGGCTTGCTGTATATAGCTTTAATTATATTTAGGTATGACCCTTGTATCCCTAATCTCTCCAAGACTTTTATCATAAAGGGATGTTGAATTTTGTCAAATGCTTTTTCAGCATCTAATGAGACGATCATATGGTTTTTTTCTTTCAGTTTATTTATATGATGGATTACATTGATAGATTTGCATATGTTAAACCAGCCCTGCATCTCTGGGATGAAGCCTACTTGATCATAATGGATAATTTTTCTAATGTGTTCTTGGATTCGGTTTGCCAGAATTTTGTTGAGGATTTTTGCGTCGATGTTCATGAGTGAGATTGGCCTGTAATTCTCTTTCTTGGTTGGGTCTTTGTGTGGTTTTGGTATCAGAGTTACTGTAGCTTCATAAAAGGAATTTGGCAATGACTCTTCTGTTTCTATATTCTGAAATACATTAAGGAGAATAGGTATTAGGTCTTCTTGGAAGTTCTGGTAGAATTCCGCATTGAAACCATCTGGTCATGGACTTTTTTTGGAAGGGAGGTTTTTGATAACAGCTTCTAATTCTTCACGACTAACAGGTCTATTTAGATTGTTCACCTGGTCCTGGTTTAACTTTGGTATATGGTATTTATCTAAAAAAGCGTCCATTTCTTTTACATTTTCCAGTTTTGTGGCATACAGGCTTTTGTAGTAAGATCTAATGATTCTCTGAATTTCCTCTGTGTCTGTGGTTATGTCCCCCTTTTCATTTCTGATCTTATTAATTTGCAAATTCTCTCTCTGCCGTTTGATTAGTTTGGATAGGGGTTTATCAATCTTGTTGATTTTCTCCAGGAACCAGCTTTTTGATTCATTGATTCTTTCAATTGTTTTCTGTGTTTCTATTTTGTTGATTTCAGCCCTCAGTTTGATTATTTCCAGTCTTCTACCCCTTCTAGGTGAGTCTGCTTCTTTTTTTTCTAGAGCTTTCAGGTGGGCTGTTAAGTCTCCAATGTGTGCTTTTTCTGTTTTCTTTAAGTGGGCAGTTAGTGCTATCAACTTTCCTCTCAGGACTGCTTTTATAGTGTCCCATAGGTTTGAGTATGTTGTTTCTTTATTTTCATTGTCTTCAAGGAAGACTTTAATTTCTTTCTTTATTTCTTCCTTAATCCAGGTATGGTTCAGTAGTTGACTATTCAGTTTCCATGAGTTTGTAGGCTTTCTGGGGGTAGCATTGTTGCTGAATTCTAGCTTTAATCCATGGTGATCTGATAAGATACAGGTGGTTATTAATATTTTTTTGTAACTGTGGATGTTTGCTTTGTTACCGAGTATGTGGTCGATTTTTGAGAAGGTTCCATGAGCTGCAGAGAAGAAGGTATATTCTTTCCTATTTGGGTGGAATATTCTATAGATGTCTGTTAAGTCCATTTATATGTAAATTTATTATGTTAAAGTTAAAGCCTTTCTTTTTTGTTTAAACAGAAAAAGCGGAAATGATGGAGGTTGGTCTTGTATTAATCTGTTGCTTTCATTGGTTAATTAATAAAAAAACTGCCTAGGCCAATTTTATAGGCCAACCCTTAGGTGGGTGGAGTAAACAGAACAGAATGCTGGGAGAAAGAAGCCGAGTCCGGGAGTCTCCATGATTCTCCCACTCCAGACAGATGCAGGTTAAGATCTTTCCTGGTAAGCCAGCTCGAGGTACTACACAGAATATTAGAAATTGGTTAGATCAATATATAAGAGCTAGCCAATAAGAGGCTGAAACTAATGGCCTAGGCAATGTTCAAAAGAATACAGTTTCCGTGTAATTATTTCGGATAAAGCTAGCCAGATGGCGTGACGCAGCCCGCCGCTCATCTCACTACAGAATGGGGCCAATGGCTGGGAGCAGGGTGGCGGGAAGAAGCCCGCAGCTCCAATTCCTTATCACAACATGACTCTAGAGGGGTTCCCTGGTGTCCAAGGAGAGGTCCTCAGCTTGTTCCTTGGGCAGCAGAGAAGAGGGTGCCTGAACTGGCCCTCTCCCATAGCTACACTGATGAATATCTTGCATGTCACCATAGAACATTCATCTTGCGATGGATGGAGATAGCGACAGAGACCCACATTGGAGCACCGGCCTAAGCTCCCAAGGTCCAAATGAAGAATAGAAGGAGGGAGAACTTGAGCAAGGAAATCAGGACCATGATGGGTGCATCCATCTACCCACTGAGACAATGGGACTGATGTAATGGGAGCTCACCAAGGCCAGCTGGACTGGGACTGAAAGAGCATGTGATCAAACCAGAATCTCTTAATGTGGCTGACAATGAGGGCTGACTGAGAAGCCAAGGACAATGGCACTGGGTTTTTAATCTTCTGCATGTACTGGCTTTGTGGGAGCCTAGTCTGTTTGGATGCTCACCTTCCTTGACTTGGATGGAGAGGGGGAGGACCTTGGACTTCCCACAGGGCAGTTAACTCTGACTGCTTGTAGGACTAGAGAGGGAGGAGGAGGGTCAATGGGGGAAGTGGGAGGGAAATGGGAGGAGGGGAGGAGGTGGAAATTTTTAATAAATAAAAAAAATTCACAACCCCCCCAAAAAACACCCCATATGTTACATTGGAGAAGAGGTGTTTCTTTTGTTTCTGCAGAAAATGAGAAGCTGTGGGTTTATTCTGAGTTAAGAAAAATCAGGTATGATCAAGGAAGTCCCCCTGAGAAATCTCTAGTAGGAACAGATGGCCCAGATGTCTAGGTTCTACATCTAGAACAGATTCAAGACAGCTTCCTGAGATGATCAAGTCTCACAGGATACTCCAGTCATGACTTGATCCTAATTTTAAATTTTCTTTAGACCCCCATAAGATTATCAGAGCCCCCAACTAGCAGGAAGTAGCCACATATCCCAAAAATATACTATGGATATTTTCCTTTGTTTAGAATGTTGGTTACAAGTTGTTATGATTAGTGGTCAGGAGAAAAGCTAAACAAAGGATATTAGATTCAGAGTTCTTAATGTTTTTTAAAGAGCGGGAAGTGGTATGGGACAATGGTCTGTATTTTGCCAATTATATTTTAAATAAATTCCGATTGCCCATTAGCCAGGCAGGAAGTATAGGTGTGACAACCAGACAGGAAGTAGAGTTGGGTCAATGAGAACAGGAGAATTCTGGGAAGAAGGAATTCCTAGTCCGCAATCGTGATCCAGCCTCAGAAGAAGCAAGATGTGTCTGCCTCACTGAATAAGGTACTGAGCTACATGGCTAACATAGAAAAGAATAATGGGCTAATATAAGGTATAAGAGTTAATAAGAAACCTGAGATAATGGGCCAACTAGTTTATAACTAATGTAGACTTCTGTGTGATTTCTTTGGGACTTAATGACTGTGAAAACTGGTCAGGACAGAAAATTCAGTAAACATTTTCTTACTTTTATTAGTTGCAGACTTTCATGCAATGCATTTTGAGCATATTCAGTTCTCCACCAATTCTTAGCAGATCCACTTCTTTACACTCACCCAGTTTTTTCCTCTCTCTTTCTGTAAATAAATCAAATACAAACAAAACTTTCAATACTGTTTGTGCTGTCCATAACACTTGAATGTTTGGCCATCCCTCGAGTGTGGTTGATCTACTGGGTCCTTTAATGTTTTAAAGGAAACAGATTCCCACTCACCTAGTAGCTATCAGATGCCAACACCTACTTATATGGAAGGACTTTGTGCCATGTTCTATGTTGAAATTTTGTGTAGCTTGAACTTGTTTATGTGTTGTGTATACTATTACAACTGCTTTGAGTTCATATAAATTAATTTTCCTTGTAATTGAAGATTCAGTGAGAAAATAAATAAGAATTCTGAATGACATTTAAATTCTGGGGGTTGAATGAAAATTGCCTGATGGGCACACATATTGACATGCTTTGTCCCCATTTGATGAAGTGTTTGGAAGGCATTAGGAAGTGTAGCCTTGTTAGTAGAAGGGTTAGAGGAGATGTGTGACTACAAGTTGGCTTTGAGGTTTAAAATGCCCACACCAGGCCCAGTGTTTCTTTCTTTTCCTGCTGCCTACTGATCAGGATGGAAAAACTATCAGTTACTTCTTCAGCATGATGCTGTCCTGCTACCATGCTTCCAGCCATGAGGATAATGGACTAATCCTCTGAAATTTTAAGCAAACCCTAAATTAAATTTCTTTTATAAGTTGCTTTGGTCATGGTGCCTCTTTACACCAATAAACAGTACCTAAGACACAGATCATGAAGCCATTTTCACTTATCTGATCTCCACAACTTATAAAATATGTCCTAGACAGAATTAAAACATTAATACATAAGTTTACATTTACAATAAAAACCACTTATTTGTATGAGTACTTAAATCATTTCAGAAAAATTGTTCTACTGTGATCATCAAACCTAGCTTTAATAAAGCCAGTGTCTACACCTAATTCATTAGATGTGTCTGCTGCTCTTGCCACAGTATATAAAATAGACACAAGAACTGAAGTGTTAACTTTGTCTTTTATCAAATTAATAAATTATAAAACATTTAGATTGCAGTTTTACATTTCTTTTTTCTTTTTTTTAATTTTTAATTTTATTCTTTTTTAATTAAAATTTCCACCTGCTCCCTGTTTCCCATTTCCCTCCCTTCCTCCCAAATATTGACCCCTCCACGCACTCCCCTCCTCCATCTCCACTCCTCTTCTCCTACCCCCACAGCAATCCCCCTCCCTCTCGATACTGAAGTGCAGTCCAAATTCCTTGCCCTGCAGGAAGACGAAGGTCTTCTATCTACGTCCAGGAAGGTAAGTTTCTAAACAGGCTAAGCTCCCACAAAACCAGTTCATGTATTAGGATCAAAACCTAGTGCCATTGTCCTTGGCTTCTCATCAGCCTTCATTGTCCGCCATGCTCAGAGAGTCCAGTTTCAACCCATGCTTATTCAGTCCCAGACCAGCTGGCCTTGGTGGGCTCCCAATAAATCAGTTCCACTGTCACAGTGGGTGGGTGCACCCCTCGTGGTCCTGACTTCCTTGCTCATGTTCTCCCTTCTTCTGCTCCTCATTTGGACCTTAAGAGCTCAGACCGTTGCCCAAATTGATTTTCTGTCTCTACCTCGATCCATCGCCAGATGAAGGTTCTAAGGTGATATGCAAGATATTCATCAGTATAGGATAGGGTCATTTCAGGTTCCCTCTCCTTAGTTGCCCAAGGTACCAGCTGGGGACATCTCCCTGGACACCTGCGAACCCCTCTAGAGTCAAGTTTCTTGCCAACCCTAAGATGGCTCCCTTAGTTAGGATATATACTTCGCTGCTCCCATATCCACCCTTCCTATATCCCAACCATCCCAATCTCCCAAGCTCCTCCCATCCTCCCCTTCTCACGTTTCTCATCCAATTTGCCCTTTGCCCCATGCCACCTCACCCGCAAGTTCCCAGTTTTTGCCCTGCAATCTTGTCTACTTCCCCTATCCAGGCAGATGACTATACAATTTTCTTTGGGTTCACTTTCTTATTTAGCTTCTCTAGGATCACAAATTATATGCTCAATGTCCTTTATTTATGGTTAGAAACCGATTATGAGTGAGTACATCCCATGTTCCTCTTTTTGGGTCTGGGATAACTCACTCAGGATAGTGTTTTCTATTTCCATCCATTTGCACGCAAAATTCGAGAAGTCATTGTTTTTTACCGCTGAGTAGTACTCTAATATATATATATATTCCACACTTTCTTCATCCATTCCTCCATTGAAGGGCATCTAGGTTGTTTCCAGGTTCTGGCTATTACAAACAATGCTGCTATGAACATAGTTGAACAGATACTTTTGTCATATGATAGGGCATCTCTTGGGTATATTCCCAATAGTGGTATTACCGGATCTTGGGGTAGGTTGATCCCAAAATTCCTGAGAAATCGCCACAAAGATTTCCAAAGTGGTTGCACAAGTTTGCATTCCCACTAGCAATGGATGAGTGTGCCCCTTTCTCCACAACCTCTCCAGCAAAGGCTATCATTGGTGTTTTTGATTTTAGCCATTCTGACAGGTGTAAGATGATATCTCAAAGTTGTTTTAATTTGCATTTCCCTTATCGCTAAGGAGGTTGAGCATGACCTTAAGTGTCTTTTGGCCATTTGAATTTCTTCTGTTGAGAATTCTCTGTTCAGTTCAGTGCGCAATTTTTTTATTGGGTTCATTAGCATTTTAAAGTCTAGTTTCTTGCGTTCTTTATATATTTTGGAGATCAGACCTTTGTCTGTTGCAGGGTTGGTGAAGATCTTCTCCCAGTCAGTGGGTTGCCTTTTTGTCTTGGTGACAGTGTCCTTTGCTTTACAGAAGCTACTCAGTTTCAGGAGGTCCCATTTATTCAATGTTGTCCTTAATGTCTGTGCTGCTGGGGATAAACGTAGGAAGTCATCTCCTGTACCCATATGTTGTAGAGTACTTCCCACTTTTTCTTCTATCAGGTTAAGTGATTTCAGACTAATATTGAGGTCTTTAATCCATTTGGACTTGAGTTTTGTGCATGGAGATAGATATGGATCTATTTTCATTATTCTACAGGTTGACAACCAGTTGTGCCAGCACCATTTGTTGAAGATGCTCTCTTTTTTCCATTGAATACTTTTAGCTCCTTTATCAAAAATTAGGTGTTCATATGTTTGTGGGTTAAAATCAGTGTCTTCTACTCAGTTCCATTTATCGACTTCTCTGCTTTTATGCCAATACCAATCTGTTTTCAATACTGAAGCTATGTAATAGAGTTTGTGGTCAGGGATGGTAATGTCTCCAGACCATCCTTTATTATATAAGATTGTTTTGGCTATCCTGGGTTTTTTGTTTCTCCATATAAAGTTGATTATTGTCCTTTCAAGATCTGTGAAGAATTTTGATGGGATTTTAATGGGTTGCATTGAATCTATAAATTGCCCTTGGTAGAATTGCCATTTTTACTATGTTGATCCTCCCAATCCAAGAGCAAGGGAGATCCTTCCATTTTCTGGTATCCTCCTCAATTTCTTTCTTCACAGACTTAAAGTTCTTGTCAAATAGATCCTTCCCTTCCTTGGTTAGAGTTACCCCAAGATATTTTATGCTATTTGTGGCTATCGTGAAGGGTGATGCTTCTCTGATTTCCGTCTCTGCTTCCTTATCCTTTGTGTATAGAAGGGCAACTGATTTTTTGGAATTGGTCTTGTATCCTGCAACGCTACTAAAGTTGTTTATCAGCTGAAGGAGTTCTTTGCTGGAGTTTTTGGGGTCGCTCATGTACACTGTCATATCGTCTGCAAATAATGAAAGTTTAACTTCTTCCTTCCCAATTTGAATCCCTTTGATCCCTTTATGTTGTCTTATTGCTATTGCTAGAATTTCAAGCACTATATTAAAGCGGAATGGAGAGAGTGGACAACCTTGTCGTGTTCCTGATTTTAGTGGAATAGCTTTGAGTTTCTCTCCATTTAATTTGATGTTAGCTGACGGCTTGCTATAAATAGCTTTTATTATACTTAGGTACGACCCGTGTATTCCTAATCTCTCTAAGACCTTTATCATAAAGGGATGTTGAATTTTTCAAATGCTTTTTCAGCATCTAATGAAATGATCATATGGTTTTTTTCTTTCAGTTTATTTATATGATGGATTACATTGATAGATTTGCATATGTTAAACCAGCCCTGCATCTCTGGGATGAAGCCTACTTGATCATAGTGGATAATTTTTCTAATGTGTTCTTGGATTCGGTTTGCCAGTATTTTATTGAGTATTTTTGCATCGATGTTCATGAGTGAGATTGGCCTGTAGTTCTCTCTCTTGGTTGTGTCTTTGTGTGGTTTTATTATCAGAGTAACTGCAGCTTCATAAAAGGAATGTGGCAATGACTTCTCTGTTTCTATATTGTGAAATACATTAAGGAGTATAGGTATTAGGTCTTCTTGGAAGTTCTGGTAGAATTCTGCATTGGAGCCGTCTGGACCTGGGCTTTTTTGGGTGGGGAGGTTTTTTATAACAACTTCTAATTCTTCACGACTAACAGGTCTATTTAGATTGTTCACCTGGTCCTGGTTTAACTTTGGTATATGGTACTTATCTAAAAAAGTGTCCATTTCTTTTACATTTTCCAATTTTGTGGCATACAGGTTTTTTTTCTTCTTCTTTTTTTATTTTTTATTCTTTTTTAATTAAAATTTCCAACTGCTTCCCGTTTCCCATTTCCCTCCCCCTCCTCCCACATATTGCCCCTCCCCCCCAGTCCCCTCACCCTATCCCTCCTCCACTTCTCCTCCCCCAAGTCCACTCCCCCTCCCTCTCGATACTGAAGAGGACTCCAAATTCCCTGCTCTACAGGAAGACCAAGGTCCTCCCACTTCTATCTAGGTCCAGGAAGGTGAGCATCCAAACAGGCTACGCTCCCACAAAGCCAGCTCATGTATTAGGATCGAAACTTAGTGCCATTGTCCTTGGCTTCTCATCAGCCTTCATTGTCCGCCTTGTTCAGAGAGTCCAGCTTCAACCCATGCTTATTCAGTCCCAGTCCAGCTGGCCTTGGAGAGCTCCTAATAGATCAGTTCCACTGTCACAGTGGGTGGGTGCACGCCTCGTGGTCCTGATTTCCTTGTTCATGTTCTCCCTCCTTCTGCTCCTCATTTGGATCTTAAGAGCTCAGACCGTTGCTCCAAATTGGGTCTCTGTCTCTCTCTCGATCCATCGCAAGATGAAAGTTCCTGTGCCATTCTCCTTGGCCTCTCGTCAGCTCTCATTGTCCAACACATTCAGAGAGTCCGGTTTTATCCCATGTTTTTTTCAGTAGCAGTCCAGCTGGCCCTGGTGAGCTCCCAATAGATCGGCCCCCCTGTCTCAGTGGTTGGGTGCACCCCTCATGGTCCTGACTTCCTTGTTCATGTTCTCTCTCCTTCTGCTCCTCATTATAACCTTGGGAGCTCAGTCCGGTGCTCCAGTGTGGGTCTCTGTCTCTATCTCCATCCATCGCTAGATGAAGGTTCTATGGCGATATGCAAGATATTCATCAGTATGATTATAGGATAGGTTCATTTCAGGTTCCCTATCCTCAGGTGCCCCAATGAACTAACTGGGGACATTGCCCTGGGCATCTGGTAGCCATTCCAGGTTCAAGTCTCTTTCCAACCCTTAGGTGGCTCCCTTACCTAAGGTATGAGTTTCCCTGCTCCCCAATCCAATCTTCCTTTAACCGCAATCACCCGATTCCCTTAGTTCCCCTCATCCTCTCCTTCACACTTTGCTCTCCCCATCACCCCTCATCCCCATCCCACCACCCCCAGATTCCAATTTTTTGCCCATCAATCTTGTCTATTTCCCATAGCTGGGAGGATATCTATATGTTTTTCCTTGGGTTTACCCTCTAGTTTAGCTTCTTTAGGATCACAAATTATAGACTCAGTGGCCCCCTATCCATGGCTAGAAACCAATTATGAGTGAGTACATCCCATGTTCTTCTTTTTGGGTCTGGGTTACCTCACTCAGGATCGTATTTTCTATTTCCATCCATTTGCATGCAAAATTCGAGAAGTCATTGTTTTTTACCGCAGACTAGTACTCTAATGTATATATATTCCACACTTTCTTCATCCATTCTTCTATTGAAGGGCATCTAGGTTGCTTCCAGGTTCTGGCTATTACAAATAATGCTGCTATGAACATAGTTGGACAAATGCTTTTGTCATATGATAGGGCATCTCTTGGGTATATTCCCAGGAGTGGTATTGCTGGGTCCAGGGGTAGGTTAATCCCAATTTTTCTGAGAAACCGCCACACTGATTTCCAAAGTGGTTGCACAAGTTTGCAGTCCCACCAGCAATGGATGAGGGTACCCCTTTCTCCACAACCTCTCCAGCAAAGGCTATCCTTGGTGTTTTTGATTTTAGCCATTCTGACAGGTGTAAGCTGATATCTCAAAGTTGTTTTGATTTGCATTTCTCTGATCGCTAAAGAGGTTGAGCATGACCTTAAGTATCTTTTGGCCATTTAAACTTCTTCTGATGAGAATTCTCTGTTCAGTTCAGTGCCCCATTTTTTAATTGGGTTAATTATCATTTTAAAGTCTAGTTTCTTGAGTTCTTTATATATTTTGCAGATCAGACCTTTGTCTGTAGCGGGGTTGGTGAAGATCTTCTCCCAGTCAGTAGGCTGCCTTTTTGTCTTTTTTTTTTTTTTTGATGTTGATTTTTTTTTATTCTTTTTTATTTAAAATTTCCAACTGCTCCCCGTTTCCCATTTCCCTCCCCTCCTCCCACACATTGCCCCTCCCCCCACTCCCCTCCCCCATCCCCACTCCTCTTCTCCTCCCCCCAGTCCATTCCCCCTCCCTCTCGATACTGAAGAGCAGTCCAAATTCCCTGCCCTACAGGAAGACCAAGGTCCTCCCACTTCCATCCAGGCCCAGGAAGGTGAGCAACAAAACAGGCTAAACTCCCACAAAGCCAGTTCATGTATTAGGATCGAAACCTAGTGCCATTGTCCTTGGCTTCTCATCAGCCTTCATTGTCCGCCTTGTTCAGAGAGTCCAGTTTCAACCCATGCTTATTCAGTCCCAGTCCAGCTGGCCTTGAAGAGCTCCCAATAGATCAGTTCCACTGTCACAGTGGGTGGGTGCACGCCTCGTGGTCCTGATTTCCTTGGTCATGTTCTCCCTCCTTCTGCTCCTCATTTGGACCTTAAGAGCTCAGACGGTTGATCCAAATTGGGTCTCTGTCTCTCTCTCGATCCATCGCCAGATGAAAGTTCCTGTGCCATTCTCCTTGGCCTCTCGTCAGCTCTCATTGTCCACCACATTAAGAGAGTCCGGTTTTATCCCATGTTTTTTTCAGTAGCAGTCCAGCTGGCCTTGGTGAGCTCCCAATAGATCGGCCCCCCTGTCTCAGTGGTTGGGTGCACCCCTCAGGGTCCTGACTTCCTTGTTCATGTTCTCTCTCCTTCTGCTCCTCATTATAACCTTGGGAGCTCAGTCCGGTGCTCCAGTGTGGGTCTCTGTCTCTATCTCCATCCATCGCTAGATGAAGGTTCTATGGCGATATGCAAGATATTCATCAGTATGATTATAGGATAGGTTCATTTCAGGTTCCCTATCCTCAGGTGCCCCAATGAACTAACTGGGGACATTTCCCTGGGCATCTGGTAGCCATTCCAAGTTCAAGTCTCTTGCCAACCCTTAGGTGGCAAGAGTTTGAAGTCAGGGATGGTAATGCCTCCAGAAGTTCCTTTATTATATAAGATTGTTTTGGCTATCCTGGGTTTTTTGTTTCTCCATATAAAGTTGATTATTGTCTTTTCAAGATCTGTGAAGAATTTTGATGGGATTTTAATGGGGATTGCATTGAATCTATAAATTGCCCTTTGTAGAATTGCCATTTTATTATGTTACTATGGTAATTTTTTACTATGTTACTATGTTACTATGGTTATTTTTACTATGTTACTATGGTTAGAGTTACCCCAAGATATTTTATGCTTTTTGTGGCTATCGTGAAAGGTGATGATTCTCTTATTTCCGTCTCTGCTTCCACATCCTTTGTGTATAAGAGGGCGACTGATTTTTTGGAGTTGATCTTGTATTCTGCCACATTACTAAAGACGTTTATCTGCTGTAGGAGTTCTTTGGATGAGTTTTTGGGGTCGCTCATGTACACTATCATATCATCTGCAAATAATGCCAGTTAAACTTCTTCCTTTCCAATTTGATTCCCCTTTATCCCCTTATGTTGTCTTATTGCTATTGCTAAAACTTCGAGAACTATATTGAAGAGGTATGGAGAGAGTGGACAGCCTTGGCGTGTTCCTGATTTTAGTGGGATGGCTTTACGTTTCTCTCCATTTAATTTGATATTAGCTGTCGGCTTGCTGTATATAGCTTTAATTAAATTTAGGTATGACCCTTGTATCCCTAATCTCTCCAAGACTTTTATCATAAAGGGATGTTGAATTTTGTCAAATACTTTTTCAGCGTCTAATGAAATGATCATATGGTTTGTTTCTTTCAGTTTATTTATATGATGGATTATATTGATAGATTTGCGTATGTTAAACCAGCCCTGCATCTCTGGTATGAAGCCTACTTCATCATAATGGATAATTTTTCTAATGTGTTCTTGGGTTCGGTTTGCCAGAATTTTGTTGAGGAGTTTTGCGTCGATGTTCATGAGTGAGATTGGCCTGTAATTTTCTTTCTTGGTTGGGTCTTTGTGTGGTTTTGGTATCAGAGTTACTGTAACTTCATAAAAGGAATTTGGCAATGACTCTCCTGTTTCTATATTGTGAAATACCTTAACGAGTATAGGTATTAGGTCTTCTTGGAAGTTCTGGCAGAATTCCGCATTGACACCATCTGGTCCTGGACTTTTTTTGGAAGGGAGGTTTTTGATAACCGCTTCTAATTCTTCACTACTAACAGGCCTATTTAGGTTGTTCACCTGGTCCTGGTTTAACTTTGGTATATGGTATTTATCTAAAAAAGTGTCCATTTCTTTTACATTTTCCAGTTTTGTGGCATACAGGCTTTTGTAGTAAGATCTAATGATTCTCTGAATTTCCTCTGTGTCTGTGGTTATGTCTCCCTTTTCATTTCTGATCTTATTAATTTGCAAATTATCTCTCTGCCGTTTGATTATTTTGGATAGGGGTTTATCAATCTTGTTGATTTTCTCCAGGAACCAGCTTTTTGATTCATTGATTCTTTCAATTGTTTTCTGTGTTTCTATTTTGTTGATTTCAGCCCTCAGTTTGATTATTTCCAGTCTTCTACCCCTTCTAGGTGAGTCTGCTTCTTTTTTTCCTAGAGCTTTCAGGTGGGCTGTTAAGTCTCCAATGTGTGCTTACTCTGTTTTTTTTAAGTGGGCAGTTAGTGCTATGAACTTTCCTCTCAGGACTGCTTTCATAGTGTCCCATAGGTTTGAGTATGTTGTTTCTTTATTTTCATTGTCTTCAAGGAAGACTTTAATTTCTTTCTTTATTTCTTTCTTAATCCAGGTATGGTTCAGTAGTTGACTATTCAGTTTCCATGAGTTTGTAGGCTTTCTGGGGGTAGCATTGTTGCTGAATTCTAGCTTTAATCCATGGTGATCTGATAAGATACAGGTGGTTATTAATATTTTTTTGTAACTGTGGATGTTTGCTTTGTTACCGAGTATGTGGTCGATTTTTGAGAAGGTTCCATGAGCTGCAGAGAAGAAGGTATATTCTTTCCTATTTGGGTGGAATATTCTATAGATGTCTGTTAAGTCCATTTGATTCATTACCCCCATTAATTCTCTTATTTCTCTGTTAGGTTTCTGTCTAATTGACCTGTCCATTGGTGCGAGAGGAGTCTTAAAGTCTCCTACTATTAATGTGTGCGGTTTGATGGCTGCCTTGACTTTTAAAAATGTTTCTTTTACGTACGTGGGTGCTTTTATATTAGGGGCATAGATATTCAGGATTGAGATTTCATCCTGATGAATTGTTCCTGTTATGAGTAGAGAATGTCCTTCTCCATCTCTTCTGATTGATTTAAGTTTGAAGTCAACTTTGTTAGAAATTAGTATGGCCACACCTGGTTGTTTCCTAGGTCCATTTACTTGATAAGGCTTATCCCAGCCCTTTACTCTGAGTAGGTGCCTGTCTTTGTGGTTGAGGTGTGTTTCTTGTAAACAGCAGAATGTTGGATCCTGTTTTCGTATCCAATCTCTTAGTCTGTGCCTTTTTATAGGTGAATTGATTCCATTGACATTAAGTGATATTAATGACCAGTGGTTGTTAACTCCGGTCATTTTTTTTAGTAGTAGATTTTGTGTGTTTCCCTTCTTTGAGTTGTGCTGGTAAAGGGTCTCTAGATGTCTGAGTTACTGTGGTCATTGTTGGAATCCTTGATTAGTGATTTTCCTTCTATTACTTTCTGTAAGCCTGGATTTGTGGCTACGTATTGTTTAAATTTTTTTTTTATCCTGGAAAATTTTGTTTTCTCCATTTATAGTGAACGAAAGCTTGGCTGGGTATAGTAGTCTGGGCTTGCATCCATGGTCTCTTAGTTTCTGCAGTACATCTATCCAGGACCTTCTGGCTTTCATGGTTTCCATAGAGAAGTCGTGTGTAAGTCTGATAGGTTTACCTTTATAAGTAACTTGGCCTTTTTCCTTTGCTGCTCTTAGTATTCTTTCTTTATTCTGTATGCTTTGTGTTTTGATTATTATATGGCGAGAGGATGTTTTTTTTTTGATCCAGCCTATTCGGTGTTCTCTATGCTTCTTGAACCTTCATAGGTATATCTTTCTTTAGGTTGGGAAAGTTTTCTTCTATAATTTTATTAAATATATTTTCTGGACCGTTGAGCTGCGCTTCTTCTCCTTCTTCTATTCCTATCCTTCTTAGGTTTGGTCTTTTTATTGTGTCCCATATTTCCTGAATGTTTTGTGATGAGAATTTTTTGGCCTTGCTGTTTTCTTTTATCAGCGTGTTTATTTTCTCTATGGTATCTTCAGAATCTGAGATTCTTTCTTCTATCTCTTGTATTCTGTTGGTTATGCTTGCTTCTGTAGTCTCTATTCGTTTACCTAGATTTTCCCTGTCCAGCTGGCCTTCTGTTTGTGTTTTCTTCTTTGCCTCCATTTCAGTTTTTAAGTCTTGAACTGTTTCCATTATTTGTTTGATTGTTTTTCCTTGGTTTCCTACGGTATCATTCACTGATTTACTCAATTCTTCAAACTTTCTGTTATACTTCTCATCCATTTCTATAAGGGCATTTTTTACATGCTGTTTAAGTGCGTCAATCACTTTCATAAAGTCAATTTTATCTACTTCTTCATGATTAAGGTGTTCAGGTCCTCCTGTTGTGAGGTCACTGGGTTCTGGTGGTTTCATATAGTTTTTCAGATTGTTGGGTGAATTCTTGCATTGGCGCCTGCCCATCTCTTTCTCCGAATGCTCCCCTATGGATCTTCTTTTACCAGATCAGGTCTCCTTGCCTACTGATGTACCTTCCCAGTGATGGCACTCTGCAGTGATAGCTCTCCTGGTGTTCCAGTGATGTCTCTCCTGGTACCAATATCAGATCTCCGTGCCCAAAGATGGCTCGCCTGGTTCCCAGATTAGCTCTGCCACTTATGGCTCTCCTGGTGCCAAGATCCCATCTCCCTGCAGGTTGGGTAGTTCGTAAACAAAGCTCCTACCTTGCTTGGTGCAGGCAGGCCAGTGAAACAAAGGAAGTCTCGCCTGCGTACTTGCCCTGAGGATTTGCCCCCAGCGCCAGACAGACTGAGCTGGATGGTGTTATGTGCCCAAAGAGGAAAGGGGGCAGAAGGAAGAAGGGTTCTGGATGCAAGCTGGGTGGGACAAGAAGAGAGAGGCAGTATGCAGGGTGCAGGGAGCCCAGGGAGTATAGGGTGGGGGATGAGGAACTTCAGAGTTCCCTGTCCAGGGCTGCTTCCGCTGCTGCCGGTCACAAACTCACCCTGCTGCTGTCTCTCCTGGTACCTAGATCAGATCTCCGTGCAGGTTGGGTAGTTTGTAAACAAAGCACTTACCTTGCTTGTTGCAGGCAGGCCAGTGAAACAAAGGAAGTCTCGCCTGCCTATTTGCCCTGAGGATTTGCCCCCAGCGCCAGACAGACTGAGCTGGATGGTGTTATGTGCCCAAAGAGGAAAGGGGGCAGAAGGAAGAAGGGTTCTGGATGGAAGCTGGGTGGGACAAGAAGAGAGAGGCAGTATGCAGGGTGTAGAGCCCCTGCAGGGAGCCCAGGGTGTATAGGGTGGGGGATGAGGAACTTCAGAGTTCCCTGTCCAGGGCTCTCTCTGTTAGGTTTCTGTCTGATTGACCTGTCCATTGGTGAGAGAGGTGTGTTGAAGTCTCCTACTACTAGTGTGTGTGATTTGATGTCTGCCTTGAGTTTTAGTAATGTTTCTTTTACATAAGTGGGTGCTTTTATATTAGGGGCATATATATTCAGGATCGAGACTTCATCCTGGTGAATTGTTCCTGTTATGAGTAAAAAATGTCCCTCTCCATCTCTTTTGATTGATTTTAGTTTGAAGTCAACTTTCTTAGAAATTAGTATGGCCACACCTGCTTGTTTCTTAGGTCCGTTTGCTTGTTAAACCTTTTCCCAGCCCTTTACTCTGAGTAGATGTCTGTCTTTGTGGTTGAGGTGTGTTTCTTGTCAGCAGCAGAATGTTGGATCTTGTTTTCTTATCCAATCTCTTAGCCTGTGCCTCTTTATAGGTGAGTTGAGTCTATTGATATTAACTGATATTAATGACCAGTGGTTGTTAACTCCACTCATTTTTCCTTTCTCTCTTTCTTTCTTTTGGTAGTAGAGTTTGTGTGTTTCCCTTCTTCAGGTTGTGCTGGTGAAGGGTCATTAGATGTTTGAGTTATTGTGGGCATTGTTGGACTCCTTGGTTTGTGATTTTCCTTCTATTACTTTCTGTAGGGCTGTATTTGTGGCTACGTATTGTTTCAATTTATTTTTATCCTGGAAAATTTTGTTTTCTCCATTTATAGTGAACGGAAGCTTGGCTGGGTATAGTTGTCTGGGCTTGCATCCATGGTCTCTTAGTTTCTGCAGTACATCTATCCAGGACCTTCTGGCTTTCATGGTTTCAATAGAGAAATCAGGTGTAAGTCTGATATGTTTACCTTTATAGGTAACTTGACCCTTTTCCTTTGCAGCTCTTAATCTTCTTTCTTTATTCTGTATGTTTTGTGTTTTGATTATTATATGACGAGGAGATTTTTTTTTTTGATCCAGTCGATTTTGTGTTCTGTATGCTTCTTGGACCTTCAAAGGAATATCTTTCTTAAGGTTGGGAAAGTTTTCTTCTATAATTTTATTAAATATAATTTCTGGACCATTGAGCTGTACTTCTTCTCCTTCTTCTATCCCTATTATTCTTAGGTTTGGTCTTTTTATTGTGTCCCAGATTTCCTGAATGTTTTGTGATGAGAATTTGTTGGTTATGCTATTTTCTTTGATTAGAGAGTTTATTTTCTCTCTGGTATCTTCAGTGTCTGAGATTCTTTCTTCTATCTCTTGTAATCTGTTGGTGGTACTTGTCTCTGTAGTTCCTGTTCGTTTATCCAAATTTTCCATCTCCATTCTTCCCTCGGTTTGTGTTTTCTTTATTACTTCCACTTCATTCTTCAAGTCTTGAACCGTTTCCCTTACCTGTTTGATTACTTTTTCTTGTTTCTCTTGGTTTTCTTGGGTATCTTTGAGAGATTTATTCATTTCCTCTACCTTTTTGTTTGTAATCTCTAATTGGTTGTGGCAGTTTTTCACCTCCTGTTTAAGGTCCTCTATTATTTTCATAAAATTCACTTTTGAGTCGAATTCTTCTAATTCTTCTGGATTAGGGTGTACACTTCTCATTTCGAGATTCCTGGATCCTGGTGATGTCACGTTGCCTTTCTAGTTGTTGGGGGAATTCTTGCATTGGCGCCTGCCCATCTTTTCCTTCAAATGGCGCCAGGAGAGGCCTGATGTCTTGGACCAGTCTTTGCTGTGACTAACTCTCTAGGTGTATCTCCTCAGTGTAGGGGCAGGAACCGTTCCCTTCCAGATGAACTCCTCAACACCAAAACATGGATGCGCGGTATTGCAATGACCCGCGTAAAGAAGGCCGAATGCAAGGGGTCGGGCGGGGTCGAGTAGAACACAGGCGACACTGCAGTACAAGCTGGAGGTGCCTGCGCTCCCTTTCGGGGGTTGCTGAGGCCTGCCCGCTAGGCAGGCACTCACTGCTCTGGTTGGGTAGCCTTAGTGTAGGGGGGTTTGTGCTCTCTACCTGGACAGTCCGCCCCAGGATAGTACACACTCACCCATCCAGATGGAACTTCTCAGCACCTACACAGGGACTCCTGGTAGCCCCAATGAGCCAGGGACCAAGGGAAGTAGGGGGCAGGCAGAGCAGGTCCAGGAGAGCACAGCAGACACTGCAGCCCCAGCAATAGGGGCCCGCGTTCCCTGGCGGGGACCTTGAGGCCTGCCTTATAGTCAGGCACTCACTGCTCTGGGTTGGTAGTCTTAGTGAAAGGGCAGAAACTGTTCCACAGCAAAGGACCTTGCAGACAAGGCTGGCTTGTGGGTGCGGGTTGGGGTGCGTGTGTAGGAAAGAAAGCCCTGCAGCAGGAGCTGGGGGAGGGGCGTTTGTGCTCTCTACTGGGACAGTCTGTCCCAGGATAGCACACACTCACCCGTCCAGATGGGACTTCTCAGCACCTACACAGGGACTCTTGGTAGCCCCAATGAGGCAGGGGTCAAGGGAAATGGGTGGCCGGTAGAGCAGGTCCAGGAGAGCACAGCAGACACTGCCGCCCCAGCAGCAGGGGCCCAAGTTCCCTGGCGGTGACCTTGAGGCCTGCCCTCTAGTCAGGCTCTCACTGCTCTGAGTTGGTAGCCTTAGTGAAAGGGCAGGAAACTGTTCCACAGCAAAGGACTTTGCAGACAAGGCAGGCCTGGGGGTGGGGGTGGGGACCCGTGTGTAGGAAAGAAAGCCCTGCTGCAGGAGCTGGGGGAGGGGCGTTTGTGCTCTCTACCGGGACAGTCCGCCCCAGGATAGCACACACTCATCCGTCCAGATGGGACTTCTCAGAACCTACACAGGGACTCCTGGTAGCCCCAATGAGCCAGGGGCCAAGGGAAATGGGGGGCAAGCAGAGCAGGTCCAGGAGAGCACAGCAGACACTGCCGCCCCAGCAGCAGGGGCCCGCGTTCCCTGGCGGGGACCTTGAGACCTGCACTCTCTTTATTCTTTTTTAATTAAAATTTCCACCTGCTCCCCGTTTCCCATTTCCCTCCAACTCCTCCCAAATATTGCTCCCTCCTCCCACTCCCCTCCCCCATCCCCACTCCTCTTCTCCTCCCCCCACACCATTCTCCCTCCCTCTCAATACTGAAGTGCAGTCCAAATTCCCTGCCCTGCGGCAAGACGAACGTCCTTCTATCCAGGTCCAGGAAGGTGAGCGTCCAAACAGGCTAAGCTCTCACAAAGCCAGTTCATGTATTAGGCTCGAAGCCTAGTGCCATTTTCCTTGGCTTCTCATCAGCCTTCATTGTCCGCCATGCTCAGAGAGTCCAGTTTCAACCCATGCTTATTCAGTCCCAGACCAGCTGGCCTTGGTGGGCTCCCAATAAATCAGTTCCACTGTCACAGTGGGTGGGTGCATCCCTCGTGGTCCTGACTTCATTGCTCATGTTCTCCCTCCTTCTGCTCCTCATTTGGACCTTAAGAGCTCAGACCATTGCTCCAAATTGAGTCTCTGTCTCTACCTCGATCCATCGCCAGATGAAGGTTCTAAGGTGATATGTAAGATATTCATCAGTATAGGATAGGGTCATTTCAGGTTCCCTCTCCTCAGTTGTCCAAGGTACCAGCTGGGGACATCTCCCTGGACACCTGCGAACCCCTCTAGAGTCAAGTCTCTTGCCAACCCTAAGATGGCTCCCTTAGGTAGGATATATACTTCGCTGCTCCTGTATCCACCCTTCCTATATCCCAACCATCCCAATCTCCCAAGCTCCTCCCATCCTCCCCTTCTCACGTTTCTCATCCCATTTCCCCTTTGCCCCATGCCACCTCACCCGCAAGTTCCCAGTTTTTGCCCGGCAATCTTGTCTACTTCCCCTATCCAGGCGGATGTCTATACGATTTTCTTTGGGTTCACTTTCTTATTTAGCTTCTCTAGGATCACAAATTATATGCTCAATGTCCTTTATTTATGGCTAGAAACCAATTATGAGTGAGTACATCCCATGTTCCTCTTTTTGGGTCTGGGATACCTCACTCAGGATAGTGTTTTCTATTTCCATCCATTTGCATGCAGAATTTGAGAAGTCATTGCAATCCCCATTAAAATCCCATCAAAATTTTTCACAGATCTTGAGAGGACATTAATCAACTATATATGGAATAACAAAAAACCCAGGATAGCCAAAACAATCTTATATAATAAAGCATCATTTGGAGGCATTACCATCCCTGACTTCAAACTCTATTACAGAGCTTCAGTATTGAAAACAGCTTGGTATTGGCATAAAAACAGAGAAGCTGATCAATGGAACCGAGTAGAAGACCCTGATTTTAACCCACAAACATATGAACACCTGATTTTTGATGAAGGAGCTAAAAGTATTCAATGGAGAAAAGAGAGCATCTTCAATAAATGGTGCTGGCACAACTGGTTGGCAACCTGTAGAAGAATGAAAATAGATCCATATCTATCTCCATGCCCAAAACTCAAGTCCAAATGGATTAAAGACCTCAATATCAGTCTGAACACACTGAACCTGATAGAAGAAAAAGTGGGAAGTACTCTACAACATATGGGTACAGGAGATCACTTCCTACGTTTATCCCCAGCAGCACAGACATTAAGGACAACATTGAATAAATGGGACCTCCTGAAACTGAGTAGCTTCTGTAAAGCAAAGGACACTGTCACCAAGACAAAAAGGCAACCCACTGACTGGGAGAAGATCTTCACCAACGCCACAACAGACAAAGGTCTGATCTCCAAAATATATAAAGAATCAAGAAACTAGACTTTAAAATGCTAATTAACACAATAAAAAATGGGGCACTGAACTGAACAGAGAATTCTCAACAGAAGAAATTCAAATGGCCAAAAGACACTTAAGGTCATGCTCAATCTCCTTAGCGATAAGGGAAATGCAAATTAAAACAACTTTGAGATACCATCTTACACCTGTCAGAATGGCTAAAATCAAAAACACCAATGATAGCCATTGCTGGAGAGGTTGTGGAGAAAGGGGCACACTCATCCATTTCTGGTGGGAATGCAAACTTGTGCAACCACTTTGGAAATCAGTGTGGCGATTTCTCAGGAAATTTGGGATCAACCTACCCCTGGATCCAGCAATACCACTCTTGGGAATATACCGAAGAGATGCCCTATCATATGACAAAAGTATTTGTTCAACTATGTTCATAGTAGCATTGTTTGTATTAGCCAAAACCTGGAAACAACCTAGATACCCTTCAATGGAGGAATGGATGAAGAAAGTGTGGAATATATACATATTAGAGTACTACTCAACGGTAAAAAAATAAGTATTTAGATAGCAGTTAGGGTTTATACTGGCTTTAAAATGTCATTAGGGGCATTTTCCTTTAGTATTCATGAATGCTCTAGCCATGGATGGTTGGAGAAGTTGACAGTATCTCCAACTGAGTGGAATGTAAGTCATATTCAATGGTTGTTGGTTTCCCCCAAGATATAAAAGCTTCTATTGAAGGTTTGGCTGCCTATTATTGTTAGGGTTCACAGTTCCATAGAACTGTTGTCTACCTGTTTCTCTTGGCAGAATTCAGAATATCTTTGGATACTATGAGAGCTAGTCTTCAGAAAACAGACTCATAGGTAAGTTGTAGCTCATTCTATGTCCAAAGTGTATAGCATCTTTAGGATTTGGGACTCACCTTCAAATTTTGGGAGTCAAGTAAGGCCAACAATGAAGAAGGGCCCACACTAGCTCAGAATTGAATATAATAGAAGGTTATTTACTTAGGGTTAGACTCACAGACCGCAATGCTCTGCTCAAACAGGGAACGGCAACCAAATGCCACCCACTGGAAGAGAGAGAGAGTGGATGCACACTTTACATCAGCATATATAATATATGAGGCCCCACACAAGTGGGCAGTTAACTTGAAGGCTACTGGCTGCAGGAATTTCTACAGCACAATTGCAATCGTCTCTGTTGTTTTAGGAGTTCTGTCTTGGACTGTCCTGACCAACCACTCAAAACAAAGTTCCTCGTGTCTGGAGTTTTGCTAAATGGTTCTTGGGATGGTATTATCTCCCCAAGTGACATAACATCATTTTAGTTATTTATTTATGTGTGCAGATGCACATATTTATATATTATATGTAATTGAGGTAAGTAGAAAATAATATTTTTGCCTATGGCCTTTCAATATCCCTTAATATTATTTATCCGTCCTCTCTACTACTCCCTATATTTTGTTCTTTGTCTCCACTCTCCAGTTAAAGCCCCCTTCACCTTTTTCAGTTCATAGCACCCATGTCCTGGTATTGTTCTGTCTAGATCTCCTTTTCTTCAATGTCCTCTTGGATGTTTTTTATTTTCCTGGTTTCTTTAGCTTATTATAGAGACTATACAATCTAAATATTTGGAGCTAGGAACCACAAATTAGAAAGAAGATGTGGAATTTGCCTTTCTGGGTCTGGCTTACAAAATATAATATTTTCAAGATTTTGCAAATTTCAATGTTATTTTTAAATCAAAATATTCATCTGTATATTGGAAACACATTTTTTTACCTGTTCATCAGTAAAGGACTTTTAGGTTGTTTCCATTTCCATTTATTGTGACTAGAGCAACAATGGACATGGTTGAGCAAGTGTCTATAGAGTATGTTGTTGAATCCTTTGGGCATATGTCAAGGACTGATGTAAACAGTTCATACAGTAGATTTAATTTTAGCTGACTGAGGTTTTTCCACATTAGTTTCAAGAGTGGCTTCACAAATTTGAATTCCTATGATTAGTAAATGAGGATTCCCTTTTCCACACATCCTGGCTAGCATTTGTTGTTTTGTTGATTTTAGCTATTCTGACTGGGGTAAGATGAAATCTCATAGTAGTTTTAACTTGCATTCCTCTAATTGCTAAGGATGCTGATCACTTTATGAGATACTTCTTACCCATTTTTATTTCTTCTTCTGAGAATTCTTTGGATCCATCGCTTCTTTGGCCTTTTGTGTTTTTTTTATTGAAAAAAAAATTTCTGCTTCCTCCCCGCCTCCCATTTCCCTCCCCCTCCTCCCACCCCTCTCCCCATCGCCAACTCCTTTTCTCCTCCCTCTCCAGTCCCAAGAGCAGTCAGGGTTCCCTGCCCTGTGGAAAGTCCAAGGTCTTCCCCCCTCCATCCAGGTTTAGGAAGGTGAACATCCAAACTGGCTAGGCTCCCACAAAGCCAGAACATAAAGAAGGATCAAAACCCTGTGCCATTGTCCTTGGCCTCTCATCAGCTCTCATTGTCCGCCATGTTCAGAGAGTCCGGTTTTATCCCATGCTTTTTCAGGCACAGTCCAGCTGGCCTTGGTGAGCTCCCAATAGATCGGCCCCACTGTCTCAGTGAGTGGGTGCACCCCTCGTGGTCCTGACTTCCTTGTTCATGTTCTCCCTCCTTCTGCTCCTCATTAGGACCTTGGGAGCTCAGTCCGGTGCTCCAGTGTAGGTCTCTGTCTCTATCTCCATCCATCGCTAGATGAAGGTTCTATGGTGATATGCAAGATATTCATCAGTATGGCTATAGGATAGGTTCATTTCAGGATCCCTATCCTCAGGTGCCCAAGGAAATAACTGGGGACATTGCCCTGGGAACCAGGTAGCCATTCCAAGTTCAAGTCTCTTGCCAACCCTTAGGTGGCTCCCTGAACTAAGATATGAGTTTCCCTGCTCACCTATCAAAACATCCTTTATCCGTAATCATCCTGTTTTCCCCAGTGCCCTTATCCTCTCCTTCACACTTTTCTCTCCCTATCTCCCCTCAACCCCATCACACCCCACCCCCAAGATTCCAATCTTTTGCCTGGCAATCTTGTCTATTTCCCATAGCCAGGAAGATAAATATATGTTTTTCCTTGGGTTTACCCTCTTGTTTAGCTTCTTTAGGATCACAAATTATAGACTCACTGGCCCCTATCCATGGCTGGAAACCAATTATGAGTGAGTACATCCCATGATCTTCTTTTTGGGTCTGGGTTACCTCACTCAGGATAGTATTTTCTATTTCCATCCATTTGCATGCAAAATTCGAGAAGTCATTGTTTTTCACTGCCGAGTAATACTCTAATATGTATATATTCCATACTTTCTTGATCCATTCTTCCATTGAAGGAAATCTAGGTTGCTTCTACGTTCTGGATGCCACAAATAATGCTGCTACGAACATAGTTGAACAAATACTTTTGTCATATGATAGGGCATCTCTTGGGTATATTCCCAAGAGTGCTATTGCTGGGTCCAGGGGTAGGTTGATCCCAATTTTTCTGAGAAACCGCCACACTGATTTCCAAAGTGGTTGCACAAGTTTGCAGTCCCACCAGCAATGGATGAGGGTACCCCTTTCTCCACAACCTCTCCAGCAAAGGCTATCCTTAGTGTTTTTGATTTTAGCCATTCTGACAGGTGTAAGATGATATCTCAAAGTTGTTTTGATTTGCATTTCTCTGATCGCTAAGGAGGTTGAGCATGACCTTAAGTATCTTTTGGCCATTTGAACTTCTTCTGTTGAGAATTCTCTGTTCAGTTCAGTGCCCCATTTTTTAATTGGGTTAATTATCATTTTAACGTCTAGTTTCTTGATTCTTTATATATTTTGGAGATCAGACCTTTGTTTGTTGTGGGGTTGGTGAAGATCTCCCAGTCAGTAGGCTGCTTTTCTGTCTTAGTGACAGTGTCCTTTGTTTACAGAAGCTACTCAGTTTCAGGAGGTCCCATTTATTCAATGTTGCCCTTAATGTCTGTGCTGCTGAGGTTATACATAGGAAGGGACCTCCTGTGCCCATATGTTGTAGGGTACTTCCCACTTTCTCTTCTATCAGGTTCAGTGTGTTCAGATTGATATTGAGGTCTTTGATCCATTTGGACTTGAGTTTTGTGCATGGTGATAGATATGGGTCTATTTTCATTCTTCTACAGGTTGACATCCAGTTGTGCCAGTACCATTTGTTGAAGATGCTTTCTTTCTTCCATTGTATACTTTTAGCTCCTTTATCAAAAATGAGGTGTTCATAGGTTTGTGGGTTAAAATCCGGGTCTTCTATACGATTTCATCGGTCGACTTCTCTGTTTTTATGCCAGTACCAAACTGTTTTCATTACTGGAGCTCTGTAATAGAGTTTGAAGTCAGGGATAGTAATGTCTCAAGAAGTTCCTTTATTGTATAAGATTGTTTTGGCTATCCTGGGTTGTTTGTTTTTCCGTATAGAGTTGATTATTTTCCTCTCAAGATCTGTGAAGAATTTTGATGGGACCTTGATGGGGATTGCATTGAATCTACAAATTGCCTTTGGTAGAATTGCCATTTTTACTATGTTGATCCTCCCAATCCAAGAGCAAGGGAGATCCTTCCATTTTCTGGTATCCTCTTCAATTTCTTTCTTCAATGCCTTAAAGTTCTTGTCAAATAGATCTTTCATTTCCTTGGTTAGAGTTACCCCATGATATTTTATGCTGTTTGTGGCTATCATGAAAGGTGATGATTCTCTTATTTCCCTCTCTGCTTCCATATCCTTTGTGTATAAGAGGACGACTGATTTTTTGGAAGTGATCTTGTATCCTGCCACATTACTAAAGGGGTTTATCAGCTCTAGGAGTTCTTTTGTGGAGTTTTTGGGGTCTCTCATGTACAGTATCATATCATCTGCAAATAATGCAAGTTTACCTTCTTCCTTTCCAATTTGAATCCCCTTTATCCCCTTATGTTGTCTTATTGCTATTGCTAAAACTTCAAGAAGTATATTGAAGAGGTATGGAGAGAGTGGACAGCCTTGGCGTGTTCCTGATTTTAGTGGGATGGTTTTAACTTTCTCTCCTTTTCATTTGATGTAAGCTGTCGGCTTGCTGTAAATAGCTGTAATTATATTTAGGTATGACCCTTGTATCCCTAATCTCTCCAAGACTTTTATCATAACGGGATGTTGAATTTTGTAAAATTCTTTTTCATCATCTAATGAAACGATCATATGGTTTTTTCTTTCAGTTTATTTATATGATGGATTACATTGATAGATTTGCGTATGTTAAACCAGCCCTGCATCTCTGGTATGAAGCCTACTTGATCATAATGGATAATTTTTCTAATGTGTTCTTGGATTCGGTTTGCCAGAATTTTGTTGAGGATTTTTGCGTTGATTTTCATGAGTGAGATTGGCCTGTAATTCTCTTTCTTGGTGAGTCTTTGTATGGTTTTGGTATCAGAGTTACTGTAGCTTCATAAAGGAATTTGGCAATGACTCTTCTGTTTCTATATCGTGAAATACATTAAGGAGTATAGGTATTAGGTCTTTTTGGAAGTTCTGTTAGAATTCCGCATTGAAACCATCTGGTCCTGGACTTTTTTTGGAAGGGAGGTTTTTGATAACAGCTTCTAATTCTTCGGGACTAACAGGTCTATTTAGGTTGTTCACCTGGTCTTGGTTTATCTTTGGTATATAGTATTTTTCTAAAAAAGTGTCCATTTTTTTTTATTCTTTTTTACTTAAAATTTCCAACTGCCCCCCGTTTCCCATTTCCCTCCCCCTCCTCCCACATATTGCCCCCTCCCCCCGCTCCCCTCCCCCTATCCCCACCCCCTAGTCCACTCCCCATCCCTCTCGATACTGAAGAGCAGTCCAAATTCCCTGCTCTACATGAAGACCAAGGTCCTCCCATTTCTATCTAGGTCCAGGAAGGTGAGCATCCAAACAGGCTACGCTCCCACAAAGCCAGTTCATGTATTAGGATCGAAACCTAGTGCCATTGTCCTTGGCTTCTCATCAGCCTTCATTGTCCGCCTTGTTCAGAGAGTCCAGGTTCAACCCATGCTTATTCAGTCCCAGTCCAGCTGGCCTTGGAGAGCTCCTAATAGATCAGTTCCACTGTCACAGTGGGTGGGTACACCCCTCGTGGTCCTGATTTCCTTGCTCATGTTCTCCCTCCTTCTGCTCCTCATTTGGACCTTAAGAGCTCAGACGGTTGATCCAAATTGGGTCTCTGTCTCTCTCTCTATCCATCGCCAGATGAAAGTTCCTGTGCCATTTTCCTTGGCCTCTCGTCAGCTCTCATTGTCCACCACATTAAGAGAGTCCGGTTTTATCCCATGTTTTTTTCAGTAGCAGTCCAGCTGGCCTTGGTGAGCTCCCAATAGATCGGCCCCCCTGTCTCAGTGGTTGGGTGCACCCCTCATGGTCCTGACTTCCTTGTTCATGTTCTCTCTCCTTCTGCTCCTCATTATAACCTTGGGAGCTCAGTCCGGTGCTCCAGTGTGGGTCTCTGTCTCTATCTCCATCCATCGCTAGATGACGGTTTTATGGCGATATGCAAGATATTCATCAGTATGATTATAGGATAGGTTCATTTCAGGTTCCCTATCCTCAGGTGCCCCAATGAACTAACTGGGGACATTGCCCTGGGCTTCTCGTAGCCATTCCAGGTTCAAGTCTCTTGCCAACCCTTAGGTGGCTCCCTTAACTAAGGTATGAGTTTCCCTGCTCCCCCATCCAACCTTCCTTTACCCCCAATCACCCGATTCCCCCAGTTCCCCTCATCCTCTCCTTCACAATTTTCTCTCCCCATCTCCCCTCATCCCCATCCCACCCCACCCCCCAAGATTCCCATTTTTTGCCCATCAATCTTGTCTATTTCCCATAGCTGGGAGGAAATCTATATGTTTTTCCTTGGGTTTACCCTCTTGTTTAGCTTCTTTAGGATCACAAATTATAGACTCAGTGGCCCCTATCCATGGCTAGAAACCAATTATAAGTGAGTACATCCCATGAACTTCTTTTTGGGTCTGGGTTACCTCACTCAGGATCGTATTTTCTATTTCCATCCAATTGCATGCAAAATTCGAGAAGTCATTGTTTTTTACCGCAGAGTAGTACTCTAATGTATATATATTCCACACTTTCTTCATCCATTCTTCTACTGAAGGGCATCTAGGTTGCTTCCAGGTTCTGGCTATTACAAATAATGCTGCTATGAACATAGTTGGACAAATGCTTTTGTCATATGCTAGGGCATCTCTTGGGTATATTCCCAAGAGTGCTATTGCTGGGTCCAGGGGTAGGTTGATCCCAATTTTTCTGAGAAACCGCCACACTGATTTCCAAAGTGGTTGCACAAGTTTGCAGTCCCACCAGCAATGGATGAGGGTACCCCTTTCTCCACAACCTCTCCAGCAAAGGCTATCCTTGGTGTTTTTGATTTTAGCCATTCTGACAGGTGTAAGATGATATCTCAAAGTTGTTTTGATTTGCATTTCTCTGATCGCTAAGGAGGTTGAGCATGACCTTAAGTATCTTTTGGCCATTTTAACTTCTTCTGATGAGAATTCTCTGTTCAGTTCAGTGCCCCATTTTTTAATTGGGTTAATTATCCTTTTAAAGTCTAGTTTCTTGAGTTCTTTATAAATTTTGGAGATCAGACCTTTGTCTGTAGCGGGGTTGGTGAAGATCTTCTCCCAGTCAGTAGGCTGCCTTTTTGTCTTAATGACAGTGTCCTTTGCTTTACAGAAGCTTCTCAGTTTCAGGAGGTCCCATTTATTCAATGTTGCCCTTAATGTCTGTGCTGCTGGGGTTATACATAGGAAGCGATCTCCTGTGCCCATATGTTGTAGGGTACTTCCCATTTTCTCTTCTATCAGGTTCAGTGTGTTCAGATTGATATTGAGGTCTTTGATCCATTTGGACTTGAGTTTTGTGCATGGTGATAGATATGGGTCTATTTTCATTCTTCTACAGGTTGACATCCAATTGTGCCAGCACCATTTGTTGAAGATGCTTTCTTTCTTCCATTGTATACAATGATACTTTTAACTCCTTTATCGAAAATTAGTTGTTCATAGGTTTGTGGGTTAAAATCTGGGTCTTCTATATGATTCCATTGGTCGACTGCTCTGTTTTTATGCCAGTACCACGCTGTTTTCATTACTGTAGGTCTGTAATAGAGTTTGAAGTCAGGGATGGTAATGCCTCCAGAAGTTCCTTTATTATATAAGATTGTTTTGGCTATCCTGGGTTTTTTGTTTCTCCATATAAAGTTGATTATTGTCCTTTCAAGATCTGTGAAGAATTTTGATGGGATTTTAATGGGGATTGCATTGAATCTATAAATTGCCCTTGGTAGAATTGCCATTTTTACTATGTTGATCCTCCCAATCCAGGAGCAAGGGAGATCCTTCCATTTTCTGGTATCCTCTTCAATTTCTTTCTTCAATGCCTTAAAGTTCTTGTCAAATAGATCTTTCACTTCCTTGGTTAGAGTTACCCCAAGATATTTTATGCTTTTTGTGGCTATTGTGAAAGGTGATGATTCTCTTATTTCCCTCTCTGCTTCCATATCCTTTGTGTATAAGAGGGCGACTGATTTTTTGGAGTTGATCTTGTATCCTGCCACATTACTAAAGGCGTTTATCAGCTGTAGGAGTTTTTTTGGTGGAGTTTTTGGGGTCGCTCATGTACACTATCATATCATCTGCAAATAATGCAAGTTTAACTTCTTCCTTTCCAATTTGAATCCCCTTTATCCCCTTATGTTGTCTTATTGCTATTGCTAAAACTTCAAGAAGTATATTGAAGAGGTATGGAGAGAGTGGACAGCCTTGGCGTGTTCCTGATTTTAGTGGGATGGCTTTAAGTTTCTCTCCATTTAATTTGATATTAGCTGTCGGCTTGCTGTATATAGCTTTAATTAAATTTAGGTATGACCCTTGTATCCCTAATCTCTCCAAGACTTTTATCATAAAGGGATGTTGAATTTTGTCAAATGCTTTTTCAGCGTCTAATGAAACGCTCATATGGTTTTTTTCTTTCAGTTTATTTATATGATGGATTACATTGATAGATATGCGTATGTTAAACCAGGTCTGCATCTCTGGTATGAAGCCTACTTGATCATAATGGATAATTTTTCTAAAGTGTTCTTGGATTCGGTTTGCCAGAATTTTGTTGAGGATTTTTGCGTCGATGTTCATGAGTGAGATTGGCCTGTAATTTTCTTTCTTGGTTGGGTCTTTGTGTGATTTTGGTATCAGAGTTACTGTAGCTTCATAAAAGGAATTTGGCAATGACTCTTCTGTTTCTATATTGTGAAATACCTTAAGGAGTATAGGTATTAGGTCTTCTTGGAAGTTCTGGTAGAATTCAGCATTGAAACCATCTGGTCCTGGACTTTTTTTGGAAGGGAGGTTTTTGATAACCGCTTCTAATTCTTCACGACTAACAGGTCTATTTAGGTTTTTCACCTGGTCCTGGTTTAACTTTGGTATATGGTATTTATCTAAAAAAGTGTCCATTTCTTTTACACTTTCCAGTTTTGTGACATACAGGCTTTTGTAGTAAGATCTAATGATTCTCTGAATTTCCTCTGTGTCTGTGGTTATGTCTCCCTTTTCATTTCTGATCTTATTAATTTGCAAATTCTCTCTCTGCCGTTTGATTAGTTTGGATAGGGGTTTATCAATCTTGTTGATTTTCTCCAGGAACCAGCTTTTTGATTCATTGATTCTTTCAATTGTTTTCTGTGTCTCTATTTTGTTGATTTCAGCCCTCAGTTTGATTATTTCCAGTCTTCTACCCCTTCTAGGTGAGTCTGCTTCTTTTTTTTCTAGAGCTTTCAGGTGGGCTGTTAAGTCTCCAATGTGTGCTTTCTCTGTTTTCTTTAAGTGGGCAGTTAGTGCTATGAACTTTCCTCTCAGGACTTCTTTCATAGTGTCCCATAGGTTTGAGTATGTTGTTTCTTTATTTTCATTGTCTTCAAGGAAGACTTTAATTTCTTTCTTTATTTCTTCCTTAATCCAGGTATGGTTCAGTAGTTGACTATTCAGTTTCCATGAGTTTGTAGGCTTTCTGGGGGTAGCATTGTTGCTGAATTCTAGCTTTAATCCATGGTGATCTGATAAGATACAGGTGGTTATTAATATTTTTTTGTAACTGTGAATGTTTGCTTTGTTACCGAGTATGTGGTCGATTTTTGAGAAGGTTCCATGAGCTGCAGAGAAGAAGGTATATTCTTTCCTGTTTGGGTGGAATATTCTATAGATGTCTGTTAAGTCCATTTGATTCATTACCTCCATTAATTCTCTTATTTCTCTGTTAGGTTTCTGTCTGATTGACCTGTCCATTGGTGAGAGAGGAGTCTTAAAGTCTCCTACTATTAATGTGTGCGGTTTGATGGCTGCCTTGAGTTTTAACAATGTTTCTTTTACGTACGTGGGTGCTTTTATATTAGGGGCATAGATATTCAGGATTGAGATTTCATCCTGATGAATTGTTCCTGTTATGAGTAGAAAATGTCCCTCTCCATCTCTTCTGATTGATTTAAGTTTGAAGTCAACTTTGTTAGAAATTAGTATGGCCACACCTGCTTGTTTCCTAGGTCCATTTACTTGATAAGCCTTATCCCAGCCCTTTACTCTGAGTAGGTGCCTGTCTTTGTGGTTGAGGTGTGTTTCTTGTAAACAGCAGAATGTTGGATCCTGTTTTCGTATCCAATCTCTTAGTCTGTGCCTTTTTATAGGTGAGTTGAGTCCATTGACATTAAGTGATATTAATGACCAGTGGTTGTTAACTCCGGTCATTTTGTTTAGTAGTAGATTTTGTGTGTTTCCCTTCTTTGAGATGTGCTGGTAAAGGGTTTCTAGATGTCTTAGTTACTGTGGTCATTGTTGGACTCCTTGATTAGTGATTTTCCTTCTATTACTTTCTGTAAGGCTGGATTTGTGGCTACGTATTGTTTAAATTTGTTTTTATCCTGGAAAATTTTGTTTTCTCCATTTATAGTGAACGAAAGCGTGGCTGGGTATAGTAGTCTGGGCTTGCATCCATGGTCTCTTAGTTTCTGCAGTACATCTATCCAGGACCTTCTGGCTTTCATGGTTTCCATAGAGAAGTCAGGTGTAAGTCTGATAGGTTTACCTTTATAAGTAACTTGGCCTTTTTCCTTTGCTGCTCTTAGTATTCTTTCTTTATTCTGTATGCTTTGTGTTTTGATTATTATATGGCGAGAGGATGTTTTTTTTTAATCCAGCCTATTCGGTGTTCTCTATGCTTCTTGAACCTTCATAGGTATATCTTTCTTTAGGTTGGGAAAGTTTTCTTCTATAATTTTATTAAATATATTTCTGGACCATTGAGCTGCGCTTCTTCTCCTTCTTCTATTCCTATTATTCTTAGGTTTGGTCTTTTTATTGTGTCCCATATTTCCTGAATGTTTTGTGATGAGAATTTGTTGGCCTTGCTGTTTTCTTTGATCAGCGTGTTTATTTTCTCTATGGTATCTTCAGAATCTGAGATTCTTTCTTCTATCTCTTGTATTCTGTTGGTTATGCTTGCTTTTGTAGTCTCTATTCGTTTACCTAGATTTTCCCTGTCCAGCTGGCCTTCTGTTTGTGTTTTCTTCTTTGCCTCCATTTCAGTTTTTAAGTCTTGAACTGTTTCCATTATCTGTTTGATTGTTTTTCCTTGGTTTCCTACGGTATCATTCACTGATTTACTCAATTCTTCAAACTTTCTGTTATACTTCTCATCCATTTCTATAAGGGCATTTTTTACATGCTGTTTAAGTGCGTCAATCACTTTCATAAAGTCAATTTTATCTACTTCTTCATGATTAAGGTGTTCATGTCCTCCTGTTGTGAGGTCACTGGGTTCTGGTGGTTTCATATAGTTTGTCAGATTGTTGGGTGAATTCTTGCATTGGCGCCTGCCCATCTCTTTCTCCGAATGCTCCCCTATGGATCTTCTTTTACCAGATCAGGTCTCCTTGCCTACTGATGTACCTTCCCAGTGATGGCACTCTGCAGTGATAGCTCTCCTGGTGCTCCAGTGATGTCTCTCCTGGTACCAATATCAGATCTCCGTGCCCAAAGATGGCTCTTCTGGTACCCAGATGAGCTCTCCCACTGATGGCTCTCCTGGTGCCAAGACAGACTGAGCTGGATGGTGTTATGTGCCCAAAGAGGAAACGGGGCAGCAGGAAGACGGGTTCTGGATGCAAACTGGGTGGGACAAGAAGAGAGAGGGAGTATGCAGGGTGTAGAGCCCCTGCAGGGAGCCCAGGGAGTATAGGGTGGGGGATGAGGAAGTTCAGAGTTCCCTGTCCAGGGCTGCTTCTGCCGCCGCCTGTCAGGTCACAAACTCACCCTGCTGCTGTCTCTCCTGGTGCCTAGATCAGATCTCCGTGCAGGTTGGGTAGTTTGTAAACAAAGGCCTTACCTTGCTTGGTGCAGGCAGGCTGGAGACACAAAGGAAGTCTCGCCTGCCTATTTGCCCTGAGGATTTGCCCCCAGCGCCAGACAGACTGGGCTGGATGGTGTTATGTGCCCAAAAAAAAGGATAAGCTTTATAATGAATCGCACATGTGTTTCTTGATAAAGAGTAGCAGCTGTTTGCGACATGTCAAAATATTGTTAGAAGTAAGATTAGTGTTCCTTTTCTCTGTAGAAGATTTAATTTGAAAGATAATCATGTTCTTTTGAAAGTATACTCATTTCACACAAAGTGTTAATAAGAAACACACATATGTTTCTCTGTAAAGAGAAGCAGTTGTTTGCGACGTGTCAAAGTCTTGTTAGAAGTGAGATCAATGTTCATTTTCTCTGTAGAAGCCTTATTTGAAAGATAATCACGTTGTTTTGAAAGTGTATTCATTTCTTGAATAGTTTTGATAAGAAACGCATGTGTTTCTTGGAAAAGAGCAGATGTTTGCGACCTGTCAAAGTCTTGTTCGAAGTGAGATCAGTGTTCCTTTTCTCTTCACAAGCTTTACTTTGAAAGATAATCACGTTCTTTTGAAAGTGTATTCATTTCTTGAAAAGCTTTCGTAAGAAACGCAAACGTGTTTCTTGTAAAAGAGTAGCACTTGTTTGCGACATGTCAAAGTTTTGTTAGAATTGAGATCAGTGATTTTTTTTCTCTGTAGAAGCTTTATTTTGAAAGATAATCACGTTCTTTTGAAAGTGTATTCATTTCTTGAAAAGTTTTAGTAAGAAATGAACATGTGTTTCTTGGTAAAGAGAAGCAGCTGTTTCAGACATGTAAAATTATTGTTACAGGTAATATCAGTGTTCCTTTTCTCTCTTCAAGCTTTACTTTTAAGTAAATCATGTTCCTTTGAAAGTGTATTCATATCATGAAAAGGGTTAGTAAGAAACGCACATGTGTTTCTTAGTAAAGAGAAGCGGTTGTTTGCGATGTGTCGAAGTCTTGTTGTGAGATCAGTGTTCCTTTTGTCTGTACAAGCTTTACTTTGAAAGACACTCACGTTCTTTTGAAAGTGTACTCATTTCTTGAAAAGCTTTAGTAAGAAATGCACATGTGTTTCTTGGAAAAGAGAAGCAGTTGTTTCCATCTGTCAAAGTCTTGTTAGAAATGAGATCAGTGTTCTTTTTCTCTTTACAAGCTTTACTTTGAAAGATAATCATGTTCTTATGATTGTGTATTCATTTCATGATAAGCTTTATTATGAATCTCACATGTGTTTCTCGGTAAAGAGAAGCAGTTGTTTGCGACATGACAAAATATTGTTAGAGTTGAGATCAGTGTTCCTTTTCTCTGTAGAAGCTTTACTTTGAAAGATAATCATGTTCTTTTGAAAGTGTATTCCTTTCTTGAAAAGCTTTAGTAAGAAACGGACATGTGTTTCTTGTTAAAGAGTAACAGTTGTTTTTGACATATAAATTTATTGTTAGAAGTGAGATCAGTGTTCCTTTTCTCTGTAGAACCTTTACTTTGAAATATAATCACGTTCTTTTGAAAGTGTATTCATTTCTTGGAAAGCTTTGGTAAGAAACGCACATGTGTTTCCTGGAAAAGAGAAGCATTTTTTTCTGACATGTCAAAGTCTTGTTGGAAAGGAGACCCATGTTTATTTTGTCTGTAAAAGCTTTACTTTGAAAGATAATCATGTTGTTTTGAAAGTGTATTCATTTCTTGAAAAGCTTCATTAAGAAACGCACATGTGTTTTTTGGTAAGGGGAAGCAGTTGCTTGTGACATGTCAAAGTCTTGTTAGACGTGAGATCAGTCTTCCTTTTCTCTGTAGAAGCTTTACTTTGAAAGATAATCATGTTCTTATGATTGTGTATTCATTTCATGATAAGCTTTATTATGAATCTCACATGTGTTTCTCGGTAAAAAGAAGCAGTTTTTTGCGACATGTCAAAATATTGTTAGATGTGAGATAAGTGTTCCTTTTCTCTGTAGAAGCTTTACTTTGAAAGATATTCATGTTCTTTTGAATGTGTATTCATTTCTTGAAAAGCTTTAGTAAGAAACGGACATGTGTTTCTTGGTAAAGAGTAGCAGTTGTTTTCGATATGTAAATTTATTGTTAGAAATGAGATCAGTGTTCCTTTTCTCTGTAGAACCTTTACTTTGAAATATAATCACGTTCTTTTGAAAGTGTATTCATTTCTTGACAAGATTTGGTAAGAAACGCACATGTGTTTCCTGGAAAAGAGAAGCATTTTTTTCTGACATGTCAAAGTCTTGTTGGAAAGGAGACCCATGTTTATTTTGTCTGTAAAAGCTTTTTTGAAAGATAATCATGTTGTTTTGAAAGTGTATTCATTTCTTGAAAAGCTCCATTAAGAAACGCACATGTGTTTTTTGGTAAGGGGAAGCAGTTGCTTGTGACATGTCAAAGTCTTGTTAGAAGTGAGATCAGTCTTCCTTTTCTCTGTAGAAGCTTTACTTTGAAAGATAATCACGTTCTTTTGAAAGTGTATTCATTAGTAAGAAATGCTCATGTGTTTCTCCCTAAACAGAAGCAGTCGTTTGTGACATGTCAAAATATTGTTCGAAGTGAGATCAGTGTTCCTTTTCTCTTTACAGGCTTTAATTTGAAAGATAATGACGTTCTTATGAATGTGTATTCATTTCATGATAAGCTTTATTATGAATCTCACATGTGTTTCTCGGTAAAGAGAAGCATTTGTTTGCGACATGTCAAAATATTGTTAGAAGTGAGATCAGTGTTCCTTTTCTCTGTAGAAGCTTTACTTTGAAAGATAATCATGTTCTTTCAAAAGTGTACTTATTTCACACAAAGCTTTCATAAGAAACACACGTGTTCCTCTTTAAAGAGAAGCAGGTGTTTGCGACATGTCAAAGTCTTTTTAGAAGTGAGATCAATGTTCATTTTCTCTGTAGAAGCCTTCATTTGAAAGATAATCACGTTCTTTTGAAAGTGTATTCATTTCTTGAAACGTTTTGATTAGAAACGCACATGTGTTTCTTGGAAAAGAGAAGCAAATGTTTGCGACCTGTCAAAGTCTTGTTCGAAGTGTATCAGTGTTCCTTTTCTCTTTACAAGCTTTACTTTGAAAGATAATCATGTTCTTATGAATGTGTATTCATTTCATGATAAGCTTTATTATGAATCTCACATGTGTTTCTCGGTAAAGTGAAGCATTTGTTTGCGACATGTCAAAATATTGTTAGAAGTGAGATCAGTGTTCCTTTTCTCTGTAGAAGCTTTACTTTGAAAGATAATCATGTTCTTTGAAAGTGTACTCATTCCACAAAATGCTTTCATAAGAAACACTCATGTGTTTCCCGGTAAAGTGAAATAGTTGTTTGTAACATGTCAAAATATTGTTAGAAGTGAGGTAAGTGTTCCTTTTCTCTGTAGAAGCTTTACTTTGAAAGATAATCATGTTCTTTCAAAAGTGTACTTATTTCACACAAAGCTTTCATAAGAAACACTCGTGTTCCTCTTTAAAGAGAAGCAGGTGTTTGCGACATGTCAAAGTCTTTTTAGAAGTGAGATCAATGTTCATTTTCTCTGTAGAAGCCTTCATTTGAAAGATAATCACGTTCTTTTGAAAGTGTATTCATTTCTTGAAAAGTTTTGATTAGAAACGCACATGTGTTTCTTGGAAAAGAGAAGCAAATGTTTGCGACCTGTCAAAGTCTTGTTTGAAGTGTATCAGTGTTCCTTTTCTCTTTACAAGCTTTACTTTGAAAGATAATCATGTTCTTATGATTGTGTATTCATTTCATGATAAGCTTTATTATGAATCTCACATGTGTTTCTCAGTAAAGAGAAGCAGTTTTTTGCGACATGTCAAAATATTGTTAGATGTGAGATCAGTGTTCCTTTTCTCTGTAGAAGCTTTACTTTGAAAGATAATCATGTTCTTTTGAATGTGTATTCCTTTCTTGAAAAGCTTTAGTAAGAAACGGACATGTGTTTCTTGGTAAAGAGTAGCAGTTGTTTTCGACATATATATTTATTGTTAGAAGTGAGATCAGTGTTCCTTTTCTCTGTAGAACCTTTACTTTGAAATATAATCACGTTCTTTGGAGATTGTATTCATTTCTTGAAAAGCTTTGGTAAGAAACGCACATGTGTTTCCTAGAAAAGAGAAGCATTTTTTTCTGACATGTCAAAGTCTTGTTGGAAAGGAGACCCATGTTTATTTTGTCTGTAAAACTTTACTTTGAAAGATAACCATGTTGTTTTGAAAGTGTATTCATTTCTTGAAAAGCTTCATTAAGAAATGCACATGTGTTTTCTGGTAAGGGGAAGCAGTTGCTTGTGACATGTCAAAGTCTTGTTAGAAGTGAGATCAGTCTTCCTTTTCTCTGTAGAAGCTTTACTTTGAAAGATAATCACGTTCTTTTGAAAGTGTATTCATTAGTAAGAAATGCTCATGTGTTTCTCCCTAAACAGAAGCAGTCGTTTGTGACATGTCAAAGTATTGCTCGAAGTGAGATCAGTGTTCCTTTTCTCTTTACAAGCTTTAATTTGAAAGATAATGACGTTCTTATGAACGTCTTGTGTATTCATTTCATGATAAGCTTATTATGAATCACACATGTTTTTCTCGGTAAAGAGAAGCATTTGTATGCGACATGTCAAAGTATTGTTAGAAGTGACATCAGTGTTCCTATTCTCTGTAGAAGCTTTACTTTGAAAGATAATCATGTTCTTTTGAAAGTGTACACATTGCACAAAATCCTTTCATAAGAAACACACCTGTGTTCCTCGGTAAAGAGAAATAGTTGTTTGGAACATGTCAAAATATTGTTAGAAGTGACATCAGTGTTCCTTTTCTCTGTAGAAGCTTTACTTTGAAAGATAATCACATTCTTTTGAAAGTGTACTTATTTCACAGAAAGCTTTCATAAGAAAGAGACATGTTCCTCTTTAAAGAGAAGCAGTTGTTTGCGACATGTAAAAGTCTTTTTAGAAGTGAGATCAATGTTCATTTTCTCTGTAGAAGCCTTCATTTGAAATATAATCACGTTCTTTTGAAAGTGTATTCATTTCTTGAAATATTTTGATTAGAAACGCACATGTGTTTCTTGGAAAAGACATTCAGATGTTTGTGACCTGTCAAAGTCTTGTTCGAAGTGAGATCAGTGTTCCTTTTCTCTTTAAAAGCTTATTTTGAAAGATAATCACGTTTTTATGATTGTGTATTCATGTCATGATAAGCTTTATTATGATTTGCACATGTGTTTCTCGTAAAGAGAAACATTTGTTTGTGACATGTCAAAATATTGTTAGAAGTGAGATTAGTGTTCCTTTTCTCTGTAGAAGCTTTACTTTGAAAGATAATCACGTTCTTTTGAAAGTGTATTCATTTCTTGAAAAGCTTTAGTAAGAAATGAACATGTGTTTCTTGGTAAAGAGAAGCAGCTGTTTGCAACATGTAAAATTATTGTTAGAAGTAAGATCAGTGTTCCTTTTCTCTCTACAAGCTTTACTTTTACAGATAATCACGATCTTTAGAAAATGTATTCATATCATGAAAAGGTTTAGTAAGAAACGCACATGTGTTTCTTAGTAAAGAGAAGCTGTTGTTTGCAACATGTCGAAGTCTTGTTGGAAGTGAGATCAGTGTTCCTTTTTTCTGTACAAGCTTTACTTTGAAAGACAATCATGTTCTTTTGAAAGTGTACTCATTTCTTGAAAAGCTTTAGTAAGAAATGCACATGTGTTTCTTGGAAAAGAGAAGCAGTTGTTTCCATCTGTCAAAGTCTTGTTAGAAATGAGATCAGTGTTCTTTTTCTCTTTACAAGCTTTACTTTGAAAGATAATCATGTTCTTATGATTGTGTATTCATTTCATGATAAGCTTTATTATGAATCGCAAATGTGTTTCTCGGTAAAGAGAAGCAGTTATTTGCGACATGTCAAAATATTATTAGAAGTGAGATCAGTGTTCCTTTTCTCTGTAGAAGCTTTACTTTGAAAGATAATCATGTTCTTTTGAAAGTGTATTCATTTCTTGAAAAGCTTTAGTAAGAAACGGACATGTGTTTCTTGGTAAAGAGTAGAAGTTGTTTGCGACATGTAAATTTATTGTTAGAAGTGAGATCAGTGTTCCTTTTTTCTGTAGAAGCTTTACTTAGAAATATAATCACGTTCTTTGGAGAGTGTATTCATTTCTTGAAAAGCTTTGGTAAGAAACGCACATGTGTTTCCTGGAAAAGAGAAGCATTTGTTTCCGACATGTCAAAGTATTGTTGGAAGAGAGACCCATGTTTATTTTTTCTGTAAAAGCTTTACTTTGAAAGATAATCATGTTGTTTTGAAAGTGTATTCATTTCTTGAAAAGCTTCATTAAGAATAGCACATGTGTTTTTTGGTAAGGAGAAGCAGTTGCTTGTGACATGTCAAAGTCGTGTTAGAATGAGATCAGTCTTCCTTTTCTCTGTAGAAGCTTTAGTTTGAACGATAATCACGTTCTTTTGAAAGTGTATTCATTTCATGAAAAGGTTTAGTAAGAAATGCTCATGTGTTTCTCCCTAAACAGAAGCAGTTGTTTGTGACATGTTAAAGCATTGTTTGAAGTGAGATTAGTGTTCCTTTTCTCTTTACAAGCTTTAATTTGAAAGATAATGACGTTCTTATGATTGTGTATTCATTTCATGATAAGCTTATTATGAATTGCACATGTTTTTCTCAGTAAAAAGAAGCATTTGTTTGCGACATGTCAAAGTATTGTTAGAAGTGAGATCAGTGTTCCTTTTCTCTGTGCAAGATTTTCTTTGAAAGATAATCACATTCTTTTGAAAGTGTACTCATTCAACAAAATGCTTTCATAAGAAACACACATGTGTTTTTCGGTAAAGAGAAATAGTTGTTTGCAACATGTCAAAATATTGTTAGAAGTGAGATCAGTGTTCCTTTTCTCTGCAGAAGCTTTACTTTGAAAGATAATCACGTTCTTTTGAAAGTGTACTCATTTCACACAAAGCTTTCATAAGAAACACACATGTGTTCCTCTTTAAAGAGAAGCATTTGTTTGCGACATGTCAAAGTCTTTTCAGAAGTGAGATTAATGTTCATTGTCTCTGTAGAAGCCTTCATTTGAAAGATAATCACGTTCTTTTGAAAGTGTATTCATTTCTTGAAATGTTTTTTTCTCTTTTTTCTATTCTTTTTTAATTAAAATTTCCAACTGCTCCCCATTTCCCATTTCCCTCCCCCTCCTCCCACATATTGCCCCCTCTCCCCGCTCCCCTCCCCCTATCCCCACTCCTCTTCTCCTCCCCCCAGTCCATTCCCCCTCCCTCTCGATACTGAAGAGCAGTCCAAATTCCCTGCCCTACAGGAAGACCAATGTCCTCCCACTTCTATCTAGGTCCAGGAAGGTGAGCATCCAAACAGGCTAAGCTCCCACAAAGCCAGTTCATATATTAGGATCGAAACCCAGTGCCATTGTCCTTGGCTTCTCATCAGCCTTCATTGTCCGCCATGTTCAGAGAGTCCAGTTTCAACCCATGCTTATTCAGTCCCAGTCCAGCTGGCCTTGGAGAGCTCCCAATAGATCAGTTCCACTGTCACAGTGGGTGGGTACACGCCTCGTGGTCCTGATTTCCTTGCTCATGTTCTCCCTCCTTCTGCTCCTCATTTGGACCTTAAGAGCTCAGACTAGAAACGCACATGTGTTTCTTGGAAAAGACAATCAGATGTTTGTGACCTGTCAAAGTCTTGTTCGAAGTGAGATCAGTGTTCCTTTTCTCTTTACAAGCTTTACTTTGAAAAACAATCACGTTTTTATGATTGTGTATTCATGTCATGATAAGCTTTATTATGATTTGCACATGTGTTTCTCGGTAAAGAGAAATTTTTGTTTGCGACACGTCAAAATATTGTTAGAAGTGAGGTCAGTTTTCCTTTTCTTTGTAGAAGCTTTACTTTGAAAGATAATCACGTTCTTTTGAAAGTGTATTCATTTCTTGAAAAGCTTTAGTAAGAAATGTACATGTGTTTCTTGGTAAAGAGAAGCAGCTGTTTGGGACTTGTAAAATTATTGTTAGAAGTAAGATCAGTGTTCCTTTTCTCTCTACAAGCTTTACTTTTACAGATAATCACGTTCTTTAGAAAGTGTATTCATATCATGAAAAGGTTTAGTAAGAAACGCACATGTGTTTCTTAGTAAAGAGAAGCAGTTGGTTGCAACATGTCGAAGTCTTGGTGGAAGTGAGATCAGTGTTCCTTTTGTCTTGTCAAGCTTTACTTTGAAAGACAATCACGTTCTTTTGAAAGTGTACTCATTTCTTGAAAGGCTTTAGTAAGAAATGCACATGTGTTTCTTGGAAAAGAGAACCAGTTGTTTCCATCTGTCAAAGTCTTGTTAGAAATGAGATCAGTGTTCTTTTTCACTTTACAAGCTTTACTTTGAAAGATAATCATGTTCTTATGATTGTGTATTCATTTCATGATAAGCTTTATTATGAATCGCACATGTGTTTCTCGGTAAAGAGAAGCAGTTGTTTGCGACATGTCAAAATATTATTAGAAGTGAGATCAGTGTTCCTTTTCTCTGTAGAAGCTTTACTTTGAAAGATAATCATGTTCTTTTGAAAGTGTATTCATTTCTTGAAAAGCTTTGGTAAGAAACGCACTTGTGTTTCCTGGAAAAGTGAAGCATTTGTTTGCGACATGTCAAAGTCTTGTTGGAAGGGAGATCCATGTTTATTTTGTCTGTAAAAGCTTTACTTTGAAAGATGATCATGTTGTTTTGATAGTGTATTTCATGAAAAGCTTCATTAAGAAACGCACATGTGTTTTTTGGTAAGGAGAAGCAGTTACTTGTGACATGTCAAAGTCTTGTTAGAAGTGAGAGCAGTCTTCCTTTTCTCTGTAGAAGCTTTACTTTGAAAGATAATCACGTTCTTTTGAAAGTGTATTCATTTCATGAAAAGCTTTAGTAAGAAATGCTCATGTGTTTCTCCCTAAACAGATGCAGTTTTGTGTGACATGTTACAGTATTGGTCGAAGTGAGATCAGTGTTCCTTTTCTCTTTACAAGCTTTACTTTGAAAGATAATGATGTTCTTATGATTGTGTATTCATTTTATTGTAAGCTTTATTATGAATCGCACATTTTTTTCTCGGTAAAGAGAAATAGTTGTTTGCGACATGTCAAAATATTGTTAGAAGTGATATCAGTGTTCCTTTTCTCTATAGAAGCTTTGCTTTCAAAGATAATCATGTTCTTTTGAAAGTGTACTCATTCCACCAAATGCTTTTATAAGAAACACACATGTGTTTCTCTGTAAAGAGAAGCAGTTGTTGCAACGTGTCAACGTCTTGTTAGAAGTGAGATCAGTGTTCCTTTTCACTGTAGAAGCTTTACTTTGAAAGATGATCATGTTCTATTGAAAGTATACTCATATTATGAAAAGCTTTAGTAAGAAACACACATGTGTTTCTTGGTAAAGAGAAGCAGTTGTTTGCGACATGTCATAGTCTTTTTATATGTGACATCAGTGTTCCTTTTCTCTGTACAAGCTTTACTTTGAAAGATAATCACGTTCTTTTTAAAGTGTACTCATTTAATGAGAAGCTTTCATAAGAAACACACATATGTTTCTCTGTCAAGACAAGCCGTTGTTTGTGACATGTCAAAATACTTTTAGAAGTGAGATCAGTGTTCCTTTTCTCTGTGGAAGCTTTACTTTGAAATATAATCACGTTCTTTTGAAAGTGTATTCATTTCTTGTAAAGCTTTGGTAAGAAACGCACATGTGTTTCTTGGAAAAGAGAGCACTTGTTTGCGACATGTCAAAGTATAGTACGAAGTGAGATCAGTGTTCCTTTTCTCCTTACAAGCTGTACTTTGAAAGATATTCACATTCTTAGGATTGTGTATTCATTTCATGATAAGCTCTATTATGAATTGCACATGTGTTTCTCGGTAAAGAGAAGCAGTTGTTTGCGAGATGTCAAAATATTGTTAGAAGTGATCAGTGTTCCTTTTCTCTGTAGAAGTTTTACTTTGAAAGATAATCGTGTTCTTTTGAAAGTGTATTCATTTCTTGAATTGTTTTCTTAAGAACAGCACATGTGTTTCTTGGAAAAGAGTAGCACTTGTTTTCAACATGTCATAGAATTGTTGGAAGTTAGAACAGCATTCCTTTTCTCTGTAGAAGCTTTACTTTGAAAGAGAATCACGTTCTTTTGAAAGTGTATTCATTTCTTGAAAAGCTTTGGTAAGAAACGCACATGTGTTTCTTGGAAAAGAGAAGCACTTGTCTGCGACATGTCGTAGAATTGTTGGAAGTTAGATCAGTGGTCCTTTTCTCTTTACAAGCCTTACTCTAAAAGATAATCAAATTTTTTAAAGTGTACTCAGTTCATGTAAAGCTTTCTTAAGAAACACATATGTTTTTCTCTGTAAAGAGAAGCAGTTGTTTGCGACAAGTCAAAGTACTGTTAGAAGTGAGAACAATGTTCCTTTTCTCTGTAGAAGCTTTACTTTGAAAGATAAACACATTCTTTTGAAAGTGTATTCATTTCTTGAAAAGTTTTAATAAGAAACGCATATGTGTTTCTTGGAAAAGAGAAGCAGTTGTTCGCAACCTGTCAAAGTCTTCTTAGAAATGATTTCAGTGTTCTTTTTCTCTTTACATGCTTTACTTTGAAAGATAATCATGGTCTTATGATTGTGTATTCATTTCATGATAAGCTTTATTATGAATAGCACATGTGTTTCTCGGTAAAGAGAAGCAGTTGTTTGCGACATGTCAAAATATTGTTAGAAGTGCAATCAGTGTTCCTTTTCTCTGTAGAAGCTTTACTTTGAAAGATAATCATGTTCTTTTGAAAGTGCATTCATTTCTTGAAAAGATTTAGTAAGAAACGGACATGTGTTTCTTGGTAAAGAGTAGCAGTTGTTTGCGACATGTAAATTTATTTTTAGAAGTTAGAAAAGTGTTCCTTTTCTCAGTAGAAGTTTTATTTGAAATATAATCACGTTCTTTTGAAAGTGTGTTCATTTCTTGGAAACCTTTGGTAAGAAACGCACATGTGTTTCCTAGAAAAGAGAAGCAGTTGTTTGAGACATGTCAAAGTCTTGTTAGAAGTGTGATCAGTGTTCTTCTTCTCTTTACAAGCTTTATTTTGAAAGATAATCATGTTCTTATGATTGTGTATTCATTTCATGATAAGCTTTATTATGAATCGCACATGTTTTTCTCGGTAAAGAGAAGCAGTTGTTTGCAAAATGTCAAAGTCTTGTTGGAAGGGAGATCAGTGTTCATTTTGTCTGTGCAAGCTTTATTTTGAAAGATAATCATGTTCTTTTGATAGTGTATTTTAAGAAAAACTTTAGTAAGAAACGCTCATGAGTTTTTTACTAACGATAAGCAATTGTTTGTGACATGTCAAAATCTTGTTAGAAGTGAGATCAGTCTTCCTTTTCTCTGTAGAAGCTTTACTTTGAAAGATAATCACATTCTTTTGAAAGTGTATTCATTTCATGAAATGCTTTAGTAAGAAATGCTCATGTGTTTCTCTCTAAACAGAAGCAGTTGTTTGCGACATGTCAAAGTATTGTTCAAATTGAGATCAGTGTTCCTTTTCTCTTCACAATTTTTACTTTGAAAGATAATGATGTTCTTTTGATTGTGTATTCATTTCATGATAAGCTTTATTATGAATCGCACATGTGTTTCTCGATAAAGAGAAGCAGTTGTTTGCAACATGTCAACGTCTTGTTAGACATGAGATCAATGTTCATTTTCTCTGTAGATGCCTTCATTTGAAAGATAATCATGTTCTTTTGAAAGTGTATTCATTTCTTGAAAAATTTTGATAGGAAACGCACATGTGTTTCTTGGAAAAGAGAAGCAGATGTTTGCGACCTGTCAAAGTCTTGTTCGAAGTGAGATCAGTGTTCCTTTTCTCTTTACAAGCTTTACTTTGAAAGATAATCACGTTTTTATGATTGTGTATTCATGTCATGGTAAGCTTTATTATGATTCGCACATGTGTTTCTCGGTAAAGAGAAATAGTTGTTTGCCACATGTCAAAATATTGTTAGAAGTGAGATCAGTGTTCCTTTTCTATGTAGAAGCTTTACTTTGAAATATAATCACATTCTTTTGAAAGTGTATTCATTTCTTGAAAAGCTTTGGTAAGAAACGCACATGTGTTTCCTGGAAAAGAGAAGCTTTTGTTTGCGACATGTCAAAGTCTTGTTGGAAGGGAGATCCATCTTCATTTTGTCTGTACAAGCTTTACTTTGAAAGATAATCATGTTGTTTTGATAGTGTATTTCATGAAAAGCTTCATTAAGAAACGCACATGTGTTTTTTGGTAAGGAGAAGCAGTTGCTTGTGACGTGTCAAAGGCTTATTAGAAGTGAGATCAGTCTTCCTTTTCTCTGTAGAAGCTTTACTTTGAAAGATAATCACGTTCTTTTGAAAGTGTATTCATTTCATGAAAAGCTTTAGTAAGAAATGCTCATGTGTTTTTCCCTAAACAGAAGCAGTTTTTTGTGACATGTCAAAGTATTGTTCGAAGTGAGATCAGTGTTCCTTTTCTCTTTACAAGCTTTACTTTGAAAGATAATGACGTTCTTATGATTGTTTATTCATTTCATGAAAAGCTTTTTTATGAATCGCACATGTTTTTCTCGGTAAAGAGAAACAGTTGTTTGCGACATGTCAAAATATTGTTAGAAGTGTGATCAGTGTTCCTTTTCTCTGTAGAAGCTTTACTTTCAAAGATAATCATGTTCTTTTGAAAGTGTACTCATTCCACCAAATGATTTCATAAGAAACACACATGTGTTTCTCTGTAAAGAGAAGCAGTTGTTTGCAACATGTCAAAGTCTTGTTAGAAGTGAGATCAATGTTCCTTTTCTCTGTAGAAGCTTTACTTTGAAAGATAATCACATTCTTTGAAAGTGTATTCATTTCTTGAAAAGCTTTGGTAAGAAACGCACATGTGTTTCTTTGAAAAGAGAAGCATTTTTTTGTGACCTTTCAAAGTCTTGTTCGAAGTGAGATCAGTGTTCCTTTTCTCTTTACAAGCTTCACTTTGAAAGACAATCACCTTTTTATGATTTTGTATTCATGTCATGGTAAGCTTTATTATGAATCGCACATGTGTTTCTCGCTAAAGAGAAATAGTTGTTTGCGACATGTCAAAATATTGTTAGAAGGAGATCAGTGTTCCTTTTCTCTGTAGAAGCTTTATTTTGAAAGATAATCACGTTCTTTTGAAAGTGTATTCATTTCTTGAAAAGCTTTAGTAAGAAATGGACATGTGTTTCTTGGTAAAGAGAAGCAGTTGTTTGCGACATGTCAAAGTCTTGTTTGATTTTAGATCAGTGTTCCTTTTCTCTGTACAAGCTTTACTTTTAAAGATAATCACGTTCTTTCGAAAGTGTATTCATATCATGAAAAGGTTAGTAAGAAACACACATGTGTTTCTTGGTAAGGAGAAGCGTTTGTTTGCGACATGTCGAAGTCTTGTTGGATATGAGATCAGTGTTCCTTTTTTCTGTACAAGGTGTACCTTGAAAGACAATCACGTTCTTTTGAAAGTGTACTCATATCATGAAAAGCTTTCATAAGAAACACACATATGTTTCTCTGTAAAGACAAGCAGTTGTTTGCAACATGTCAAAATATTGTTAGAAGTGATATCAGTGTTCCTTTTCTCTGTAGAAGCTTTACTTTGAAAGATAATCATGTTCTTTTGAAAGTGTACTCATTTCTTGAAAAGCTTTAGTAAGAAACGGACATATGTTTCTTGGTAAAGATTAGCAGTTATTTGCGACATATAAATTTATTGTTAGATGTGAGATCAGTGTTCCTTTTCTCTGTAGAAGCTTTACTTTGAAAGATAATCATGTTCTTTTGAAAGTGTATTCATTTCTTGAAAAGCTTTGGTAAGAAACGCACATGTGTTTCCTGGAAAAGACAATCAGTTGTTTGCAACATGTCAAAGTCTTGTTAGAAGTGTGATCTGTGTTCTTCTTCTCTTTATAAGCTTTACTTTGAAAGATAATCACGTTCTTATGATTGTGTATTCATTTCATGATAAGCTTTATTATGAATCACACATGTGTTTCTTAGTAAAGAGAAACAGTTGTTTGCGCCATGTCAAAGTGTTGTTTGAAGTGAGATCAGTGTTCCTTTTCTCTTTACAAGCTTTACTTTCAAAGATAATCATGTTCTTTTGAAAGTGTATTCATTTCATAAAATTCTTTCTTAAAAAACGCACCAATGTTTCTTTATAAAGAGAAGCAGTTGTTTGCCCTATGTCAAAGTATTGTTTGATGTGAGATCAGTGTTCCTTTTCTCTATAGAAGCTTTACTTTGAAAGATAATCACGTTCTTTTGAATGTGTATTCATTTAATGAAAAGCTTTAGTAAGAAACGCACATGTTTTTCTCTGTAATCAGAAGTAGTAGTTTGCGACATTTCACAGTATTGTTCGAAGTGAGATCAGTGCTCTTTTTCTCTGTAGAAGCTTTATCTTGAAAGATATTCACGTTCTTTTGAAAGTGTATTCATTTCATGAAAGCTTTAGTAAGAAACACACATGTGGTGGTAACAGGCCTGATAGGAGGGATTTAAGAACAGGATATGTTTGATGGAGTCTGAAGAGCTGGAGCCCAGCTCCTGGGCTACTGAGTCAGCCTCAGCATTGCCCAAGGCTATTTCATCCCAGGAGGATTGATGTCCCAGATAGTGAATAATGGCTACTTTTGTGGAGAGCTGGAGGGCCTCAAAAGTGACTATAAGGGGTTCATTAACTATAGGAGTGCCCTTGGTAGTGAGGAAGCTCCTTTTCTTCCAGAGTGTAGAATGAATATGGGCTATCGAGAAGGCATATTTAGAGTCAGTGTAGATATTAGCTCATTGGCCTTTGGCTATTTGTAGTGGCCTGGTCAAGGCAAGTAGTTCAGCCTTTTGAGAGGAGGTTCCCATCAGCAGGTGGGTCGCTTCAACTATGTCAGTGGATGTGACCACTGCATATGCTGCCTGGCGGTTTCCTCATTTATCTATAAGGGAACTTTCATCTACAAACAGAGTAAGTTGGGGATCTGTAAGTGACTGGTCTAGGAGACCAGGCAGGGATGAGGCTAAAGCCTCTACAGTCTCTGGGCACGAGTGAGAGGAGGTACTAGAGGGAGAGGAAAGAGGGAGGAGAGTTGAGCTTGCTTAGGAAACATTTGGAGGTTACCACCAAGCTAGGGCAGGTCCTTTCCACGTGGCAGGCCTCGTGTTGAAAGTCCCCTAGTCTTCAGTTCGAGCTCTCTATGCCACACATAAAATTGGCTTCTGGGCTACAGCAGCTGCATCTTGGTGAGTCCCTCTTCTTGTCTATGCTATAGGGTTTGGGGGGACCCATTCGTACTTATTTTTGTCGTTTTCGGATTTCCATTTGAAGTTGTGAGCTCACACTGGGAATTCGACTCAGGTTGCGGTCAATCCTGCGGGATCAGGGTTGGCTGAGGCAGAGTTCTGTTTGTATCAGGACACTGGGCATTCAATCTCCGTGACCCCTTCTGGATCTAAGAGCCACTTTGGAGGATGCTCTGAAATGGACTTAGGTCACGTGGTTGGGCATAGACTCTAAATGGGCACTTCCAGTTCAAAGCCAGGTCTGTTTTTGCCCTTGTAAGCCTCTTACAAATGAACACCTAAGTTTTGATAAAAAAAACTTTTAAATTGAGCCTGCCTGATACAAATGAACAAAACTTACATATATATGGTTTTTTGTCCATAGTTTTTGGTCTCTGTGCTCTCGCCCCGCCCCCCTTAGCCAGTCTCAGCACCATGCTGCCTGAGGCACTGGCCCCTTCCCTATTCCCTCAAGCCCACACTCTAAACCCCTCTTATGGGGCAACATTCTTTCCCCTCATTTTCCCACTTCGGAGGTTCAAGGTCAACTTCCACCTTCCCCTCCCCCTCCTACCTCACCGCTCTGCTCCTGGACCCCCCTGCTCCATTTTCTCTTCCAAATCTCTCAGGTAAAAAGCAGCTAGCTTCCTTTTCTACTAATCATTCTGCTTCCTCAGTCAATACCAGATATTAGGAAAGAGTTTTAAAAAAAAAGTTGATGATGGTCCCCAAACTCCTATACGGGAATTGGTAAAAATGGCCTTTAAAGTTTTTAATGCCTGAAAAAAATCAGCTGAGTCTTCCTGACAGACAAAGCTACAACAATCTATAGGCCCAGGCCTTACCAGCTGCCCTAAGGTCACAGGAAGGGGGACAAGGGAAGTCAATCACAGGGCTCTATCAAGTGTGGCCTAAATGGTCACAAGGCATGATATTGCACTATACCTGCTTTGAGGTTTTGCCCTAGCTGCCAGCAACATGGACACTGGAAATCACAATGCCCCTGTGCAGGCTTGTCCTCTATGCCAAGTCACGGAGGTCCGGCCTCATCACCATCGGCAAGTGAAACTGTACCAGCCTTCAAATGTCTCAGCCTTGCAGAAGATTGACACTGCCAAACATGGTATATTCCTTAACCCTCTCCTAACCTACAAGTGGCATTACTTTTATTCTCACTCAGGCCTTAAGTTTCCCTCACTAATTTCAGTTATAGGGGTAGACAAGACCTGTTCCTCCCCCACTTAAAACTCTGCCACTGACCTACATTCTTGTAGGACAATTTTTCTCCCATTCTTTCTTAGCGATACTGGCCTGCCCAGCACATTTACTGGGTGGAGATATCCTTAGCCACTTCCCCAAAGCTTTGTTCCACTTCTTGGAGCCCCTTTTAACCCTGCCCATCTCCAAGATTCTATTTTACAGGTTCACTCCTCCTGCCAGACGTGTACCCAGGCCAACCCACAAGGAGTTCTTCACATACACCAGCTTCATGGACACCAACTGGACAAAGATTGACAGGTTAATTTCACCCATATGCCTACTCATAAAAAACTTTGTTATCTCTTAACACTTGTGGATGCTTTTACAGGAAGAATAGAAGTGTTTCCAGTCTCCAGGGACACAGTAGATGTGGTGGCTCAGGGTCACGGAGCTCGTGTCAGAAGCTCAACATCTCCTGGACAATGGGTCTCATCAAACAACTAAACAAGCTCTCTACTGAATTAAGGTTGTCTTGGCCCTCGCCTCAGGGCCACCCCATGTTCCCCTATGGGCCTGAACACTTTTGAACTCCTTTATGGCAGGCTCTTTCTCCTTAACCATCACCTCCCAGTTCAAACTCCTCCATTGGCGGGGTACCTACCCTAGCTCTCCCTTTTAAGGTACCTTCTCTGCTCATATGTTGACAATTGTCTCCCTGCCCCTACACCAGTGGACCCTAATGCCCCTAAACCTGCCCCTCTCTTCCCAGAGGACAGAGTACTCCTCAAACAGTTAACTCCTAACTCTCTCGAGCCTCAATGGACAGGACCTCACACGGTAATCCTCACCACACCCTCGGCTGCCAAGCTCTTGGGACACCAATGCTGGTACCATCTCTCCAGGCTCAAGCAGGCACCTACACAAGACATTTGGTCTGTCCAGCAGACAGGACCTTACACCCTCCGGTTTTCCAGGATGCCATAATGAAGGGCTTACCTGCTCCTCATTCTGGCACACTCATCTTTAGCGATAACAATTTTTTTCCTAGACACCTGCCTTCTCATCTCCCCCAAGGAATAGGTGCCTTCCTTCTCCAGGATGACAGTTCATGGGATGCCTCTCTCGCTAAATGTGGACACCTGGCTCTCCCCTTCCCCATGCCGTCCCGTGCCTGCAGAAAGTAGCTGGATTTGAGTCTATGCCCTTTGTTCCCAAGAGAGCCTAAGTGCTTGTCATAATTACCATTCCAATTTTCTGTCACCCCTATAGCCAAAGAGTCTGGAATGTTAGGTTGGGAGCTTAGGTCCCAGTCACCAGGCCTGGTCTGGACTTCAAATCCCAGCAGGCCAGATCCTGACCCCTCCCTGGAAGTGGGGTCAGGACCACTCCCCAGGGTACATAAGTGATCCCCCAAAAGAAGAACACATGGTCCCCCTTTCTTCCTCCGTGGGGGGGGTCACTTTTCTGTGGCTTCCCGTTTCCCCCTCGGGGCCACCTGAGAACGTAGATCTCCCATTAAACCTGGATATTTCTTAATTTGGCTTGTTTTGATTTGGCTTGATTGGGAATTTTTGCGTCGTCAGAGAGCTCGCTTAGAAAATATTCCTAACAAAAAGCATCTTCAACAAATGGTGCTGGCATAACTGGATGTCAACCTGTATAAGAATGAAAATATATCCATACCTGTCACCATGCGCAAAACTCAAGTTCAAATGGACTAAAGACCTCAATATAAATCTGACCACCCTGAACCTGATAGAAGAAAAAGTGGGAAGTAGTCTGTTACACATGGACACAGGAGACCACTTCCTAGTTGTAACCCCAGTAGCACAGACAACAAGAACAACAGTCAATAAATGGGACCTCATGAAACTGAGAAGCTTATGTAAAGCAAAGGACATTGTCAATAAGACAAAAAGGCATCCTACTGAATGGGAGATCATCTTCACCAACCCTGCATCAGACAAAGGTCTGATCTCCAAAATATATAAAGAACTCAAGAAACTGGACATGAAAACTCTAATTAACCCAATTAAAAAATTGGATACTGATCTGAACAGAGAATTCTCATCAGACAAAGTTCAAATTGCCAAAAGACACTTAAGGGCATGTTCAACCTCCTTAGTGATCAGGGAGATGCAAATCATAACAACTTTGAGATACCATCTTACACCTGTCAGAATGGCTAAAATCGAAAACACCAATGATAGCTTTTGCTGGAGAGGATGTGGAGTAAGGGGAGCACTTATCCATGGCTGGTGGGACTGCAAACTTGTGCAACCACTTTGGAAATCAGTGTGGCAGTTTCTCAGGAAATTGGGAATCAATCTACCTCAGGATCCAGCAATACCATTCTTGGGAATATACCCAAGAGATGCCCAATCATACTACAAAAGCATTTGTTCAACTATGTTCATAACAGTATTATTTGTAATAGCCAGATCCTGGAAACAACCTAGATACCCCTCCATGGAAGAATGGATAAAGAAAGTGTGGAATATATACACATTAGAGTACTGCTCAGCAGTAAAAATAATGACATTTTGAATTTTGCATGCAAATGGATGGAAATAGAAAACACTATCCTGAGTGAGATAATCCAGACCCCAAAAGATGAATATGGTATGTACTTACTCATTAGTGGATTCTAGCCATAAAGAAAGGACATTAAGCCTATAGTTCGCAAACCTAGAGAAGCCAAATAACAAGGTGAACCCAAAGAAAAACATATATAGATCCTCCTAAAAATTGAAAGCAAATAAGATTGTCAGGCAAAAGTTGGGAACATGGGGGTGGGAGTGGGGGTTGAGTGGGGTTGAGGGAAGGGGAGAAGGGGAGAGAGAAGGGAGAAAGAAAGACTGGAGAGAGCTTGGGGGAGTGGGAGGGTAGAGACGGAGGAAGGGCGAATATAGGAGCAGGGAAGAAGATATCTACATTAAGGGAGCCATTTCAGGGTTGGCAAGAGACTTGGCTATAGAGGGGATCCCAGGTGTCCAGGGGAATGTCCCCAGCTAGGTCCTTGGGCAGCAGAGTAGAGGGTGCCTGAAGTGGCCTTGCCCCACTATCACACTGATGATTATCTCGAATCTCACCATGGAATCTTCATCCAGTGATGGATGGAGTTAGAGGCAGAGACCCTCATTAGAGCAGTGGACCGATTCCCCAAGGTCCAGTTGAAGAGCAGAAGGAGGGAGAAGATGAGCAAGGAAGTCTGGAAAGTGAGGGGTTGGTCCACCCATTGAAACAGTGTTCCTGTTCTAATCCAGATGGACCAGGACTGAATGAGCATGTCATCAAACCAGACTCTCTGAATGTGGCTGACAATGGGGGCTGACCGAGAAGCCATTGATAATGGCACTGGGACTTGTTTCTACTGCATGTACTGACCTTCTGGGACCCTAGCCTTTTTAGATGCAAAGCTTCCTAGGCCTGGATGTAGGGGGGAGGGCCTTGGACTTCCCACAGGTCAGGGTTCCCTGCCCTCTCTTAAGGAGGGAGGGGGAGGGAGGAGTGTGAATGGAGGAGTGGGAGGGGAATGGGAGGAGGGGAGGAAGTTTAAATTTTTGAATGGAAAAATAAGTTAAAAAAAAGAAAAGTAGCTAAGATGGGATCCTTCTTTCTCCAGGCTTATGGATGTTCTACTCAAACCTCATGACAAAGTATTTCCCATTATATCTTGGAGGAACAAAGAATTTCAGCAGTGGAAGAGTCCCTAATAGGATCTTCAAATCAAACCTTTTACGTTTTTACTTAAGAAATACTATGGCTGAATCCGAGTTTTGTGATTTAAATCTTAAATGTTATTGGCTTAGGAGTAAGCCAATAACCAAAGGCATAGTCATTAACCTGTGGTGCTATCCAGAAAGAGTGGAACATTTAGGAGGTGAGGCCTAGTGAAAAGAAGCTATGTCATTAGGAGAATTTCCTTGAAGGGCGCTCACTTCTTTTCATTATTTTTGTTTCCTAGCTACCATGAGGTGGTCAGGCCTCATCTGCAAATGTTCTTGCTGTGATAAACTGTGTTTGTATAATCAAAGAGACAGGTCAACTAAGTTTGGACTGAAAGCATGAGTCAAGATAATCCTTCTTTTTGTTCATTTTCTGGATTGTTTGGTCACAGTGGTGGAAATCTAGCATATTTTCTTGCCCCCTCACCAAGAACTGCTTCTCCACTTGATATGAAGCACTCACAAATGACTTGTTAAATGCACACATGACTGTGTCAAGGGGGAGCTTTCCTTCTTGTTCCTGACAGGACTGAGTAAACAGCCTATGTATCAGCTCTTTCCCCACAGCTCCCACACTAGGAGGATCCTCACCAGCTCCACATACAATTCCTCCCTTCTGGTAGCCCCAGTAGCTCCTTTCATTCCTCTAAGATTGCAGCATCTTTGTATATTTATGTTCCTCGGGGCTACCTTCTTCATATTGTTTGGCATGTCTCACCTGTATCACACTGATTGAAGCTTGTTCCTTCTGAGAGGAAAGAAACCTTGACCTCGGATCTCCTACATTCTGTTCCCTAAAGGGACTCAGGCATGCAGCACAAAGTAGGTGCCAACAGGATTAAACTGGAGCCTCAAAGCCAAAAAGCTAAGTTTCAGTTCCCTGATCTGGACTGTATGGCATCCATTCCCTCTGGGTTCCTCCATGTCTGATCAGAAACTAGGCCCACTGTCAGACTCCAGAGAGCCAGAGGAGATTGGCTCCTGGCTATCCATAGCAGTTGTTCAGGTTGTGGCACCGGCACTTTGATCCATATAGCCTGATATGGCATAGGCATGACCACAGTTTTTCCCAGGACTTAGTTTTATTAAAGTAAGAAATTACCTGGTTGTTGGTCATATGTGGTCCTTTCCTAGAATCTGACTCACAGGAGAGAAAAGGACCGTGAAATAAGATGAAGTCTGCAGGTAGACAACAAAGCATGGCCAATCCTCTTGGGAAACATCTGTGTGAGTTGGCAGGCACAGGGTGGGAGTATAGGGATCCCTGCAGAAGCTGAGAATTAAATATAATGAGAACCAGGGCAGATCAAGGAAGTTGTGATGGCATATGGGGCTAATCCAGGCAGAGAGGACAGCAGGTGGAAGTAGACTGCCCCAGAAAAAAGCCCAGAGGAGAAAGGCAAGCCATCTCTAACTCCCTCCCCTCATCCTGCATCTTTATCACCACCCAGTCCCTCCCTGGGGGCTCCAGACAAGGCAAACTCACTTTTGAAAGCAGTGGGCTTTGGAAACGAGCCAGTGGGAATCAATGATGACAGCTCCACAGAGATGCAAACCCCGGTACAGCCATGGACACTGGCCAGCCAATGTATCCTGGCCACCAAACACTTTCCCAACCATCTTTGGCTTCCCACAAACTGTGGAGACACCCCTGTGCAATTTGTTAGAGACACAATTCCTGAGAGGCAGAATAACTCCCTAAGGAAGACCTTCCTCCACTTCACAGATTAGAAGATCACGGCAAAAAACAACCTGTGTAAGTGATTTGGGGCCACCCTGGTCTCTGCTTTCACTGGCCACCACCTGGGACATGAAAAACTCCACTGACAGTTCTGTGGAAACAAGAGCTCAGGAGCCTGGAAAGATGGGATGAAGCAAACAAAAGGCTGGCCACAACAGCCTATCCTTAAGTGAGCCTCACAAGAAAGTGCAGAGAAGGGAGGTTATATGACTTCGTTTCCTCAAATAACACAGCTCTGTGCTTACTTTTTAGATCACAAGACTAGAAGTCTCGTAGGTTACTGATACTAGTTATTCAAGGTAATGACTTCTCAGTGACTGCCCCAAATTCAATCTGCCCAATACCCAAGGAAGAGAGAATTGCTGGCAGGACTTTGTGGTGCTGATGAGTGACCTGGAAAAAGTTGCTTTACATTTCTAAATGGAGACCTAGTGAGGCCAATAATGATAATTTTGTTTCTACGATTCATCTGTGAGGGGATTACTTTACAAGATTATCTTCTCCCAGGAATCAGCACCCGAAATCTCAGGGAGCTTTGTTCCCTTTGCCTCCACTGTTAGTAATCCCATGCTTTCTACCACTACCACTGGGTCAGTCCTGGACACCACCTTGGTCCCACAGCACTACACCAGGCTCTAGGGAGGAAAGAGTCAGTATTGGAAGGGAACCCTGTTGGTTGATATTTTCTTTGGGACCACCTGATTCCAAAAAGAAAGCAAAAGGCATATACTACTTATGGTGCCTCACGTGGCCTCTATGGCCTCCACCCGTCAACCGCCGCCCACTGGCTTTCAAAGGAACCTTCTGCTCCGCTAATAGAATCCTGGTGCCCGCTGGTCAATGGTTCCCAGGCTTGCTGTGGCCCCGGTCTCCATGGTGCTACCCCAGAAAACTTTGAGGGGCTGGGGACACCAGACTTCAGAACAATGCCAGCCTTGGGGCTCAGGGGCAGCAGAAACATCAGGGGCAAGAGTAGCGGACCGGGCCCACAGGAGATCCTCACCACCCTATAGATTCCAGGACCTATAGGGAAGCTGGCCCTGACCTGAGCCTGACCCCACTCCAATCTGGTCCTGACCCCTGCTGGGGCAGTTCTTGACCTTGCCTTGAGACAGGCCTCCAAGCCCTGCCCTCCATTCGGCTTTCCTTCCCACTGTCACCCAATCAGAATTCCTCCAAGACCACAGTGCCCCTTGCTCTAATTCCTGCAATTACCAGCCTCTAACCCATGTGTAGTGTAGTCAGCAACAGTACTACACAGCAATGAACAAAAGACATGGAGTACAACCACAGAAAATCGGAAATGATATGAAAGGGAAATTCAGGCTGGGGTATAGCTCTATAGTATAAGTAGAGTGATGGGGGAGCTCAGGGGTTCACTAGGATGTCACCATACACCCCATACACATAGAGAAAGTTAATTTGTGGAAGAAGTGGGAATTAAAAGATCCACATGGGAGAAAATGTAATTAATTCTCAGGAAAATAAAACATGAAAAATATAATTTCTAGTCATCAAATTGCAAGCATGTAATGAGATGTATAGTTTCCCAGTATTTTATTAATCAGCAATTTTTCTTTATAGTGGTGGTAGGCATCTGAATCTCAAAGCATATCCCCTCTTACCCCACATGTGATCTGAACTTACATGAGAACATGCCATTTCACATTTACCCTATCAGTCTTCATCACTCAGACACAAACTTCGGACTATAGGGACTTCTACTATCACTGCCTTGGGAGAGGAGGATATAGTGTAAATAAATTGAGACCCTTCAATGTGGGATTCCCCTCTGTATGCTATAAATATGTTTTATTGCCATCAGTTAAAAAAGAAGCTGTTTTCAGTCAAAGGCTTAAGGGAATATAGCCAGGTTGAAAAAGATATATATAGAGAGAATAGGCAGAGTCAGGGAGAATCCATGTAGCCCCTGCAGGAAACAAATGCTGGATGGCACACAGAACTTTACAGGTAGGCCACAACCACGTGGCCATACACAGATTAATAGAAGTGGGTTAATTTAAGATATAAAAGCTAGCTAGAAATATGCTAGTAGGCCAAGCAGTGTTTTAACTGATACAGTTTCTGTGTGCTTATTTTGTGTCTGCGGGGCTGGGAATAAACAAGCAGCCTATGCCTTCATCTTAATGTAGATCTGGCAACTATCAGTCAGATCCTAGAGACTTCCTAGAATTATCTCTAAATTGAGCTGTAGACATTCTCCCGACCATGTGCTGACCTTTGGCCTGGGCCAAGTAGGCAGTTTCCTGTAACATTCAAGTAGTAGAACATGGAGGAGCTATCCAGCAGAGCCTGATACCTACAAGTCTATGTAAGATGGCAGTCAGGGACAAGTGTGTCCAGTAAGGTTTGAGTCTTAACACTGTATGTGGAAAGCAGGTCACATGATTTTTAGCAAGGCCTGAACAACCGTAGTATATTTTGGGGATGTGAGGAATAGGTATCCTGCACGGCCTGATCCCTAAGTTCAAGTTTGGTGGTAGATATCCACCAGTGCCTGAACCCAAACAACTGTGGTTTGGGTGTGCTGGCTGGGTATCAAGGATGGCCTGATGTAGTGTATATGTACATGACCCTCTACTACATGTCATCCTAAATATACTTCTCATCATCACGTCTGCTGTAGCTCCCCTTGATCATTCTAATATACACTAAAAGTAGTTAGGCCGCTGACACTGGATTCCCCTGAATGTCCCACATGCCTTGGTAGGTACTGGTCTAGGACAGATAGTCTTGATTGTCAATTTGACTACATCTGGAACCAACTAAACACAAGCTGCTGGCAACTCCTGTGAGCTCTTTTTTCTTTTCTTTTCTTTTCTTTTCTTTTCTTTTCTCTTCTTTCTTTCTTTTTATTTTTGTTTTTTGTTTGTTTGTTGTTTGGTTTTATTGAGACAGGGTTTCTCTATGTAACCCTAGCCATCCTAAAACTTGCTCTGTAGACCAGGCTGACTTTGAACTCAGAGATCTGTATACCTCTGCCTACCTAGTGCTGATTTTAAAAGCATGCACCACCACTGACCAGCATTTAAGGGCTTTTCTTAGAGTATTGGAAGCAGGACAGCAACCCTAAATTTGGGCCCACCTTCTGGTGGTAGTTCATGTGGATGTGGAAGAAGGAATTTTTACTTTATGTCCATTTTCCCTTACTCTAGCCAGCAAGTTCATCTATCCTGTTACTGTACCAGTATTAGAGACAGCATCTTTAGGATTCCAACATAGATTGAGGATCAGCAGCTCTCCAAGAAGACTTTGGGGCTTTAGTGTCAGATTGGACTGCTGAGAAATTCAGACTCAAGAACTGAACAACCAGAATTTTGGCCTCTCCATGGCAAGGCAGTCATTGTTGGAGCACTCAGATCACATTCTGTAAGCCAGTCTAATCCCCTCTTCATTATGCACATACACACACTAATACAGACTCCAGCAAGGAAAGAAGATCAGTGCTCTGTTCAGTCATCATCAGAGAAGATTCCTCCTTAGCAGATGGGAACAAATACAGAGACCCAAAGCCAGACATTATTCAATGAGTGAGAAACCATGGAATGCTCAGCCCAGAGTTGGAGGTCTCAATTATATCCCTCCCCTCGGAGCTCAAGGAACCCTATAGAAGAGGAGTAAATAGTGTAAGATCTGGAGGGGGTAGAGTGCACCAAGAATACAAGGAGCTCTCTGTCAACATGATTGATGCACTATGAACTCACAGAGACTGAGGGAGCACGCAAAAGACATGCATGGGTCTGCACTAGTTGGGGTTTTAGATCTGAAAGAAATAGATGCATGTCCCCATCCCTAACCCAGAAGCTATCCCCAGGTGATGACCACTTGAAAATGAAAATTTAGTTTCTTCTAAGGAAGTCTTACTGGGAAAACAAACTACTTTTAAAAATAGACTGCATGGCAAGCAGTATATGACCAAAAGAAAATGAACTCAATGGAATCTTTGGGGCCTCCTTGTCTCATGTTATGTTAGAGCTTTTCCTTTAATTTTTAAAATTTTAGTTTTGCTTTATCTTTTATTTATAGTTTTCCTCCTCTTGTTTTGCCCTACAGGTCCTTTGCCTATGTATTGTGGCTTCCAGTTTAGTACTTTTGTAGGACTCCTGAGTGGCCCTGTTTCTTATGCTTTCTCTTGGACCCTTTTCCTTCTGTTTGTTTGTTTTGTTCAATTCTGATGTATTTGTTTTGTTTTGTCTTAATATATTTTATTTTGCTTTACTGTTTCCCCATAGAAGCCTGTTTGTTTTCTGATGAGAGACAGAAAAAAAGTTGAATGGTATGGGAGGGGAGGGGAGGGGAGGGAGAGACTGGGACGAGTGGAGGGAAGGAAAACTCTGATCAGGACATATTATGTGAGAAGGGAATCTATTTTCAATAAAAGAAAAAAATGTAAAAACATTTTATAACACATATACCTATATATGTATTTATTCATTCTATCAATTCTATTACTTTAGAGAGCACCAACTAACTAATATGTGCCTTCTGGTGTTTACTTACTTACTTGCCTCCCCAAATTACACTGCTAGGTATCAAGTCCAGTTGGAAACTCACCCCAGGTCAACACCCCACCCCATGTCAACACCCCTTACTGTGTAGGGGCCCTTCTGGACACCCTAATGACCCAAATACATTGACATATATCAGTTATAGCTGATCTCCTAGTATCAGGGTATGTTGAATATTTTTATGTCAACTTGACACAAGCTTAAGTCATCTGAGAGGGAATTTTACTTGAGAAAATATCTTCATAAAATTAGGTTGTAGGCAAACCTGTAGTGCATTTTCTTAATTAGTGACTGACTGGGGAGGGACCAGGCTCCTGGAGGTAGGGTGGGGGTGAGGATAAGTGGTCTCGGGTTCTATAAGAAAGCAGACTGAGCCAGGTGGTGGTGGTGCATGCCTTTAATCCCAGCACTTGGGAGGCAGAGGCAGGTGGCTCTCTGTGAGTTTGAGGACAGCCTGGTCTACAGAGTGAGTTCCAGACTGACTCCATAGCTACTGAGAAACCCTGTCTCAATAAACCAAAAAGAAAAAGAAAAAAGAAAGAAAGGAGGTCCTGTTGAACCTGATATCTAAGTCTAATTAGGACTGTAGGATGTTGTTCAACATGATGTAGATTCCTATTGTTGTGGGAGGGCAAGGTGGGATGTGGTACTGCAGGACCTGGTACCTTCCATTGTATATGGGTTCTGTATACGTATGAGGGTTCTCAGCAGAGACTGATAATTCTGGGGAGCTGCAAGAGTTGTAGCTAGCATATCCAGTTTAGAACTTTATATGGGATGGGAGCAGGTGTCCATTTGGACCTGATATATAATGCTTTATGTGTTTCTATAGAAGTGATAGTATCTGGCAAGTTTATACCTAGAAGTTTATATGTTTTATTCAGTAGGACTTGATAAATACAGTATATGTGAAAGAGGTTGCAGGTGGGTCTGTCCAGCAAGCTCTGGTATAAAGAAGGGTGCTTAAAAGAAATCCCACACTAGCTCAGAACTGAGTATAATAGACGGTTATTCATTTAGGGGTAGACTCACAGATCACAATCTTCTGATGGAACAGGGAACAGCAGCCAAACCCCGCAGCCAGAAAAGAGTCTGAATGCGCACTTTACATTGGCATATATAGTACAGTATAAGAGGCCATGCCCAAGTTGGCAGGTAACTTAAAGGCTACTGGTGGTAGGAATTCCTACAGCAACTCCCTTTTTGTTTAAATAAGAAAGTTTTAAGCCCAATACAAATTTATTTACAATAAGAACAATATCAGGTATAAAAATTAGAATTACAACCAACATAAACAATATCAAGCTAGAAACATGTAATAAATTCAATAATTATCCTATCCTAATGAGTTTAAGTTTTGTATAATAAATAACTTGGCCAAGTCATGAGAGGAAAGTAACTATAACTATTTAGCCTTCAATCCCAATGAATACATGAGAAGGGAAATAATATTACTTGAATAAGCAGGAAGTGCAATCAAGCAATTTCCAAAATGTGCAATAAATGATAGAGACAACTGGTTACCTAGGTAATCACTCAAAGTCTCATTCGCAACATTGGAGCCACCAACTTTGGCTAAGGCCTAAAGTAACTGATAGACCATTTTCAAAAGCAGTAAAATTTTGAAAACCATCTTAGCCTGTCTTGGCAAGATTTGACAGAACGTTTTCTTGTACCCTGCTTGTCCTGTCCAGATATCATGCATTTTGTCAGTGGTCAATGCATGGGCAGTTCCTTGCCCAAAGGCCAGTTTTGTCAAGATGTAAACAAGCTCCAAGTGGAGTGTTTTCAGTGCTCAGCATTCTCTCAGGAATAGATTGGTGCTGTCAGGAGCAATCGTGTCTCACATCAACAGAACCCTAAGTTGTTTGAATGCTATATTCTACAGCTCTTAGAAGTAGTTGAAGGTTACCTATCTATGCAGAATACAATCTCTATGTATCTGTATGTAATCTGATTAGTCTAACTATAAGTATGACAAACATGCATTAACCTATGAATCTTAATACCTATATATCTTAGCGACTAAGACTTCATATTAGAATATTATACAATCTTTAAACAACTGAGCAACAAATGAGGACAATTATCTCAAAATGTATACAATGTAGAAGTATCTTGATCAGAGGTAGAAATGTATATTGCAATATGACAAATATATCCTAAAATTGTATCAATATACAAAATGTCTTTTTTTAAAATATTTTATTTTGTTTACAGTGTTCTGTCTGCATGTGTGCCTGCAGGCCAGAAGAGGGCACCAGATATCATTACAGATGGTTGTGAGCCACCATGTGGTTGTTGGGAATTGAACTCAGGACTTCTGGAAGAACAATCAGTGCTCTTAACCTCTGAGACATCTCTCCAGCCCCTATACAAAATGTCTTAAGCATATCCAAAACACCAAGTAACCACAATCTAGATCAGGATATCTTGTTTGTAGACACTCCTTAAGTAAGACTTATTGTCAAAACTTGGAAAGAGCAAGAGCAGAGTAAGCTGAAGCTTTCCACCTTATCTCAAGGTAAAGTGGACCCACTTTGGTGGCTCCCACAGAAGCAACTGAGGGGGGGGAACAATTTATTTGGTTTACATTCCTGTCATAGTTTATCGCTGAAGTACGCAAAGTCAGGAATTCAAACTAAAACAGTGGCAGGAAACATGCATGAAAGCTGTTCACAGGCCTGCTCTCCCTGGCTTGCTCATCTTGCGTTTTGTAAACAACCCAGGATCTTCTGCCCAAGGACAACAAAGCTCTAGTTTGTGTCAAGTGTTCGCTTGAAAGTTCCTATTAGTCAACACTCTGGACCAAGATAAATAAATACAATATAGGTAGATGGTCCAATGTACTTTAACTCAAAATAAAGAGTTAAAAATTTCAATAGCTTCAATTACCCCAAAACAGATACAATATTGTTAATGACCCAAGATGAATGTATTTGTTCTTTAATGAAACTGAAGTAACATAGATAATTTGCTTATTTTAAATAATAATCTCTTGTTTATTGAGGAGTATGTGGAAGAGTCACAAGCTTCATGTACTCTGAAGCAGTACCACCCATCTGTGGACAAATAGGAAAAATCTTCACATCACAGTGTCCTGAGATTAGAAGCTCACACCTTGAAGAAAGGTGTTGAATCTTTCTCTGGAGTCAAGATTTCTGAGATGGAAAGAGATTTTGTCCTTGTTAGCATAGTTATCTTTCCTTCCATTACCAACCTTTTCTCAGTGCAGCATCGTAATTCCCTATCTGTCATATCTAACCACTTCATTCTGGAGAGTTAGACAAGCCATTCATAAGACATATGGAAATAACAACGCTTGTTATTTACAATAAAGTTTTATACAATAATCAAATGGCTGTATTTGACATGAGTTATATTTTACTGATCCCCTTACTTAGATCACTTGTACACATGGTGATTATTAAGCAGTAAACATTCTTTTTACACTAATACTATTTGAGTTTTTGAGATTATAATATAATCACTTCAATTCCTCCTTCCCTATCCTCCTTCTAAAACATTCCATATATTCTTCTTTGCTCTCTTTCAAATTTATGGCCTCTTCATTCATTAACTGTTGTTACGTATATATGAATGTACATATTTATTCATAAACACATAAATACAACCTGATCAGTCCGTAGAAATGATACAAAGACAAACGGAAGAGTCTATTATGTATATGATGTTATGTATAAGTATGTTTTCAGGGCTGGCCAGTCCATATTGGATAACCAGTTAGTGTCCTCTTCTCTAGGAAAGACTATTTCTCCAATTATCAGCATTCCTTAGCTACCAGTAGTTCATTGTCTAAGAGTGAGGCTTTAGGCACTTTCCCCATCTACTTTAGCACATCTATCATTGTCTATTTCAGCTGATATTTAGGGAGTCTTGTCAGTGAGAGTTCATGCATGTGGATTCTGACATTCCTAGGAGACAGAATTCCATAGCAAGCTCCCTGATCCTCTGTAAGAAAAGATCTTATCATCTTTCCTCCCCTCTTCTTCAGTACTTCCTGAGCCTCGGGTGCATGAATTATAGACATAGTCATAGGGACTAGACTCTACTATTCCTCTGCATCTTGACTGTTTGCATTCTCTACAATGGTCTCTATCTGCTAATAAAGCCATGGATCTTGGAGGAGAGCTTACAGCCACGACTTTACTAAACCAGTATAATCCCTAACTATATCTTAATCATTAGTCCTTATCACATACACATTACTTTTCACAGGGTCTGCTCACTTGGCTCACTTTAGAATGAGACATTCATTCTATTTTATTGAATTGTAGAATTTTTAGATAGTCTCTTTAAGCTCAGTTGAGCAAGATATATGTTTCAGTATTTTCTCATGGTTGATGTTCTCTTTATTTTCTTAAAAACATTCAGATCTCTGTCTAGAAAACTTCAAAGTAGTGATGAGTAAAGTCAAATATATGAAAATGTAACTCAAAATAATGAATTAAAATTCAGTACCTTCAGTTTTCCCCAATGTCTTCTGTAAAGTCAATAAAACAGCATAAAAAATCCGAGCAGCATTTCTTATTTTATTTTATTTTATTTTACTTTATCTTATTTTTTTGAAGTGGGTATTTCCATTTCAAAGAATTTATTTATTTTATTTTATTTTTTTATTTTTTTGACTGTAATAAACTTTTTTCTTTCTTTTTTTTTATTGAAGAAAAAAAAATTTTCTGCCTCCTCCCCGCCTCCCATTTCCCTCCCCTTCCTCCCTCCCTGCCCTGTGGAAAGTCCAAGGTCCTCCCCCCTCCATCCAGGTCTAGGAAGGTGAACATCCAAACTGTCTAGGCTCCCACAAAGCCAGAACATGAAGTAGGATCAAAACCCCATGCCATTGTCCTTGGCCTCTCATCAGCTCTCATTGTCCACCATGTTCAGAGAGTCCAGTTTTATCCCATGCTTTTTCAGTCACAGTCCAGCGGGCCTTGGTGAGCTCCCAATAGATCAGCCCCACTGTCTCAGTGGGTGGGTGCACCCCTCATGGTCCTGACTTCCTTGTTCATGTTCTCCCTCCTTCTGCTCCTCATTAGGACCTTGGGAGCTCAGTCCAGTGCTCCAGTGTGGGTCTCTGTCTCTATCTCCATCCATCGCTAGATGAAGGTTCTATGGTGATATGTAAGATATTCATCAGTATGGCTATAGGATAAGTTCATTTCAGGTTCCCTATCCTCAGGTGCCCAAGGAACTAACTGGGGACGTTGCCCTGGACACCTGGTAGCCACTCCAAGTTCAAGTCTCTTGCCAACCCTTAGGTGGCTCCCTTAACTAAGATATGTGCTTCCCTGCTCCCCCATCCAACCTTCCTTTATCCCCAATCATCCCATATCCCCAAGATCCCCCCATCCTCTCCTTCTCACTTTTCTCTCCCCATATCCTCTTACCTCCATCCCTTCCCACCCCCAAGATTCCAATTTTTTGCCGGGCAATCTTATCTACTTCCCATAGCCAGGAGGAAAACTATATGTTTTTCCTTGGGTTCACCCTCTTATTTGCTTCTTTATGATCACAAATTATAGACTCAGTGGCCCCTATCTATGGCTAGACACCAATTATGAGTGAGTACATCCCATGGTCTTCTTTTTGGGTCTGGGTTACCTCACTTAGGATAGTGTTTTCTATTTCCATCCATTTGCATGCGAAATTCAAGAAATCATTGTTTTTTACTGCAGAGTAGTACTCTAATGTGTATATATTCCACATTTTCTTCATCCATTCTTCCATTGAAGAACATCTAGGTTGCTTCCAGGTTCTGGCTATTATAAATAATGCTGCTATGAACATGGTTGAACAAATGCTTTTGTCAAATGATAGGGCATCTCTTGGGTGTATTCCCACGAGTGGTATTGCTGGGTCCAGGGGTAGGTTGATCCCAAATTTCCTGAGAAATCACCACACTGATTCCCAAAGTGGTTGCACAAGTTTGCATTCCCACCAGCAATGGATGAGGGTACCCCTTTCTCCACAACCTCTCCAGCAAAGGCTATCATTGGTGTTTTTTATTTTAGACATTCTGACAGGTGTAAGTAAGATGATATCTCAAAGTTGTTTTGATTTGCATTTCTCTGATCGCTAAGGAGGTTGAGCATGACCTTAAGTATCTTTTGGCCATTTAAACTTCTTTTGTTGAGAATTCTCTGTTCAGTTCAGTACCCCATTTTTTAATTGGGTTAATTATCATTTTAACGTCTAGTTTCTTGAGTTCTTTATATATTTCGGAGATCAGACCTTTGTCTGTTGTGGGGTTGGTGAGGATCTTCTCCCAGTCAGTAGGTTGCCTTTTTGTCTTAGTGACAGTGTCCTTTGCTTTACAGAAGCTTCTCAGTTTCAGGAGGTGCCATTTATTCAATGTCTGAGCAGCATTTCTTAACTGATAAATTGGATATAGACCTGCCTAGTGTGGGTGGCACAGTTATGTGGGAAATTGTCCTGGGTCTTATAAGGAAGCTAGTTAAGTGTGAGTCTGTGAGTGAGCTAGCAGTAGAATTCCTCTATAGTTTCTGTTATAATCTTCTGTCTGAGTTCCTGCCTTGTTTATCACCAATGACGGAGTATTACCTGGAAGCAAAAGCCATGTAAGTTGTTTTTTCTTTGAGTGTTTTATCAGAGAAACAGAAATGAAGCTAGAACATCTAGCTATCTGTACATTCTGTACCTTTCAGAGCTTGATGTTCTTGCTTTTGCTGCAGTTTGTTTTTTCCTCAATGACCCTGTCCTTGTCCACAGCAAGGTTACCTGGAAGCCTGCCTTTGCCTTTCATTTCCTTTTCTCTTTATCCTTTGTGAGTTCCACACATTGCAGCTTAAATAATCACATTGATTCTGCCCCCTCTTCAGATCTCTGTCAGTTCTAAGATGAACATTTATGCTTCAGGAGGGAGAGTATATTGAGAATTGAAGATTAATCAAAGTCCTGGATCTTTGGGGACAAAAGCCTACCTGAGGTTACAACTCTATCAAAACAGGATACTAAACTAGGCAAGTGTCCTCTTGTAGCTTCCTGATGTCCTGTGGCTGGCTGGGCCACACCCACCCAGCTGAAGATTTGTGTGCTGGCTGCAGGTGTGTGGTGGGCACTGTTGATTCACAATACAGAAATAAGTGCTTGAGTCTGTGGTCTGGGAGGAGGAAAATGTACAAAGAGCTGGGACCTTCCTTAGTGACTGTCATTGACTTCAGTCTTCCACTCTGCTTTGTTCTAGAAGGAATGTAAAACAGGCTGATGTGGTGTCCCCCAGGACTTTGGTAAGACCACTGCATTTGGGTTGCTATGGTGGAAAAGCTGCACTGCAGCTCTGCATTCTCTCCTTCCTGCAGAGCCTAGGACACAGGACTCTGCTTCACTTGCTGCCCTTTCACCCCTGATTAGGAACAGAGAAAGGGACACAGATGGTGATCACTGAACTTCCACCGAACACTATGTCCTCTGAGAAGATGGGAGCTCTGAATGACTTCTAAGCTGTTTCCCCACCCTCCATGTGCTAAGCAAAACCCTCTGTCCCCTGAATGTGGAAGCCAGACACACAGCAAACCTGGCTGCCCCAACAGATAGCACAGCAGCCTCTTCAAGGTGCTTGTGTGTTGCTAGATACAGAAGCAAGTATTCAACACCTAGGCTGTGGTGTCAGGATGGCTGTTGAAATGTCCCTTCTTATGAAACCAGTCAGTAGCACTCAGGAACCCTGCCAAGCCACACACCACAGAGTTCCTTCCCAGCCTTCTGTGACTGAAACTCCTCCCAAACCAGACCTGACTGAAAGTCTTGGTGAAGAATTGTGGGGGAACATTTTGAGATGATCCTGGGGTTGGATGGAGTTAGGGATCCAGGAAGCAGGAGAGGACCAGCCCATCCCAGGGAGAATAAGCCTCAGCTACAAACAGAGCCTGACATACTCAAAGAAGCAACAGCTAAAGGTTTAACTCAGGAAACAGATCCATATTCTGACCTAAGACCCTTTACTGGAGCCTGAGAGATGGCTCATCAGATAAGGGTCCTTGTCTTCCAAGAGGCCTTAGTTCCTTACCCAGTGTCTACTTTGGGTGGTTCACAGCTGTCTGTAATTTTAGCTCCTGGGGACCTGATGCTCTCTTCTGTCCTCCTCAGAACCTGTATACATGTACCATAAATTTACACAGACACACTCTCATACACATTAAAAGAAAAAAGAAAAAAAGAATCTTTATCTGTGAAATAAATGAAGTGAAGTGAAATCTACAAAGAAGAAACAGGAACATAATGAAAACATATACATGTAATGGATTCATAGCTTTGGAATGCATTTTAAAAATTGGAACACTCCTGCTACAGTCAAGGTGTGTTCTAAACGTTTAAGATATGGCCACATAAGAAGGAAGTGGGTTGGGGAAAGCCAATTAGGAGTGCTGCATTCCAGAGTGACAGGGCCAGCAGTGCAGGTGTGCAATAGTACAAGTAACTACTTGGGGCAATGCCCTGTACATTCGTAACAGCAGAGCAATGCATTATAGTTTTCACTATGGAGATGATGGTTTGAGAAATGAAATGTAGACACACCCTTGAATAGAACTCAGAACTAACCTTAGGTCATCTCAGCCCAATACAGTCTCAAACACTATTAGAGCAATGAGTGTCTACCAACCCTATAGGATAATTTGGGTGAAATTTCAAATGAATTTTTTTTAAAAAAAACTTTATATTTTATGCAACTTAAAATTCTATGGAAAGAGAACATGACCTTTTCTTTGCAAAATGAGAAACAAGTAAATGACAACAAAGAATCCTCTAGGAATGAAGTACTTCCCAAGATTACACTTTATCATGTTTCCTTCACTGAAGCTGCCAACTCCCTGAAAGTGTCTGAGGCTAGGACCCAGGTCTCTTACTCCGCAAGTCTTAGGGGGCTTATGTCCAGCTCTGCACTTGTGACTCAGGGCAGAGGAACACACAGCTCCCTCAGTGCCATTGTGAGAGGATCCTCAGGTGGAAAGAGTTTCCATCCTTCCTGCAGTCGAGTCTAAAAGTGCTCCATGCCTGAGAGAGGCTGGCTTTCTGGTGTGAGCTTTAGGAGGCATCAGAGACTTAGGTAAGTGTAGTAGCAGGCCCCTTGTTGGTTCCCAGCTGCTCAGACCCAAAATAATCACACAGAAACTGTATTAATTAAATTGCAGCTTGGCCCATTAGCTCTAGCTTCTTACTGGCTAACTCTTATATATTAATTTAACCCATTTCTATTAATCTGTGTATGATCACGTGGCTACGGCTTACCGGCTAAAATTCCAGCATCTGTCTCTGGTGGGGCTACATGGCATCTCTCTGAATCTTCATCCTTTCTCCTAGCATTCAGCTTAGTTTTCTCTGCCTAGTTCTATTCCCCTATATCTCTGCAATAGGCCCAAAGAAGTTCCTTTATTAACCAATGATATTCACAGCATACAGAGGAGAATCCCATATCACCTCCTCTCTTCTGTTTAACTAACATGACTACAAGCTTGACTATTATAGATGACTATCTATTAACCTATATTTCTTAATTATACATTACATTTTTAAATGAACTACACAATCACAATACCTTAATCAAAAGCAGAAATATACATATAACAAGATTGACCTAAAAGTTGCATCAATAAATGAAGATCCATACCAATGCAAATATCTATAGTATATCCCCGATTAAATATAAAGAAACATTTATAAACAATATTTGGGAATTTGGGCGTAGTACTCTCCAAACTTCTTCCTGCTGTTTATGGGGCAAAGTAATTTTTTGAGGGGTGTTCAAGGTGGCTTTTCAAAGGTCTTGGTCCATCAAACCATATTAGTCTGTAAGGATTCCACAGGTTCTCATCCTTTGTGGAAACAAAAGAAGAACCTCTTTCCAAAACAACATATCTTTAGTTTCATATTTTGAATTCAAGATACCTATAAAATATATATGTTGACTTAGCTTATCAGTCCCCTTTGGTTGTAGTATGGGTTTCAGGAAGTTTCTATAATAAGGGGTTTGTTCATAACACCATTAGTATTAGTTATCCCTCCCCCACATTACTTCCTCTACCCTGCCCTCTCAACCCCACCCCTTTTAATGCTGCCTCTTTCTTATCCATCATTTCCACTTATGTGTTTTATTTCTCCATTTTCACTTCCTCTAAAGATTTCTTCCTTCTTCTTGGCCTCTTACTGATACCTAACATCTATGGATATTCCAAATGAAACACACGTATTACAAGCTAGGATCCTCATACTTGATAAAATATCTTTTGCTTTTCTCAGTATGAGTTACCTTGCTTAGGATGACTGTTTCCAATTCCACACATTTACCTGAAGTTCTCATAATTTCATTCTTCTTATTTGCTAAATTATACCCCATCATATAAATATATCACATTTTCACAATTCTCTCATCAGTTGAAGGACATGTTGAGTGTTTGAAATTCCTAGTGATTATGAATAGAGCAGCAATGAACATGGAAGAGCAAGTATCTCTATGGAAAGATGTAGACTCTTTCATTAAATTGCTCAGGACTGGTATAGCTTGATCCTGCAGTAGATCTATGGTCATCATTTGAAGAAAACTCCATACTGATTTCCATATCGTTTGTGCCCAGTTTCATTCACATCACCAATGAATAAGTTCTCTTCCTCATGTCATCCTCTCAACAGCTGTCCTGGTCCTCTGGTTCTTACAGTCCCTACTGTTCCATTTCTGTGGTGTTCCCTGACCTTACATGTAGGAATTGTACTGCAGATGTGTTAACTGGGACTAAAGAGTCCACAGACCTTATTATCTGCACTTTGACCATTTCTCAAACACTGCAGTAGCCTCTATCTGCTTCAAATCTCAGGTCAAATTCCTAGAAACCTATGAATCTGTGGATTTTCTGATAGGATGGAATTCATTGATAGAGACTAGTCAGGCTTTGTTCCACAGAAATACTGATCTCTCCTGGAGTGGAGGACTTTCTCACAGAAAATATCTCAAGAAAAATCCTGACATGGATTATATCTATCATGATGTCTTATATAATTTACTGATTTAAGTTCTTCAACAGTCTTCCATTATTTGGTCACAAATTTATGACCACATGAGGATCGTAGACTCAGGTCCTTAAAATATGCTTTAATCTCACTTCACAAGTTATTTGAATTCTTCCTCTTCTTGGTCTATGTTACAGAGAGTACAGCCTGACTTCTAGTCTCAGTTACTCTTCTATTGCTTTGAAGAGACACCATGACCAAGATAACTTATAGGAGAAAACTTTTAATTGGGGTCTTGATTATAGTTTCAGAGGTTGAGTTCATCACAACCATGATGGGGAGCATAGTAGCAGGCAGTCAGACATGGTGTCTTGAGATCTTCTATCTGATCACAAACAATAGACTGAGAAAGGGAAAGACTGGATCTGCCCTGGGTTTTGAGATTCTAAGAAAGAATACATCATCATCACTTAGGCTAAATGTAACTTAGTGATCATTAAGGGGAGCATAAGAACTGAGCAGGTGTGAAGAAGCTTGCTCATAGAAGACAATGAAACTTGGTTCTTGAGTTCACCAAATTCACAGGGTAAGTCTCCACAGTACCATAGTGAAACTCCTCACTCATAAACAAGAATATTCTTTTCCACAGTGACAGTCTGTCATGTGAAGCCATCACCTGTGTGCAGATATTAACCACATCTGAAAAGGCAGCACCTTCTGCTGATTTCCTTTCATACTGCACCACAGATGTTTGCATATTATGAATAAACTTAAAAACTCACCCAAAGGAGAGAGGTCTCAAGTTCACAGTGGATGCCCCAAATCCCCAAGGTTACTGAATTATATGTGTCCTTTGGTACTTTGTATGATGAATGTACATAAAATAATATATATATTCATACACACACCTCTGATAATTTTTTTCTTTTTCTCATTTTGTTAGTTCTTAGGGAATGTTATGCAATGAATTTTGATTATATTCACCTCCATTTGCCCCAAATTAAGACTAACTGCTGATAAATGGGACCTCAAAACTACTGTACAGCTAAAGAAACAATTGAGTAAAAATGAATCCCACAGAATAAGAAAGAATCTTGGCCAGTAATACATCTGACAGCTGATTAATGATTAGTCAATAGTTTTAATATACAAAGAACTCAAACACAAAAGGCCAGGTGAGTTTGTGATCTGTGGCAGCAGCCCGGGACAGGGAACTCAGAAGTTCCTCATCCCCCCATACTTCCTAGGCTCCCTGCAGGGACTCTACTCCCCGCATACTGCCTCTCTCTTCCTATCCCACCCAGCTTGCATCAAGAACCCTCCTCCCTTCTGCCCCCTTCTCTCTTTGGGCACAAAAAACCACCCTGCTCAGCCTGTCTGGGAACTGGGGGTGAATCCTCAGGGCAAGTAGGCAGGCAGGAGTTCCTTTGTTTCACTGGCCTGCCTGCACCAAGCAAGGTAAAGGCGCTTTGTTTACGAACTACCCAACCAGCATGGAGACCTGATCTCAGCACCAGGAGAGCCATCATTGGGGTGAGTTTGTGACCCGCAGCAGCAGCCTGGGACAGGGAACTCAGAAGTTCCTCTTCCCCCCTATACTTCCTGGGCTCCATGCAGGGACTCTACTCCCCACATACTTCCCCTCTCTTCCTATCCCACCCAGCTTGCATCCAGAACCCTTCTTCCTTCTGCCCCATTCCCTCTTTGGGCACATAACACCACTAAGCTCAGCCTGTCTGAACACTGGGGGTGAATCCTCAGGGCAAGAAGGCAGGCAGGAGTTCCTTTGTTTCACTGGCCTGCCTGCACCAAGCAAAGTAGGTGCTTTGTTTATGAACTACCCAATCAGCACAGAGATCTGATCTCGGCACCAGGAGAGCCATCATTGGGGTGAGTTTGTGACCCACAGCAGCAGCCCGGGACAGGGAACTCAGAAGTTCCTCATCCCCCCTATACTTCCTAGGCTCCCTGCAGGGACTCTACTCCCCACATACTGCCTCTCTCTTCCTGTTCCACCCAGCTTGCATCCAGAACCCTTCTTCCTTCTGCTCCCTTCCCTCTTTGGGCACATAACACCACCCTGCTCAGCCTCTGTGGGAGCTGGGGGAGAATCCTCAGGGCAAGCAGGCTGGCAGGATTTCCTTTGTTACTCTGGCTTGCCTGCACCAAGCAAGGTAGGCACTTTGTTTATGAACTACCCAACCAACATGGAGAGCTAATCTCGGCACCAAGAGAGCCATCATTGGGCACGGAGGTCTGATATTGGCACCAGGAGACACATCACTGGAACACTAGGAGAGCCATCACTGGGGAGTGCCATCACTGGGAGGTACATCAGTAGGCAAGGAGACCTGATCCTGTAAAAGAAGATACATAGGAGAGCATTCAGAGGAAGAGATGGGCAGGCGACAATGCACAAATTCACCCAACAATCTGACAAACAATATGAAACCACCAGAACCCAGTGACCTCACAACAGGAGGACATGAACACCTTAATCAGCAAGAAGTAGAAAAAAATGATGTTATGAAAGTGATTGATGCCCTTAAACAGAATGTAAAAAATGCCCTTATAGAAATGGATGAGAAGTATAACAGAAAGTTTGTAGATTTAAGTAAATCAGTGAATGATACCCTAGGAAACCAAGGAAAAACAATCAAACAGATAATGGAAACGGTTCAAGACTTGAAAACTGAAATGGAGGCACAGAAGAAAACACAAACAGAAGGCTGGCTGGACATGGAAAATCTAGGTAAACGAACAGAGACTATAGAAACACACATAACCAACATAATACAAGAGATAGAAGAAAGAATCTCAGATTCTGAAGATACCATAGAGAAAATAAACACACTGATCAAAGAAAACAGCAAGGCTAACAAACTCTCATCACAAAACATTCAGGAAATATGGGACACAATAAAAAGACCAAACCTAAGAATAATAGGAGTAGAAGAAGGAGAAGAAGTGCAGCTCAATGGTCCAGAAAATATATTTAATGAAATTATAGAAGAAAACTTTCCCAACCTAAAGAAAGATATACCTATGAAGGTTCAAGAAGCATACAGAACACTGAATAGGCTGGATCAAAGAAAAACATCCCCTCGCCATATAATAATTAAAACCCAAAGCATACAGAATAAAGAAAGAATATTAAGACCTGCAAAGGAAAAAGGCCAAGTTAATTATAAAGGTAAACCTATCAGAATTACACCTGACTTCTCTATGGAAACCATGAAAGCCAGAAGATCCTGGATAGATGTACTGCAGAAACCAAGAGACCGTGGATGCAAGCCCAGACTACTATACCCAGCCAAGCTTTCGTTCACTATAAATGGAGAAAACAAAATTTTCCAGGATAAAAACAAATTTAAACAATACGTAGCCACAAATCCAGCCCTACAGAAAGTAATAGAAGGAAAATCATTAACCAAGGAGTCCAACAATGACCACAATAACTCAGACATCTAGAGACTCTTCACCAGCGCAACTCAAAGAAGGGAAACACACAAAATCTACTACTAAAAAAGTGACCTGAGTTAACAACCACTGGTCATTAATATCACTTATGTCAATGGACTCAACTCACCTATAAAAAGGCACAGACTAAGAGAATGGATACGAAAACAGGATTCAACATTCTGCTGTTTACAAGAAACACACCTCAACCACAAAGACAGGCACCTACTCAGAGTAAAGGATTGGGATAAGGCTTATCAAGTAAATGGACCTAAGAAACAAGCAGGTGTGGCCATACTAATTTCTAACAAAGTTGACTTCAAACTTAAATCAATCAGAAGACATGGAGAGGGGCATTTTCTACTCATAACAGGAACAATTCATCAGGATGAAGTCTCAATCCTGAATATCTATGCCTCTAATATAAAAGCGCCCACGTACGTAAAAGAAACATTGCTAAAACTCAAGGCAGCCATCAAACCGCACACATTAATAGTAGGAGACTTTAATACTCCTCTCTCACCAATGGACAGGTCAATTAGACAAACCTAACAGAGAAATAACAGAATTAATTGAGGTAATGAATCAAATGGACTTAACAGACATCTATAGAATATTCCACCCAAATAGGAAAGAATATACCTTCTTCTCTGCAGCTCATGGAACCTTCTCGAAAATTGACCACATACTCGGCAACAAAGCAAACATCCTCAGTTACAAAAAAATATTAGTAACCACCTGTATCTTATCACATCACCATGGATTAAAGCTAGAATTCAGCAACAATGCTACCCCCAGAAAGCCTACAAACTCATGGAAACTGAACAGACAACTACTAAACCATACCTGGATTAAAGAAGAAATAAAGAAAGAAATTAAAGTCTTCCTTGAATTCAATGAAAATAAAGCAACAACATACTCAAACCTATGGGACACTATGAAAGAAGTCCTGAGAGGAAAGTTCATAGCACTAACTGCCCACTTAAAGAAAACAGAGAAAGCACACATTGGAGACTTAACAGCCCACCTGAAAGCTCTAGAAAAAAAAGAAGCAGACTCACCTAGGAGGAGTAGAAGACCGGAAGTAATCAAACTGAGGGCTGAACTCAACAAAATAGAAACACAGAAAACAATTGAAAGAATCAATGAAACAAAAAGCTGGTTCCTGGAGAAAATCAACAAAATATCCAAAATAATCAAACGGCAGAGAGAGAATTTGCAAATTAATAAGATCAGAAATGAAAAGGGGGACATAACCACAGACACAGAGGAAATTCAGAGAATCATTAGATGTTACTACAAAAGCCTAGATGCCACAAAACTGGAAAATGTAAAAGAAATGGACACTGTTTTAGAAAAATACCATATACCAAAGTTAAACCAGGACCAGGTGAACAACCTAAATAGACCTGTTAGTCATGAAGAATTAGAAGCTGTTATCAAAATCCTTCCTTCCTGTAGGGATATAGCCCCACCCATTGGGGTCGTGTTCACCTCGGGCTAATGTTTACTGATAAATCTGCCGGGCATGATCCCAGCAGCCCTTTTGCTCTGCTTTTCCTGTTCTCCGTGGGAATCTGTGGTCCTGTAATTCTATTTCCTTATTAAAGCTGTATATATTTTTATAATCTTTCTGCATTCATTTACGCCACCACATTTGGCTTCCAACGTTGGGCTATTTTGCCCCCACCCTGGCACAGGGGGGGTGCAAGCTCCATCTTTCCCAGCCTTTGCGAGCAAGCTAGTTACCAAGCAAGCTAGTTACTGGAGCTCAGGAAGTGCAATTGGGCGAGCATAGCCTGATAGCTTTCACAGCGCTCCCTGCTCGCTTTCCCTTCCCCCATTCCAGGCCACGATAGATACAGTCACAGAGCGGCGACTCCCACTCGGCCCCTTATGCCTAAGGTGGGCCTGCCCCTTCTTTCAGACTTACTCAGGCCAGAGCAGGTAACCACTCCCTGCTTGTCTTCTAGCCTCACTGCCTGAAATAACGGAAGCATTCATTTACGCCGCCACACCTTCTAAAATAAGTCCAGGACCAGATGGTTTCAATGCAGAATTCTACCAGAACTTCCAAGAAGACCTAATACCTATACTCCTTAATGTATTTCACAATATAGAAACAGAAGACTCATTGCCAAATTCCTCTTATGAAGCTACAGTAACTCTGATAGCAAAACCACACAAAGACTCAACCAAGAAAGAGAATTACAGGTCAATCTCACTCATGAACATCGACGCGAAAATCCTCAACAAAATACTGGCAAAGCGAATCCAAGAACACATTAGAAAAATTATCCATCATGATCAAGTAGGCTTTATCCCAGAGATGCAGGGCTGGTTTAACATATGCAAATCTATTAATGTAATCCATCATATAAATAAACTGAAAGAAAAAAACCCATATGATCATTTCATTAGATGCTGAAAAAGCATTTGACAAAATTCAACATCCCTTTATGATAAAACATTTGGAGAGATTAGGGATACAAGGGTCATATCTAAATATAATTAAAGCTATTTACAGGAAGCCGACAGCTAACATCAAATTAAACGGAGAGAAACTCAAAGGTATCCCAGTAAAATCAGGAACATGTCAAGGCTGTCCACTCTCCCCATACCTCTTCAATATAGTTCTTGAATATTGAGCAATAGCAATAAGACAACATAAGGGGATAAAGGGGATTCGAATTGGAAAGGAAGAAGTTAAACTTGCATTATTTGTAGATGATATGATAGTGTACATGAGCGACCCCAAAAGCTCCACCAAAGAACTTCTACGGCTGATAAACACCTTTAGTAATGTGGCAGGATACAAGATCACCTCCAAAAAATCAGTCGTCCTCTTATACACAAAAGATATGGAAGCAGAGATAGAAATCAGAGAAGCATCACCTTACACGATAGCCACAAACAGCATAAAATATCTTGGGGTAACTCTAACCAAGGAAGTGATAGATCTATTTGACAAGAACTTTAAGGCATTGAAGAGGATACCAGAAAATGGAAGGATCTCCCTTGCTCTTGGATTGGGAGGATCAACATAGTAAAAATGGCAATTCTACCAAAGGCAATTTATAGATTCAATGCAATCCCCATCAAGGTCCCATCAAAATTCTTCACAGATCTCGAGAGGCCAATAATCAACTTTATATGGAAAAACAAAAAACCCAGTATAGCCAAAACAATCTTATACAATAAAGGAACCTCTGGAGGCATTACCATCCCCGACTTCAAACTCTATTACAGAGCTACAGTAATGAAAACAACTTGATATTGGCATAAAAACAGAGAAGTCGACCAATGGAATCATATAGAAGACCTGGATATTAACCCACAAACCTATGAACACCTCATTTTCAATAAAGGAGCTAAAAGTATACAATGGAAGAAAGAAAGCATCTTCAACAAATGGTGCTGGCACAACTGGATGTCAACATGTAGAAGAATGAAAATAGACCCATATCCATCACCATCCAAATGGATCAAAGACCTCAATATCAATCTGAACACACTGAACCTGATAGAAGAGAAAATGGAAAGTACCCTACTACATATGGGCACAGGAGATCGCTTCCTATTTATAACCCCAGCAGCACAGACATTAATGGCAACATTGAATAAATGGGACCTCCTGAAACTGAGAAGCTTCTGTAAAGCAAATGACACTGTCATTAAGACAAAAAGGCAACCTACTGACTGAGAGAAGATCTTCACCAACCCCGCAACAGACAAAGGTCTGATCTCCAAAATATAAAAAGAACTCAAGAAACTAGACGTTAAAATGATAATTAACCCAATTAAAAAATGGGGCACTGAACTGAACAGAGAATTCTCAACAGAAGAAATTCAAATGGCCAAAAGATACTTAAGGTCATGCTCAACCTCCTTAGTGATCAGAGAAATGCAAATCAAAACAACTTTGAGATATCATCTTACACCTGTCAGAATGGCTAAAATCAAAAACACCAAGGATAGCCTTTGCTGGAGAGGTTGTGGAGAAAGGGGTACCCTCATCCATTCCTGGTGGGACTGCAAACTTGTGCAATCACTTTGGAAATCAGTGTGGCGGTTTCTCAGAAAAATTGGGATCAACCTACCCCTGGACCCAGCAATAGCACTCTTGGGAATATACCCAAGAGATGCCTTATCATATGACAAAAGCATTTGTTCAACTATGTTCATAGCAGCTTTATTTGTAATAGCCAGAACCTGGAAGCAACCTAGATGTCCTTCAATGGAAGAATGGATGAAGAAAGTGTGAAATATATATGTAGTATATTAGTGTACTACTCTGCGGTCAAAAACAATGACTTCTCGAATTTTGCATGCAAATGGATGGAAATAGAAAATACTTTCCTGAGTGAGGTAACCCAGACCCAAAAAGAAGATCATGGGATGTACTCACTCATAATTGGTTTCTATCCATGGATAGGGGCTACTGTGTCTATAATTTGTGATCCTAAAGAAGGTAAACAAGAGGGTAAACCCAAGGAAAAACATATAGTTATCCTCCTGGCTATGGGAAATAGACAAGATTGCCGGGCAAAAAATTGGAATCTTGGGGGTGGGGTGTGATGGGGGTGAGGGGAGATGGGGAGAGAAAAGTGAGAAGGAGAAGATGAGGGGAACTGGGGGAAACGGGATGATTGGGGATATAGGAAGTTTGCATAGGGGAGCAGGGAAACTCATATCTAAGTTAAGGGAGCCACCTAAGGGTTGGCAAGAGACTTGAACTTGGAATGGCTACCAGGTGCCCAGGGCAATGTCCCCAGTTAGTTCCTTGGGGAACCTGAGGATAGGGAACCTGAAATGAACCTATCCTATAACCATACTGATGAATATCTTGCATATCACCATAGAACCTTCATCTAGCGATGGATGGAGATAGAGACAGAGACCCACACTGGAGCACCAGACTGAGCTCCCAAGGTCCTAATGAGGGGCAGAAGGAGGGAGAACATGTACAACGAAGTCAGGACCACGAGGGGTGCACCCACCCACTGAGACAGTGGGTCCGATCTATTGGGAGCTCACCAAGGCCAGCTGGACTGTGACTAAAAAAGCATGGGATAAAACCGGACTCTCTGAACATGGTGGACAATGAGAGATGACAAAAGGCCAAGGACAATGGCACGGGGTTTTGATCCTACTTCATGTTCTGGCTTTGTGGGTGCCTAGACAGTTTGGATGTGCACCTTCGTAGACGTGGATGGAGGGGGGAGGACCTTGGACTTTTCCACAGGGCAGGGAACCCTGACTGCTCTTGGGACTGGAGAGGGAGGAGAAGAGGAGTGGGGGAAGGGGGAGAGGGGTGGAGGAGGGGGAGGGAAATGGGAGGTGGGGAGGAAGCAGAAAATTTTTTTTTCAATAAAGAAGAAGAAAAGAAAAAAAAGAAAATATTCCTAACACCTTCTATCTTCCGTTATATACTTTTAGCTCCCTTGTCGAAAATCCAGTGTTCATAGGTTTTTGGGTTAATATACGGGTCTTTGATTGGATTCCATTTGTCAGTGTCTCTGTTTTTATGCCAATACCAAGCTGTTTCTATTAAAGTGCCTATAATAGAGTTTGAAGTCAGAGATGGTAATGCCTCTGCAAGTTCCTTTATTGTATAGGATTGTTTTGGTTATCTTGTTCTTTTTTTTTCCATATAAAGTTGGTTATTGTTCTCTCAAGGTCTGTGAAGAATTTTGTTGGGATTTGATAGGGATTTCATTGAATATATAGATTACCTTTGGTAGAATATCCATTTTTACTTTGTTGATTCTTCTAATCCAAGAGCATGGAAGATCCTTCCATTTTCTGGTGTCCTCTTCAATTTCTTTCTTAAAAGCCTTACAGTTCTTGTCAAATACATCTTTCACTGCCTTGGTTAGTGTAACCCCAAGATACTTTATGCTATTTGTGGCTATTGTGAAAGGTGAAGTTTCTCTGATTTCCCTCTCTTCTTCTCTATCCATTGTGTATAGAAGGGCTACTGATTTTTTTGAGTTGATGTTGTAACCTGCCACATCACTGAAGGTATTTATCAGCTGTAGGAGTTCTTTGGACGAGTTTTTGTGGTCACTGATGAACAAATCATATCATCTGCAAATAACAAAAGTTTGTCTTCTTTCTTTACGATTCAAATCCCCTTGATCCCCTTATGTTGTCTTATTACTATTGCTAGACCTTTAAACACTGTATTGACGAGATATGGGGAGAGTGGACATCCTTGTCTTGTTCCTGATTTTAGTGGAATGGCTTTGAGTTTCTCTCCATTTAATTTGATATTAGCTGTTGGTTTTTTATATTGCTTTTTATTATATTTAGATATGATCCTTGTACCCCTAAACTCTCCAAGACCTTTATCATAAAGGGTGCTGAATTTTGTCAAATGCTTTTTTAGCATATTGTGAAATGGTCATATGGTTCTTTTCTTTCAGTTTATTTATATGATATATTACATTGATAGATTTTTGTATGTTGAACCAATCCTGCATCTCTGGGATAAAGCCTACTTGATCATAATGGATTATTTTTCTGATGTGTTCTTGGATTCGGTTTGCCAGTATTTTATTGAGAATTTTTGCATCAATGTTCATGAACAAGATTGACTTGTAATTCTCTATCTTGTTTGAGTCCTCTTGTGGTTTTGGTATCAGAGTAACTGTAGCTTCATAAAAGGAATTTTGCAAGGACTCTTCTCTTTCTATTCTCTGACACACATTAAGCAATATAGGTATCAGTTCTTCTTGGAAGTTCTGCTAAAATTCTGCATTAAAACGATATGGTCCTGGGCTTTTATTGGTTGGGAGGTTTTTTTATAACAGCTTCTATTTCCTCATGACTAATAGTTCTATTTACATTGTTCACCTGGTCTTGACTTAATTTTGTTATATTGTATTAATCTAAAAACAAGTCCATTTCTTTTACATTTTCCAACATTGTGGCATATAGGCCTTTGTAGTAAGACCTAATGATTCTCTGAATTTTCTCTATGTCTGTTGTTATATCCCCCTTTTCAATTATTGTTTGTTAATTTGTGCATTCTCTCCGCCTTTTGATTAGTTTGGATAGGGGCTTGTCAATCTTGTTGATTTTCTCAAAGAACCAGCTCTTTGTTTCATTGATTCTTTGGATTGTTTTTTATGTTTCTATTTTGTTGAAATCAGCCCCCAGTTTGATTATTTCCAGTCTTCTACTCTTCCTGGGTGAGTCTGCTTCTTTTTTTTCTAAATCTTTCAGCTGTGCTATTGAGTCTTTAATATGAGCTTTCTCCATTTTTTTAATGTGGGCACTTAGAACTATGAAATTTCCTTTTAGCACTGCTTTCATTGTGTCCCATAGGTTTGGTTATGTTGTTTCTCTTTTTTCATTGAATTCAAGGAAGTCTTTAATTTCTTTCTTTATTTCTTCCCTGACCCAGGGTTGGTTCAATAGTTGACTGTTCAGTTTCCATTAGTTTGTAGGCTTTCTAGGGGTAGCATTGTTGTCAAATTCTAACTTTATTCCATGGCGATCCAATAAGACATAGGTGGTTACTAAAATGTTTTTTGTATCTGTGGAGATTTGCTTTGTTACTGAGTATGTGATCAATTTTTGAGAAGGGTCCATGAGATGCTGAGAAGAAGGTATATTCTTTTCTGTTTGTGTGGTATGTTCTATAGATTTCTGTTAAGTCCATTTGATTGGTTACCTCCATTAGTTCTTTTATTTCTCTGTTAGGTTTCTGTCTGGTTGACCTGTCCATTGGTGAGAGAGGAGTGTTGAAGTCTCCTACTATTAGTTTGTGGGATTTGATGTGTGCTTTGAGTTCAAGTAATGTTACTATTACACATGTTGGTGCTTTTATATTAGGGGCATAGATATTGAGGGTTGAGACTTCATCCTGATGAATTGTTCCTGTTATGAGTATAAAATGTCCATCTCCATCTCCTCTGATTGATTTTAGTTTGAAGTCAATTTTGTTAGATATTAGTATAGCCACACCCACTTGTTTCTTAGGTCTGTTTGATTGAAAAGCCTTTTCCCAACCCTTTACTCTGAGTAAATGTTTGTGTTTGTGGTTGAGGTGTGTTTCTTGTAAACAGCAGAATGTTGGATCCTGCTTCACATCCATTCTCTTAACCTGTGCCTTTATATAGGTGAATTGATAATTTTTTTTGTGGTAGAATTCGTAGCTTTCCTTCTTTGGGTTGTGCTTATGGAGGGTTGTTAGATGTCTTTGTTATTGTGGGTGTCGTTGGGTTCTTTGGGTTGTGATTTTCTTTCTATTACTTTCTGTAAAGCTGGGTTTGTGGCTACGTATTGTTTAAATTTGTTTTTATCCTGGCGTATCTTGTTTTTTCCATTGATGGTGAAAGAAAGCTTGGCTGGGTATAGTAGTCTGGGCTTGCATCTGTGTTCTCTTAGTTTCTGCAGCACATCTATCCAAGACCTTCTGACTTTCATGGTTTCCATAGAGAAGTCAGGTGTAATTCTGATTGGTTCACCTTTATATGTTACTTGATCTTTTTCCTTTGCCACTTTTAATATTCTTTCTTTATTCTGTATGTTTTGTGTTTTGGTTATTATATGGCGAGGGGATGGTTTTTTTTTGTTTTTTGATCCAGTCTATTTGGTGTTCTGTATCCTTCTTGTACCTTCATAGGAATATTCTTCTTTAGTTTCGGAAAGTTTTCTTCTATAATTTTGTTGAATATATTTTCTGGGCCTTTGAGCTCTACTTCTTCTCTTTCTTCAACCCCTATTATTCTTAGGTTTGCTCTTTTCATGGTGTCCCAGATTTCCTGGATGTTTTGTGTTAAGAATTTGTTGGATTTGCTGTTTTCTTTGATCAATGAGTTTATTTCCTCTATAGGATCATCAGTGTCTGAGATTATTTCTTCTATCTCTTGTATTCTGTTGGTTTTACTTGTCTCTGTAGTCCCTGTTTGTTTACCCAGATTTTCCATATCTAGCCATCCCTTGGTTTGTGTTTTTTTTTCATTATCTCCATTTCAGTTTTCAAGTCTTTAACTGTTTCATTACCTGTTTGATTGCTTTTTCATGGTTTCCTAGGGTATCTTTGAGGGATTTATTCATTTCTTCAAGCTTTTTGTCATTCTTCTCATCCATTTCTTTAAGGGAGTTTTTCACTTCCTGTTTAGGGGACTCTATCACTTTCATAATGTTATGTTTAAAGTCTATTTCTTCTACGTCTTTTTATTAGGGTGTTCAAGTCTTCCTGTTTTGTTTGCTGGATTCTGGTGCTATCATGTTGTTTTTCAGGTTGTTGGAGAAATTCTTATATTGGTGCCTGTCCATCTCTTCCTTCAAATGCCCTCCGGAAACATGGATCTTCTGGTACAGGGTCTAGGCCACTTTCTGGCCAGAGACCTCACAGACAAAAGGGTTGGCTTGCTGGTTGTGGGCTCAGTGGGACAAAGAAAGACCTGCAGCAGTTGCCCTCACCACTTTGTCCCCAGACCCTCAGTCCCAAAGCTGGCTGAATTGGGGAACCCTATGACCCCGTAGATTGAGAGGGGTGCTTGGGGGGCAAGTTGGTTTGGGATAAGAACAGTAAGGCAGCAGCCAGGGAGAAGCCCCTGCTGAATGGCCAGAAAGTTTAGGGGAATGAGGGGAGCTTGGCTGGCAGGGCACTCACTCACCCCTCCAGAAAGATGGATCTTCTGGTACAGGATCCGGGCCACTTACTGCCCAGGGACCTCACAGACAAAAGGGCATGCTCACTGGCTGCAGGCTCAGTGGGACAAAGAAAGTCCTGCAGAAGTTGCCTTCACCACTTTGTCCCCAGACCCTCAGTCCCAGAGCTGGCTGAGTTGGGGAATCCTATGACCTTGCAGAAGGAGAGGGGTGTTTTGGGGGCAAGTTAGATGGGATAAGAATAGTAAGGTAGTAGCCAGGGGGAAGCCCCTGCTGAATGGCCAGAAAGTTTAGCGGAATGGGGGGTGCCTGAGTTCCCCTTTCAGGATGTCAGGTCGGCCACTGGTCAGGCACTCACTCCTCTTAGTTACTTTTCTATTGTCATGATGAGACATCATGACCAAGGCAACTTATAAAGGAAAATGTTTACTGGGGCTCACAGTTTCAGAGGGTTTGAGTTCATGACCATTATGACAAGGAGTATGGCAGCAGGTAGGCATGGTGCTGGAGCAGTACAATGTAGCTGATAGCTTAAATATGAAACCACATGTACAAAGTGGAGAAACAGATATAAATGAGAATGGATTAGGCTTTTGAAACCTCAAAACTCACCCCCCCAAGTGACACATGTCCTCTATCAAGACCACTGCTCCTAATCCTTCCCAAGCAGTTCTTCCAACTAAGGACCCAATATTCAAACATATTAGCCTATGGAGGTCATTCTCATTTAAAGTACCACATTCTACTCCCTGACCCCTTTAGGCTGTGGCCATATCATAATGCAAAAATGCATTTAGGACAACTTAAGATATTTCCAAGTCTTTCAGTCTCAACACCATTTCAAAGTACAAAGTCTCTTATGAGATTCAGAACAATCTCTTAATTGTTACCCCTATAAGATAAAAAAACAAATTACATTCTTCCAACATCCAATGGTATTACAATATACATTAACATTCAAAAAGGAAGGAACAGAACTACAGTGAGGAAGTAATGGACCAATGCAAGATGGAAACCCAGCAGGCTAAACTCCAAATCACGAAGCTCTATTTCCAGTGTCAAATGACTTACATGGTTCTACCCTTCCAGCTTTTCTGACTGCAACATAACTTTTCTCTTTTGGATTGGTTCAACTTCCCTTGACAGGTATCCTACAGTTGCAGTTCTAGCACCTCCTGTATTCTGAGGTCTCCAGCACAACCCAGGCTTCACCTTCACACCTTCACACAATGGCCTCACTGGGCTTCCTTGCAGGGAAGCTTTTCTTAACAGAGAAATATTCCACAAACCTTTTACTCTGTAACCTCCATGACTTTAAAGTCAGAATTACATAGCTGATGCCACCAATTCTGCTTGCTGTTCAGGATAAAACTTGACTCCCTCAAATTACATTTGCATAATCCTTGACTTGTTGCTCTTTAGGAACAAATACTTCCTTAGACCTTTCCTTTTAATAAGTTGCAGGGATAGCTGTGTGAAGTCTTACCCTGAGGACACCATTGCCTTTACCACCCTCCCCTCATTCTCCTTATCTCTTTCAGCGTAAATCAAGTCTCCAATATTAAATTTTATGGTGCTCCTTTTCTCTTCAAACTATACATTTTATATTTTCCCCTACTTGCTCTTTTTTAATAAAACCAACTTGACCAGGTCTGTGACAGCAATAGCCCATTCCCTGGTATCAAATTCTGTCTTAGTTATATTTCTATTGCGATGATGAGATACTGTGTTCAAAGCAGTTTAAAAATGTTTATTGAGACTCCCTATTCTAGGGGATTAGAATCCGTGATCGTCATGGCAGGGAGCACACAACAGCAGGTGGGCAGACATGGCACTAGAGCAGTACCTGAGAGCTTTACATCTTCAGGCACATGGCAGAAAATGAGATGTAATTAGGAATTACTAGGGCTTTTAAAACCTCAAAGCCATCCCAGTACCACACCTTCTCCAACAAAGGCACATCTTCTAGTACTTCCCAAACAGTTCTACCAATTAATTAGGTACCAAACATTCAGATGTATGAATTTGTGGAGGCCATTCTCATTACACCCACCATAACACTTGACTGTCAGAAAGGGAGAGACCATTATGCATGGAATCAGGGCAGAGTGACCAGTGATAAGTGAGGGTTCAGGAATACCGGGCTATCCTCCCACTCAGAGATGATGATGATGATGATGGACTCTTTTGTCTTTCAGCAAATCCCAGGCCCCAGGGGGCTATCAGGTTCTGCTGGGGAATACTCAGCTATAGCAGAAAGCACAGCACACTCAGAAGATGTCTGTGAATCGTATCATCAAACACCCAGACTTTGAGAAGTTTCATTCCTTTGGGAGTGACATTGCAATGCTGCAGCTGCATCTGCCCATGAACTTCACATCCTATGTTGTGTTTGCCTGCTTCCCACCTAAAGATTCACAGCTCCACAACTACACATCCTGTTGGATAACTGGATGGGGAATGCTTTCTGAAGACATTAAGTGAAAGGAAAGTTGGAGAGGGAGTGAGGGCAGGGAGAAGAGGAAGAAAAATGTCTCAGCTGGCAAGAGACCCAGGTTGGTACCTCACCTCCATAGCCTATGACATGAAAAGGCCATTATAGAGTCTTATAACCCTGAAAGTGTGAAGAGTCCATAGCCACAAACTTCCCTGCAGTCCAGGGTCTGAAGGTGGGAACTGTTGACATTTGCCATTTAGAATCTAGGTTCTTTTAATATTAATTGTCTTTTTATTCTAAGATTTCAATCAATCATGGATCTGAGGTGATTTGATTAAACTCAAAGGTTATGTGTAGAGGCTATTCCATTCCATGTAAATCAAGTTTCCAGCACTGTAACAAAATACCTGATATAATCAGTTTTAAAAGGTAAGGTTGATTTTAGCTCACAGATTTAGCTCAGAGCTTCCAGACCATGATAATTTGGCCCTTTTGTTTTGGACCTGTGGTGAAGCAGCACGTTGTGGTGAGGAAATGTGTGGTAGAATAATGCATACCTTATGGTTGTCAGGAAGCAAATAAAGAGGAAGATCAGAGGCCAGTGTACTAGTATCTTCTTAACAGACACACATGTCCAATGACCTAACTTCCTACCACCAGGCTCTACCTCTTCCTAATAGGATATTTAGTTACTAATAGTGTTACAGGCTGAGTGCAAGGCCTCAAACACACTGGCCTGAATACTTAATATCCAAGTATAATACATGTAATTACCAAACATCTTGGAAGTGCTTGAGGAAAGCGGAGAGTCACATGTGATTTGAGACCACTGAGAATGCATGATTAAGTGAGAACTATTGCAGCTCTAAAGTGTTTAATCTCAACTGGCTTTATCAGTCTTGTCAGATGAACTACATAGTGGAGAAATCATTTTGGTTTCATTTGCTTGTTTGTTTGTTTCTGGTATTGAGGATTGGTCCCAGTGCCTTGCACATATTAGAAAAGGCTCTACCAGTGAACCACCAAAATCCCCTAGCTTTTATTACTTTAGATTGAAAGTAGAGAAACGAATGCAGAGTCATACCTGGAAGTATTTATTTAAGGATTATGACTTAGAAATATGGAATAATGTAAATAAAAAAGAATGTAGATTTTTACTTCTTTGTAAGATCACAATTTGACACATTTATTCTCAAAAAATGTATTTTAGGTGTTTTGGGAAGAACATGTCTTCCCGAGGAACTTTGCTCCTTCCAACCATGCACACATTCCTGAAAGCAGGGTCCACATTTTGTTTTACAATACCAGTCTAATACCTGATGGATACTGCACAGTGCTGCTGTTACATAGCCTAGCATAATTAACTCCCATTTCTTGAGTGTAGTTTCTAAAATGGTTCTCCACTTTTATTCTTATGTGCTTTTACATGAGTCTCTACGTGGCCATCAGCATTGCTTTATAACATAGCCATTTCATTTTCCTTTTCATAACCCCCCACTACCTTCTCACTTGTGCTTTCAATAAAAATTTTAAAAAATCCCCGTCAAAGTCTTATGTGATGATAGCACCCTGATCCATTTTTGCTTCATCACCTGCTTCTTCCCTCATTAACCCAACCTCAGCTTCCTTAATTCTCCTTGAATATGTTTGAGGTCATTTCCACCCCAGGACCTCTTTTTTTCTCTGCAATTTTCTCTCCCCTTTAGTCTTGGTATGATTGGTTTAGATTTATTTTTACAGTCTCCCATCTGCATTTTACTTAATTATGTATACTAAAGTAGACAATTTGTACTGTCACCTCTCCTTGTGTTATTTCTTTGACACAAATGAGTAAATAAACTTAGTTTTTCTGGTTCTCCCAACTAAAAATGTTATTTGTATTACTTTAACTAGTGCAAGGCTATTGGTGACATAGTCAGTGGATAGGTGAGTGAGGTGAAGTCAAGTGAGTAAGGGAGAAGAAGAAGGAAGGAAGGAAGGAAGGAAGGAAGGAAGGAAGGAAGGAAGGAAAGAATATTGGTGCATAGGTGTTGTGAATAGAAATGTTAGCAGGTATGAGGCAGCAAGATAGATGGAGACACTAATGAAAGAATGTATGGATGGAAGGATGGGTCTAGAAATGGATAAATTGATAAAGGTAATGAAAAATAAGTGGGTGTATGGGTGAATGGGTGGATAAAAACATAGGATAAAGATTAGTGATAAAGGTTGCTTAACAACATTGGACACAATATGTTAGTAGGATTTGCCTCTATATAGTAGATTTGTGGTATACTGCTGTGAGAGAGATGAGGAAGGTAAGTGGGAGTTTTTGAGAAAAAGGAGAGAAGTTCATGAGAAGTAGGTAGAAGATGGAAACAGAATTTGACACTCAGATGTCCTATGGTGAGCATCAGTAAGAGTAGCCTGGACTTCCCATCTAAGTCACAGTGTCCATCCTTATTTTCTCCTCCTTATTTTCACAGCAAAACTGTTACCACCCTTCTCGCTGCAAGAGGGTGAAGTGGGCATCCTTGAGAATGAGTTCTGTAATGCCTTATATGGGCGAAGACCATGCCAAAGCAAGGACTATGTGCATGAGGAAATGTTGTGTGCCGGGGTCCCCTCCACAGGAAAATCCATCTGCGGGGTGAGTAAGGCAGTCATGTATTTTCCCCATGCCTATTCTATCTCAGTTCCTCTAGTGTTTCTGGAGATGCCCACACTTCTTGTTTCATTACCTCTACTTGTTTTCCTTGGGTTCATGCCTCAATAGTCTCCTTCAGGATAGCTTTAGCAAATCCTAACATCAATTTTTGTTGCATATCTTATACTTTTTATTGAGGCATAACATATACACAAATATGTAATTTGTAAGTAAACAGTTTGGTAATGTTTTCAGTGCTGACTTAGTATGCTTCTGGTACCAATCTCCCTTTCGGGAACTAAGTGCGTTTTTTTTTTTAAATTTTTAAAAGATTTTATTCCTATGAAGCCCCCATTCTTTCATTTTAATATAATACTGGCAGTCAGGACACAGAACCAGCAAAATGAACATCACATGGTTTAGAGAGAACTCTCAGCAATACAGATTGTGGAATCTTTAATTGTGGCTTCCATGCTTAAATATGAGAAGGAGGTTGAACATAGAGAAATGGAAATTTTATAAATGAGTACTCAGAAGAAAATGACTGGGTCTTAACTTTGCACAGAAAAGGATATGGCAATTTCTCACATACAGAAGCATCATCTACAGTTGGCAAAACTGCAAAGTAAATGACAGATGACCCGTGAAGCATCGGGTGACTGAGTGCAGCGCTGTCATGCTTTTATGGGGATCCAGAAGATCCAGCAAGCAATGTGGACAAACATGAAGGATTTACAAGATCTAAGTTCAGCAATGCTAGGAAAGGTTTGCACAGTAATGCCCAATAGTCACTCTTAGAGCATTTGAAGTATATCTTATTATTCATCCTCTAATATTTGAAAATATTGTACTTAGCATATACCATTTCATTAAATATAATCGATGTTTATAGTTACAAAAGTATTCTGGTTTATTTCATTGTATAAGTTTTGCTACTGCATTTTTCTATTTTGTATCAAAGTATTTTTTCCAGATTCTAAAAAAAAACCAAAACCTGTAGTTAAATCCACCAGCAGCTGCTGATGTTTGATTTGTACATTCTTCATGCTCCACCATCCTTCCCCTTAGAGAGAGCTCAACATATGAACATATTTTGCTCTTTTATCTTTTTCTTTTTATATTATTTATTTATTTATTTATTCTTTTTTAATTAATATTTCCACCTGCTCCCCGTTTCCCATTTCCCTCCCCTCCTCCCAAATATTGCCCCCTCCCCCCACTCCCCTCTCCTTATCCCCACTCCTCATCTCCTCCCCCCACACCATTGCCCCTCCCTCTCGATACTGAAGAGCAGTCCAAATTCTCTGCCCTGCGGGAAGACGAAGGTCTTCTATCTACGTCCAGGAAGGTGAGCGTCTAAACAGGCTAAGCTCACAAAGACAGTTCATGTATTAGGATCGAAACCTAGTGCCATTATCCTTGGCTTCTCATCAGACTTCATTGTCTGCCATGCTTAGAGAGTCCAGTTTCAACCCATGCTTATTAAGTCCCAGACCAGCTGGCCTTGGTGGGCTCCCAATAAATCAGTTCCACTGTCACAGTGGATGGGTGCATCCCTAGTGGTCCTGATTTCCTTGCTCATGTTTTCCCTCCTTCTGCTCCTCATTTGGACCTTAAGAGCTCAGACCGTTGCTCCAAATTGAGACTCTGTCTCTACCTCCATCCATCGCCAGATGAAGGTTCTAAGGTGATATGCAAGATATTCATCAGTATAGGATAGGGTCATTTCAGGTTCCCTCTCCTCAGTTGTCCAAGGTACCAGCTGGGGACATCTCCCTGGACACCTGCAAACCCCTCTAGAGTCAAGTCTCTTGCCAACCCTAAGATGGCTCCCTTAGTTAGGATATATACTTCGCTGCTCCCGTATCCACCCTTCCTATATCCCAACCATCCCAATTCCCCGAGCTCCTCCCATCCTCCCCTTCTCATGTTTCTCATCCCATTTCCCCTTTGTCCCATACCACCTCACCCACAAGTTCCCAGTTTATGCCCTGTAATCTTGTCTACTTCCCCTCTCCAGGTGGATGACTATACGATTTTCTTTGAGTTCACTTTCTTATTTAGCTTCTCTAGGATCACAAATTATATGATCAATGTCCTTTATATATGGCGAGAAACCGATTATGAGTGAGTACATCCCATGTTTCTTATTTTGGGTCTGGGATACCTCACTCAGGATAGTGTTTTCTATTTCCATCCATTTACATGCAAAATTCGAGAAGTCATTGTTTTTTACCGCTGAGTAGTACTCTAATATGTATATATTCCACACTTTCTTCATCCATTCCTCCATTGAAGGGCATCTAGGTTGTTTCCAGGTTTTGGCTATTACAAACAATGCTGCTATGAACATAGTTGAACAGATACTTTTGGCATTTGATGGGGCATCTCTTGGGTATGTTCCCAAAAGTGGTATTACTGGATCTTGGGGTAGGTTGATCCCAAATTTCCTGAGAAATCGCCACAAAGATTTCCAAAGTGGTTGCACAAGTTTGCATTCCCACCAGCAATGAATGAGTGTGCCCCTTTCTCCACAACCTCTCCAGCAAAGGCTATCATTGGTGTTTTTGATTTTAGCCATTCTGACAGGTGTAAGATGGTATCTCAAAGTTGTTTTAATTTGCATTTCCCTTATCGCTAAGGAGGTTGAGCATGACCTTAAGTGTCTTTTGGCCATTTGAATTTCTTCTGTTGAGAATTCTCTGTTCAGTTCAGTGCCCCATGTTTTATTGGGTTAATTAGCATTTTAAAGTCTAGTTTCTTGAGTTCTTTATATATTTTGGATATCAGACCTTTGTCTGTTTCAGGGTTGGTGAAGATCTTCTCCCAGTCAGTAGGTTGCCTTTTTGTCTTAGTGACAGTGTCCTTTGCTTTACAGAAGCTACTCATTTTCAGGAGGTCCCATTTATTCAATGTTGTCCTTAATGTCAGTGCTGCTGGGGATAAATGTAGGAAGTGATCTCCTGTACCCATATGTTGTAGAGTACTTCCCACTTTTTCTTCTATCAGGTTCAGCGCGTTCTGACTAATATTGAGGTTTTTAATCCATTTGGACTTGAGTTTTGTGCATGATGATAGATAGGGATCTATTTTCATTCTTCTACAGGTTGCCAACCAGTTCTGCTAGCACCATTTGTTGAAGATGCTCTCTTTTTTCCATTGAATACTTTTAGCTCCTTTATCAAAAATTAGGTGTTCATATGTTTGTGGGTTAAAATCAGGGTCTTCGACTTGGTTCCATTGATTGACTTCTCTGTTTTTATGCCAATACCAAGCTGTTTTCAATACTGAGGCTCTGTAATAGAGTTTGAGGTCAGGGATGGTAATGCCTACAGACAATCCTTTATTATATAAGATTGTTTTGGCTATCCTGGGTTTTTTGTTTCTCCATATAAAGTTGATTATTGTCCTCTCAAGATCTGTGAAGAATTTTGATGGGATTTTATTTTATTTTATTTATTTATTTTTTAAATATTTATTTATTTATTATGTATACAATATTCTGTCTGTGTGTATGCCTGAAGGCCAGAAGAGGGCGCCAGACCTCTTTACAGATGGTTATGAGCCACCCTGTGGTTGCTGGGAATTGAACTCAGGACCTTTGGAAGAGCAGGCAATGCTCTAAACCACTGAGCCATCTCTCCAGCCCTTGATGGGATTTTAATGGGGATTGCATTGAAGCTATAAATTGCCCTTGGTAGAATTGCCATTTTTACTATGTTGATCCTCCCAGTCCAAGAGCAAGAGAGATCCTTCCATTTTCTGGTATCCTCCTCAATTTCTTTCTTCATAGACTTAACGTTCTTGTCAAATAGATCCTTCACTTCCTTGGTTAGAGTTACCCCAAGATACTTTATGCTATTTGTGGCTATCGTGAAGGGTGATGCTTCTCTGATTTCCCTCTCTGCTTTCTTATCCTTTGTGTATAGGAGGGCAACTGATTTTTTGGAATTGATCTTGTATCCTGCCACACTACTAAAGCTGTTTATCAGCCGAAGGAGTTCTTTGCTGGAGTTTTTGGGGTCGCTTATGTACACTATCATATCATCTGCAAATAATGAAAGTTTAAATTCTTCCTTTCCAATTTGAATCCCTTTGATCCCTTTATGTTGTTGCTATAGCTAGAATTTCAAGCACTATATTAAAGAGGTATGGAGAGAGTGGACAACCTTGTCGTGTTCCTGATTTTAGTGGAATAGCTTTGAGTTTCTCTCCATTTAATTTGATGTTAGCTGACGGCTTGCTATAAATAGCTTTTATTATACTTAGGTATGACCCTTGTATTCCTAATCTCTCTAAGACCTTTATCATAAAGGGATGTTGAATTTTGTCAAATGCTTTTTCAGCATCTAATGAAATGATCATATGGTTTTTTTCTTTCAGTTTATTTATATGATGGATTACATTGATAGATTTTCGTATGTTGAACCAGCCCTGCATCTCTGGGATGAAGCCTACTTAATCATAATGGATAATTTTTCTAATGTGTTCTTGGATTCGGTTTGCCAGTATTTTATTGAGTATTTTTGAGTCACTGTTCATGAGTGAGATTGGCCTGTAGTTCTCTTTCTTGGTTGTGTCTTAGTGTGGTTTTGGTATCAGAGTAACTGCAGCTTCATAAAAGGAATTTGGCAATGATTTCTCTGTTTCTATATTGTGAAATACATTAAGGAGTATAGGTATTAGGTCTTCTTGGAAGTTCTGGTAGAATTCTACATTGAAGCCGTCTGGACCTCGGCTTTTTTTGGTGGGGAGGTTTTTTATAACAACTTCTAATTCTTCGCGACTAACAGGTCTACTTAGATTGTTCACCTGGTCCTGGTTTAACTTTGGTATATGGTACTTATCTAAAAAGGTGTCCATTTCTTTTACATTTTCCAATTTTGTGGCATATAGGTTTTTGTAGTAAGATCTAATGATTCTCTGAATTTCCTATGTGTCTGTGGTTATGTCTTCCTTTTTGTTTCTGAATTTTGTTAATTTGTGTATTCTCTCTCCGCCGTTTGATTAGTTTGCATAGGGGTTTATCAATCTTATTGATTTTCTCCAAGAACCAGCTTTTTGTTTCATTGATTGTTTGGATTGTTTTCTGTGTTTCTATTTTGTTGATTTCAGCCCTCAATTTGATTATTTCCAGTCTTCTACTTCTCCTAGGTGAGTCTGCTTCTTTTTTTTCTAAAGCTTTCAGGTGGGCTATTAAGTCTCCAATGTGTGCTTTCTCCGTTTACTTTAAGTGGGCAGTTAATGCTACGAACTTTCCTCTTAACACTGCTTTCATAGTGTCCCATAAGTTTGAGTATGTTGAGTCTTCGTTTTCATTGAATTCAAGAAAGACTTTAATTTCTTTCTTTATTTCTTCGTTGATCCAGGTGTGGTTCATTAGTTCACTGTCCAGTTTCCATGAGTTCGTAGGCTTTCTGGGGATAGCATTGTTGTTGAATTCTAACTTTAATCAATGCTGATCTGATAAGACACAGGTGGTTACCGATATTTTTTTGTAACTGTGTAAGTTTGCTTTGTTACCGAGTATGTGGTCTATTTTTGAGAAGGTTCCATGAGCTTCAGAGAAGAAGGTATATTCTTTCTTATTTGAGTGGAATGTTCTATAGATGTCTGTTAAGTCCATTTGATTCATTACCTCCCTCAATCCTCTTATTTCTCTGTTAGTTTTCTGTCTGATTGACCTGTCCATTGGTGAGAGAGGAGTGTTGAAATCTCCTACTATTAGTGTGTGTGGTTTGATGACTGCCTTGAGTTTTAGTAATGTTTCTTTTACATAAGTGGGTGCTTTTATATTAGGGGCATATATATTCAGGATTGAGACTTCATCCTGGTGAATTGTTCCTGTTATGAGTAAAAAATGTCCCTCTCCATCTCTTTTGATTGATTTTAGTTTGAAGTCAACTTTCTTAGAAATTAGTATAGCCACACCTGCTTGTTTCTTAGGTCCGTTTGCTTGATAAACCTTTTCCCAGCCCTTTACTCTGAGTAGAAGTCTGTCTTTGTGGTTGAGGTGTGTTTCTTGTAAGCAGCAGAATTTGGATCCTGTTTTCGTATCCAGTCTCTTAGCCTGTGCCTCTTTATAGGTGAGTTGAGTCCATTGATATTAAGTGATATTAATGACCAGTGGTTGTTAACTCCTGTCATTTTTCCTTTCTTTCTCTCTTTCTTTTGGTAGTAGAGTTTGTGTGTTTCCCTTCTTCAAGTTGTGCTGGTGAAGGGTCATTAGATGTCTGAGTTATTATGGGCATTGTTGGACTCCTTGGTTTGTGATTTTCCTTCTATTACTTTCTGTAAGGCTGGATTTGTGGCTACGTATTGTTTAAATTTGTTTTTATCCTGGAAAACTTTGTTTTCTCCATTTATAGTGAATGAAAGCTTGGCTGGGTATAGTAGTCTGGGCTTGCATCCATGGTCTCTTAGTTTCTGCAGTACATCTATCCAGGACCTTCTGGATTTCATGGTTTCCATAGAGAAATCAGGTGTAAGTCTGATAGCTTTACCTTTATAGGTAACTTGACCTTTTTCCTTTGCAGCTCTTAATATTCTTTCTTTATTCTGTATGTTTTGTGTTTTGATTATTATATGACGAGGAGATTTTTTTTTGATCCAGTCGATTCGGTGTTCTGTATGCTTCTTGGACCTTCAAAGGAATATCTTTCTTAAGGTTGGTAAAGTTTTCTTCTATAATTTTATTAAATATATTTTCTGGACCATTTAGTTGTACTTCTTCTCCTTCTTCTATCCCTATTATTCTTAGGTTTGGCCTTTTTATTGTGTCCCAGATTTCCTGAATGTTTTGTAATGAGAATTTGTTGGTTATGCTGTTTTATTTGATCAGAGTGTTTATTTTCTCTATGGTATCGTCAGTGTCTGAGATTCTTTCTTCTATCTCTAGTAATCTGTTGGTGGTACTTGTCTCTGTAGTTCCCGTTCGTTTATCCAAATTTTCCATCTCCATCCTTCCCTTGGTTTGTGTTTTCTTCATTACTTCCACTTCATTCTTCAAGTCTTGAACCGTTTCCCTTACCTGTTTGATTACTTTTTCTTGTTTCTCTTGGTTTTCTTGGGTATCTTTGATCTATTTATTCATTTCCTCTTCCTTTTTGTTTGAAATCTCTAATTGATTATGGCAGTTTTTCACTTCCTGTTTAAGGTCCTCTTTTATTTTCATATAATTCACTTTTGAGTCGAATTCTTCTAATTCTTCTGGATTAGGGTGTACACTTCTTATTTCGGGATTCCTGGATTCTAGTGATGTCACGTTGCCTTTCAAGTTGTTGGGGGAATTCTTGCATTGGCTCCTGCCCATCTCTTCCTTCAAATGGAGCCAGGAGAGGCCTGGTTTCTTGGTCCAGTCTTTGATGTGACTAACTCTCTGTGTGTATCTCCTCAGTGTAGGGGCAGGAACCGTTCCCTTCCAGATGGACTCCTCAACACCAAAACATGAACAACTGGTATTCCAATGACCAGCGGAAAGAAGGGCGAATGCAAAGGGTAGGGCGGGGTCGAGTAGAACACAGGCGACACTGCAGTACAAGCTGGAGGTGCCTGTGCTCCCTTTCTGGGGTTGCTGAGGCCTGCCCGTTAGGCAGGCACTCACTGCTCTGGTTGGGTAGCCTTAGTGTAGGGGGGTTTGTGCTCTCTACCAGGACAGTCCGCCCCAGGATAGCACACACTCACCCGTCCAGATGGAACTTCTCAGCACCTACACAGGGTCTCCTGGTAGCCCAATGAGCCAGGGACCAAGGAAAGTAGGAGGCAGGCAGAGCGGGTCCAAGAGAGCACAGCAGTCACTGCAGCCCCAGCAGGAAGGGCCCGCATTCCCTGGCGGGGACCTTGAGGCCTGCCCTCTAGTCCGGCACGCACTGTTCTGGGTTGGTAGCCTTAGTGAAAGGCCTCAGTGCATTTTGTATGTTCATTGTTATATGCTGTCTTTTGTGATGTTTCATTTAAGTTTCTCACTTTGTTGTTGGGTTGTCAGTTTCTTATGGGAACTCTTTTTTTTCTTTTTTATTGAAAAAAAAATTTCTGCCACCTCCCAGCCTCCCATTTCCCTCCCCCTCCGCCCCCTCCTCTCTCCTTCCCCCCACCCCTCTCCCTCTCCCTCTCCAGTCCAAAGAGCCTTCAGGGTCCCTGCCCTATGATAATCCAAGGTCCTCCCCACTCCATCCAGGTCTAGGAAGGTGAGCATCCAAACTGGCTAGGCTCCCAGAAAGCCAGAACATGAAGTAGGAGCAAAACCCAGTGCCATTGTCCTTGGCTTCTCATCAGCCCTCATTTTCTGCCATGTTCAGAGAGTCAGGTTTTATTCCATTCTTTTTCAGTCACAATCCAGCTGGTCTTGGTGAGCTCCCAATAGATCAGCCCCACTGTCTCAGTGGGTGGGTGCGCCCCTCGTGGTCCTGACTTCCTTGCTCATGTTCTCCCTCCTTCTACTCCTCATTGGGACCCTGGGAGCTCGTTCCGGTGCTCCAATATGGGACTTTGTCTCTATCTCCATCCATCTCCAGATGAAGGTTCTATGGTGATATGCAAGATATTCATTAGTATGGATGAGGGTACCCTTTCCTCCACAACCTCTCCAGCAAAGACTATCATTGATTTTATTATTTTGATTTTATTATTTTGATTTTAGCCATTCTAACAGGCATAAGATGATATCTCAAAGTTGTTTTGATTTGCATTTCCCTGATCGCTAAGGAGGTTGAGCATGACCTTAAGTTTCTTTTGGCCATTTGAACTTCTTCTGTTGAGAATTCTCTGTTCAGCTCAGTGCCCCATTTTATAATTGGATTGATTAGCCTTTTACGGTCTAGTTTCTTGAGTTCTTTATATATTTTGGAGATCAGACCTTTGTCTGTTGTGGGATTGGTGAAGATCTTCTCCCAGTCAGTAGGTTGCCTTTTTGTCTTAGTGACAGTATTCTTTGCTTTACAGAAGCTTCTCAGTTTCAGTAGGTCCCATTTATTCAATGTTATCCTTAATGTCTGTGCTGCTGGGGTTATACATAGGAAGCGATCTCTTGTGCCCATATGTTGTAGGGTACTTCCCATTTTCTCTTCTATCAGGTTCAGTGTGTTCAGGTTGATATTGAGGTCTTTGATCCATCTGGACTTGAGTTTTGTGCATGGTGATAGATATGAGTCTGTTTTCATTCTTCTACAGGTTGACATCCAGTTGTGCCAGCACCATTTGTTGAAGATGCTTTCTTTCTTCCATTGAATATTTTTAGCTCCTTTATCGAAAATGAGGTGTTCAAAGGTTTGTGGGTTAAAATCCGTGTCTTCTATATGATTCCATTGGTCAACTTCTCTGTTTAAATGCCAATACCACGCTGTTTTCATTACTGTAGCTCTGTAATGGAGTTTGAAGTCAGGGATGGTAATGCCTCCAGAAGTTCCTTTATTGTATAAGATTGTTTTGGCTATCCTGGGTTTTTTGATTTTCCATATAAAGTTGATTATTGGCCTCTCAAGTTCTGTGAAGATCACAAATTATATGCTCATTGTCCTTTATTTATGGCTAGACACCAATTATGAGTGAGTACATCCCATGATCTTCTTTTTGGGTCTAGGATACCTCACTCAGGATAGTGTTTTCTATTTCCATCCATTTGCATGCAAAATTCGAGAAGTCATTGCTTTTTACCGCTGAGTAGTACTCTAATATGTATATATTCCACACTTCCTTCATCCATTCCTCCATTGAAGGGCATCTAGGTTGTTTCCAGGTTCTGGCTATTACAAACAATGCTGCTATGAACATAGTTGAACAGATACTTTTGTCATATGATCGGGTATCTCTTGGTTATATTCCCAAGAGTGGTGTTACTGGATCTTGGGGTAGGTTGATCCCAAATTTCCTGAGAAATAGCCACACTGATTTCCAAAAATAAGAAAATGAACCCAAAGAAAAACATATAGGCATCCGCCTGGATGGGGAAGTAGACAAGATTGCCAGGTAAAAACTGGGAACTTGTGGAACCTTCATGTGGCGATGGATCGAGATAGAGACAGAGACCCAATTTGGAGCAACGGTGGGAGCTCTTAAGGTCCAAATGAGGAGCAGAAGGAGGGAGAACATGAGCAAGGAAGTCAGGACCACGAGGGGTGCACCCACCCACTGTGACAGTGGAACTGATCTATTGGGAGCACACCAAGGCCAGCTGGACTGGGACTGAATAAGCATGGGTTGAAAATGGAGTCTCTGAACATGTCGGATAATAAAGGCTGATGAGAAGCCAAGGACAATGGCACTAGGTTTCGATCCTAATACATGAAGTGGCTTTTTGGGAGCTTAGCCTGTTTGGATGCTCACCTTCCTGGACCTAGATAGAAGTGGGAGGTCCTTGGTCTTCCCGCAGGGCAGGGAATTAGGACTGCTCTTCAGTATCGAGAGGGAGGGGGAATGAAGTGGAGGGAGGAAAAGAGGGGTTGGGATAGGGGGAGGGGAGTGGGGGAGGGGGCAATATTTGGGAGGAGGGGAGGGAAATGGAAAACGGGGAGCAGGCGGAAATTTTAATTAAAAACAATAATAAATAAATAAATAAATAAATATTTTAAAAAAAAAGATCAGTGAAGAATTTTGATGGGACCTTGATGGGGATTGCATTGAATCTATAAATTGCCTTTGGTAGAATTGACATTTTTACTATCTTGATCCTCCCAATACAAGAGCAAAGAAGATCCTTCCATTTTCTGGTATCCTCTTCAATTTCTTTCTTCAATGCCTTAAAGTTCTTGTCAAATAGATCTTTCACCTCCTTGGTTAGAGTTACCCCAAGATATTTTATGCTGTTTGTGGCTACCGTGAAAGTTGATGCTTCTCTGATTTCCCTCTCTGTTTCCATATCCTTTGTGTATAGGAGGGCGACTGATTTTTTGGAATTGATCTTGTATCCTGCCACATTACTAAAATGTTTATCAGCTGTAGGAGTTCTTTGGTGCCGTTTTTGGGGTCACTTATGTATACTATCATATCATGTGCAAATAACAAAAGTTTAACTTCTTCCTTTCCAATTTGAATCCCCTTGATCCCCTTATGTTGTCTTATTGATATTGCTAAAACTTCAGGAACTATATTGAAAAGGTATGGAGAGAGTGGACAGCCTTGGCGTGTTCCCGAGTTTAGTGGGATGGCTTTGAGTTTCTCTCCATTTTATTTGATGTTAGCTGTAGGCTTGCTATAAATAGCTTTTATTATATTTAGGTACGACCCTTGTATCCCTAATCTCTCTAAGACCTTTAACATAAAGGGATGTTGAATTTTGTCAAATGTTTTTTTTCAGCATCTAATGAAATTATATGGTTTTTTTCTTTCAGTTTTATATGATGGATTTCATTGATAGATTTTCGTATGTTGAACCAGCCCTGCATCTCTGGGATGAAGCCTACTTGATCATAATGAATAATTTTTCTAATGTTTTCTTGGATTCGGTTTGCCAGTATTTTATTGAGGATTTTTGCATCTATGTTTATGAGTGAGATTGGCCTGTAATTTTCTTTTTTGTTGAGTCACTGTGTGGTTTTGGTATCAGAGTAACTGCAACTTCATAGAAGGAATTTGGCCATGACTCTTCTGATTCTATATTGTGAAATACATTAAGGAGTATAGGTATTAGGTCTTCTTGGTAGTTCTGGTAGAATTTCGCAGTGAAACCATCTGGTCCTGGACTTTTTTTGGTAGGGAGGTTTTTGATAACAGCTTTTAATTCTTCATGACTAACAGGTCTATTTAGATTGTTCACCTGGTCCTAGTTTAACTTTGGTATATGGTATTTATCTAAAAAAGTGTCCATTTCTTTTACATTTTCCAGTTTTGTGGCATATAGGTCTTTGTAGTAAGACCTCCTGATTCTCAGAATTTCCTCTGTGCCTGTGGTTATGTCCCCCTTTTCATTTTTGATCTTATTAATTTGCATATTTTCTCTCTGCCATTTTATTAGTTTGGCTAGGGGTTTATCAATCTTGTTTTTTTTTTTTTTCCAGGAACCAGCTTTTTGTTTCATTAATTCTTTGGATTGTTTTCTGTGTTTCTATTTTTTAACTTCAGCCCTCAGTCTGATTATTTCCAGTCTTCTACTTCTCCTATGTGAGTCTGCTTCTTTTTTTGCTAGATCTTTCAGGTGAGCTTTTAGTCTCCAATGTGTGCTTTCTCTGTTTTATTTAAGTGGGCACTTAGTGCTATAAACATCCCTCTTAGGACTGCTTTCATAGTGTCTCATAAGTTTCAATATGTTGTTTCTTTATTTTCATTGAATTCCAGGAACACTTTAATTTCTTTCTTAATTTCTTCCTTGACCCAGGTGTGGTTCAGTAGTTGACTGTTCAGTATCCATGAGTCTGTAGGCTTACTGGGTGTAGCATTGTTTTTGACTTCTAACTTTAATCAATGGTGATCTGATAAGACAGAGGTGGTTACTAATATATTTTTGTAACTGTGGAGGTTTGCTTTGTTACCGAGTATGTGGTCAATTTTCACGAAGGTTCCATGAGCTTCAGAGAAGAAGGTATATTCTTTCCTACTCGGGTGGAATGTTCTATAGATATCTGTTAAGTCCATTTGATCCATTACCTCCCTTAATTCTCTTATTTCTCTGTTAGGTTTCTGTCTGATTGACCGGTCCATTGGTGAGAGAGGGGTGTTGAAGTCTCCTACTATTAGTGTGTGCAGTTTGATGGCTGCCTTGAATTTTAGTAATGTTTCTTTTACGTACGTGGGAGGTTTTATGTTAGGGGCATAGATATTCAGGATTGAGACTTCATCCTGATGAATTGTTCCCTTTATGAGTATAAAATGTCCCTCTCCATCTCTTTTGATTGATTTTAGTTTGATGTCAACTTTTTTAGAAATTAGTATGACCACTTCTGCTTGTTTCTTAGGTCCATTTGCTTGATAAGCCTTTTCCCAGTCCTTTACTCTGAGTAGGTGCCTATCCTTGTTGTTGAGGTGTTGTTCTTGTAAACAGTAGAATGTTGGACCCTGGGCTGGAGAGATGGCTCAGTGGTTAAGAGCATTACCTGCTCTTCCAAAGGTCCTGAGTTCAATTCCCAGCAACCACATGGTGGCTCACAACCATCTGTAATGAAGTCTGGTGCCTTCTTCTGGCCTGCAGACATACATGCAGACAGAATATTGTATACATAATAAATGAATAAATATTTAAAAAAAAGAATGTTGGACCCTGTTTTTGTATCCAATCTCTTAGCCTGTGCCTTTTTATAGGTGAGTTGAGTCCATTGACATTAAGTGATATTAATGTCCAGTGTTCGTTAACTGCGGTCACTTTTTTAGTAGTCGATTTTGTGTGTTTTCCTTCTTTGAGTTGTGCTGGTGAAGGGTCTCTAGATGTCTGAGTTATTGTGGTCGTTGTTGGATTCCTTGGTTTGTACTTTTCCTTCTATTACTTTCTGTAAGGCTGGATTTGTGGCTACGTATTGTTTAAATTTGTTTTTATCCTGGAAAATTTTGTTTTCTCCATTTATAGTGAATGAAAGCTTGGCTGGGTAAAGTATTCTGTGCTTGCATCCATGGTCTCTTATTTTCTGCAGTACATCTATCCAGGACCTTCTGGCTTTCATGGTTTCCATAGAGAAGTCAGGTGTAAATTTGATAGGTTTACCTTTATAAGTAACTTGACCTTTTTCCTTTGCAGCTCTTAATAGTCTTTCTTTATTCTGTATGCTTTGTGTTTTGATTATTATATGGCGAGGAGATGTTTTTCTTTGATCCAGCCTATTCGGTGTTCTGTATGCTTCTTGAACCTTCATAGGTATATCTTTCTTAAGGTTGGGAAAGTTTTCTTCTATAATTTTATTAAATGTATTTTCTGGACCCTTGAGCTGCCCTTCTTCTCCTTCTTCTACTCCTATTATTCTTAGGTTTGGTCTTTTTATTATGTTCCAGATTTGCTGCATGTTTTGTGATGAGAGTTTGTTGGATTTGCTGTTTTCTTTGATCAGCGTGTTTATTTTTTCTATGGTATTTTCAGAATCTCATATTATTTCTTCTATCTCTTGTATTCTGTTGGTTATGCTTGTTTCTCTAGCCTCTATTCGTTTACCTAGATTTTCCATGTCTAGTCGGCCCTCTGTTTGTGTTTTCTTCCTTGCCTCCATTTCAGTTTTCATGTCTTGAATTGTTTCCATTATCTGTTTGATTGTTTTTCCTTGGTTTCCTAGGGTGTCATTCACTGATTTATTTAATTCTTCAAACTTTCTGTTATACTTCTCATCCATTTCTATAAGGGCATTTTTTACATGCTGTTTAAGGGCATCTATCACTTTCATAAAGTCATTTTTTTCTACTTCTTCTTGATTAAGGTGTTCATGTCCTCCTGTTGTGTGGTCACTGGGTTTTGGTGGTTTCATGTTGTTTTTCAGATTGTTGGGTGAATTCTTGCATCGACACCTGCCCATCTCTTCTTCCAAATGCTCCCCTATGGATCTTCTTTTACAGGTTCAGGTTTCCTTGGCCACTGATGTACGTCCTAGTGATGACACTCCCTAGTGATGGCTCTCCTGATGCCGAGATCAGATCTCCATAATGGTTGGGTAGTTCGTAAACAAAGCACCTACCTTGCTTGGTGCAGGCAGGCTATTAAGGCAAAGGAACTCCCACACGATTCGGCCCCAGTGCCCAAGCAGGCTGAGCTGGGTGATGTTATATGCCCAAAGAGGGGAGGGAGGCAGAAGGGAGAAAGGGTTCTGGATGCAAGCTGGGTGGGATAGGAAGAGAAAGGGAGTATCCAGGGAGTCTAGCCCCTGCAGGAAGATCAGGAAGTATGGGGGGGATGGGGAATGTCTGAGTTCCGTGTCTCGGGCTGCTGCCGCAGGTCCGAAACTGATTCAGCCTGGTGCTGGCTGTCCTGGTGCCGAGATCAGATCTCCGTGCTGGTTGGGTAGCTTGTAAACAAAGCGTCTACCTTGCTTGATGCAGGCAGGCTATTGAGACAAAGGAACTCCTGCACGATTTGGCCCCAGCGCCCAAGCAGGCTGAGCTGGGTGATGTTATGTGCCCAAAGAGGAGAGGAAGGCAGAAGGGAGAGGGGGTTCTGGATGCAAGCTGGGTGGGATAGGAAGAGAGAGGCAGTATCCGGGGAGTCTAACCCCTGCAGGAGGTTCAGGAAGTATATGGGGGGATGAGGAACATCTGAGTTCCGTGTCCCAGGCTGCTGCTGCGAATCTGAAACTGACTCACCCTGGTGCTGGATCTCCTGGTCTTATGGGAACTCTTTATATGGTATAGAAGTAAACTCACAATTGGACATAATGGATTTTCTGGGGATACTGTCCCAGAGAAGGAAAATAGTTGGTCTGAAGTGAAGTGGCACAACCAGGGTCCAAATGTCTCGATTCTGATGCCTTCCCCATCTCTGCAGGCTTCTGACTCCTGAGCTGACATAGTCCCCATTATAGACTGGATTTCCCATGGGATTTTCCTAAAGGGATTCCACAAATGCAGGAACTTTTGGAAGTGTTCCAGTGATATGAGCTATCTTTACCCAGCCAAGGGATGGGCATATTTTTTCAAGAGTTCCAGTTCACAAGTTGAGAAAATAGATCTAAGCATGGTTATCAAAGGAAGAGGAGTTGACTGAATATATTGCATCAGTTCAAGGTTTACAGAGCCAGGATCTACAATAGATTAGCAGAACTAGTTTTTTTTTTTTTTACAAGTCCCTAAACTTTCCCTTCTAGACATGAGGCATGGTAAGCAAAAAGAAAAGTCCATAAGTTTTCAGTTTGTCCTCATCTGTCTGTGCTCTGTAGGATCCTACCATGTAGTTGGTATTTGTGGCCTTAAGCAGATCACACACTAACTACTCTCTCTCTCTCCTCAGGGTGATTCTGGGGGTCCCCTCATCTGCTACCAAACCAGTTCATGGGTCCTGGTAGGACTGGTTAGTTGGGTTCTGGACTACTGGCATCACATTTACCCCAGCATCTTTACCAGGGTCATCTACTTCACTGAAAGCGTAAGTCACAAACAATCCCACACCAGTTTGGAATTACAATTAATAGGATGGTTATTTATTTAAAGGGGAAAAACTTATAGATCACCGTCCCAGACAACAGCCCTCTGCATAATCAGGAAAGGAGCCTAGTCACTGGAAGCAGAGCTGGAAGCCAGAGAGAGGGCGGAGGGAAGTGGCTGCTTTTTTAAAGGGAGAGAGACCACGCCCCAATGGGCTGGTATCTCAGCGGCTATTGGCTGAAGGAGCGGAAGGAGCTCCCACAACACCTCCCCCTTTTGTTTAAATAAGAGAGTTCTAAACCTACTATGAAATTATTTACAATAAGTACAAATATCCTATTCTAACTAGCTTAAGTCATATAATAAATAACTTGGCCAAGTCATGAGTGGAAAGTAACTACATTTATATAGTTGTCAACCCCATTGAAGATCTGAGAAGGGAAATAATGTTACCTGAGTAATTAGGAAGTGCAATTAAACAACTTCCAAAACATGCAACAAATCACAGAGACAGCTAGCTACCTGGGCAATCACCCAAGTTCACGTTTGCAGCGTTGAAGCAACCAACTTTGGCTAAGGCCTAACATAACTGACATACCATTTTCAAAGACAAGAAACTTGTCAAAACTATCTTACCCTGTCTTGGCAGGATATGACAGTCCCGTTTTTTCCATTTACGGATAGTCTGTATCTCTGTCAGTGGTTGAGGTATTGGTATTTCTTTGCCCAAAGACCAGTTCTGCCAAGAAGAAAGGCTCCAGGTGGAGTGTCTTTGCTGCTCAACATTTTCTTAGGAATAGATTGGTGTTGCCAGGAGCAATTGTGTCTCACTATCACGAAACTCTGAGTTAGATTAAAGGCCATTTTCTACAGCTCTTTGAAAAGGTTGAAGATTATCTATTTATACTGAGTATAATCTCTATGTATCTAAAGAACCTGATTTGTCTAATTATAAATGACAAACTTAGATGACTATTGATCTATATAATTCTCAATACCTATGTAACTTAAACACTAAGACAATAAACAACTGTGCAACAAATGAGGACAATGACCTCCAAATATAAACACTGTACAAATATACATTGCAATATGGTAAATATATATCAATACACAAACAAGATATAAGTATCTTAATCAGAAGTAGAAATGTACACTGCAATATGGTAAATATACAATATCAATACAATATATATATATCAATACATAAAAATGTTTTAAACAGAGATAGAAGCATGCATGCATACAATAGTCAATATAATTTAACTTTGTATCAATATATAACTTAACTTTGTATCAATATATAAGAAAGAATTTGGGCTCTATTCTAGGAAAGATGTCAAATGATGCAAACAGGTATTTGGGGACAGCTCCAGTCAATTTACAAGGCACAAATCTTTTGGAGTAAAAAAGAAATGCAGTGAAGAGCTTGAAGAGAGACTCCATAACTGGCTCAAAATGCAAACAAGAATCTAGAAAGCACCCTGAAAGCTCATGTGGGCACAAAGTCAGAGCAAATCAATCAAGGTCTGATCCCTCCGAGTGTGTGTCCATCCTAGCTTGCTATGAATGGTTTGCTATGAATGATGGTTTTCCATGTCTGACATCCAAATAGAAACTAAGATTTTAGCATCCTCTAAAAGTTCAGACAAGTCCATGAGCTCTTTATAGAAACTTGCCTTTTTTGATGCAGGCACTCACCATGCCCTGGAGAAATCTATTGTAAGGTTTCAGGTGAAGCACAGGTGGGGCCTACACCTAAAGATACTCAAGCCCATAAAAAATCTCTTTAAGCTGAAAAAAATTTAGTCCTTGCCTGTTGCACTGTATGCCTTGCTGTCCTCAATTACCTCTGTTTCTGGGACCAGTTCAGCACCTGAGGTATTCAGGTTTCTAAGAAAACCATGCCAGTTAAGAGAGGTGGTAATTGAGGATTCTTCTCCATCACTACGAAGTCTTCTCCTTGTCTCCTCTCCTTCCTGTAAGTATATCGAGAGAACCCTGAGAGCATTTCCATTTGGTGCTGACCATGAGCCTTCACAGGCCCTGTTAATCCAATCAGAGGGCAACATCATTCTGAAACTCTCCAACATAATTTCAGGGACACAATATCTCAGAACGGGACTGTCTTAGAGCAAGAGAGGGAAACCCAGAAAGTACTTTTACTGCCCAGAATAAACAGTGTCCAAAATACAGGGGCAAACAGTCACCTGGGAAAAACTGTTAATGAGTTTCCACAAAGTCTGGAGACAGAATTGGCCAGCCAGCCACAAGTCTACACCACGGCTAAGCTCCTCCAAGACCTTTGCAGGATAACACTATTCCTGCAAACACTTTGTGTTCCCAGGAAACTGTGATGGGGCTTTGAAATTGGAAACCATTAGGAAGAATAGCTATCATGTATTGCTTGGCCCTAAGGGAAAAAGACAGATACTTTATTGCTTTAATGTCAGGATATGCATGGCATCATGGCCATATACAGCCATTATTCACCCTTACAGGGAGATAGAAACTTCCTTACAAATCTGAAGAACAGGGGAGTCTTTGATTCCTATAGATTTTTAACCCAAAGTTGTAATTCAGAATGGTCCTTGGTCTAGGATTATCAGGAGGCAGTGCTTGCTCATAGCTGCAAGTGGGAGGGAGATACTGAATTCTTTAAAATCTGTGAAGTTGCAGTGCATTTTATCAACTTTTTTGAAGAGCAGAGATGACCAGGCTCTGGTTAACTCAAGTTCTGACAGAGAGAAAAGGCAGCTAGTGTGGGTCTATCTGACATTTGTGAAGCATGTCAAGTCTCCTTTAACTGTTTGGTAAAAGGATAAATAAATTGTTTAGCAAATAAAAGCACTTGGTCTCAGAGAAGAATATAGTCCACTTCCTAGCATTCACCTTTAATTGTTCCCAACTACCTGGGACTTAAAACTCTCTCTGGTCTACTCAAAAACCTACATATACATGAGTACAAATACAAAGACACATGAACATGCATAAATAAAACTAAAATAAACCATTAATTAAAAACTCATTTCATTGTTCAGTAGAATTCCCCATTAAAGCTATATAACCTTAAGAATTTTCTTCTTTTTGGTTATTTGGGGTTTAATTCTCATTGTTCTATTTCTTTGAGATATAAAGAATTTTGGGATTCTTGAGGTTTTTTCTCACGTAGACATTTTATCTCTGTACACTTTCCACTTAGAGTTGTTTTTGCTGCATTCTGATGATACAAGATTCCCCTCTGTATGGTGTGAAAAATTATTGGTTAATAAAGAAACTGTCTTTAGGTGAGGAAAACTAAACTGAATGCTGTGAGAAAGGTGGCAGGCCAATGATTCATTGCATTGAACATTTTGCAGGTGGGGCTGATTGGACCAAAGGGTTATACCGAAGCTCCCAACTCTACTAGAATGAATGAGGAAGTGCTGGAAAGACAGAGGAGCAAGATTTTTTGTTTTTGTTTATTTATTTGTAATAATTTTCTAGGGGTGTTTTTGGGAGACATGCTGCAGAGTTGAGGAGCAGACACAGAAGGACCAGGAGGTAAACAAAACTGGGGTGCATGACATGAAATTCCCAAAGAATCAATAAAGAATCATGTTTAAAAAATAATGTGCAGACAGTAATAGAGTCTAAAAATACTAATGACATCTTTATAAAGGATCTAAGCTCCCTGACTCTTTCTGCTGAGGTAAAGTTTCAAGTTTATTTCATAAAAGTTATCTAAATCAATATATGACATAGAAATGTACAATGATTAATAGGAGTGTTACTTGAATGTATATTCTCACTACAATTTTGTGTAGATTATTAAGCAATTAATTGTAGGCTTAAGTCATAAACAATCCCACACCAGTTTGGAATTATGATTAATAGGGTGGTATTTATTTAAAGGGGAAAAAAACTTACAGATCACCGTCCCAGACAACAGCCCTCTGCGCAATTAGGAAGAAGTCTAGTCACTGGAACCGGAGCAGGAAGTAAAGAGAGTGAGGAGGGAAGTAGACGCTTTTTTAAAGGGAAAGAGACCATGCCCCAATGGGCTGGTATCTCAGTGGCTATTGGCTAGAGGAGCGGAAGGACCTCCCGCAACACCTCCCCCTTTTGTTTAAGTAAGAGAGTTCTAAACCTACTATGAAATTATATACAATAAGTACAAATATCCTATTCTAAGTAGCTTAGATCTTGTATAATAAATAGCTTGGCTAAGTCATGAGTGGAAAGTAACTACATTTATATAGTCTTCAACCCCATCAAAGATCTGAGAAGGGAAATAATGTTACCTGAGTAATTAGGAAGTGCGATCAAACAACTTCCAAAACATGCAGCAAATCACAGAGACAACTAGCTACCTGGGCAATCACCCAAGGTCACGTTTGCAGCTTTGAAGCAACCAACTTCTGCTAAGGCCTAATATAATTGACATACCATTTTCAATGGCAAGAAACTTGTCAAAACTATTTTACCCTGTCTTGGCAGGATATGACAGTCCTGTTTTTTTCCATTCACAGATACTCTGTATGTAGGCATAAGTCATAAACAATCCCACACCAGGTTACAATTATGATTAATAGGGTGGTATTTATTTAAAGGGGAAAAAACTTACAGATCACCGTCCCAAACAACAGCCCTCTGTGCAATTAGGAAGAAGTCTAGTTGCTGCAACCAGAGCAGGAAGTAAAGAGAGCAAGGAGGGAAGTAGCCGCTTTTTTAAAGGGAAAGAGACCATGCCCCAATGGGCTGGTATCTCAGTGGCTATTGGCTGGAGAAGCGGAAGGACCTCCCGCAACAATTAATTTTTAATGAGGAAAAACACATTCAGTGTGTTTTAGTAACATATTTATTAAGGAAATTATGCCTGTTTCCAGACTTCTAACCTCCCTGAGCAACTTTTTGGTGTAGGAGGTTCATCTGTCTGTGTATTGCTTTCATTGGTTGAAGAGAGAAACTACCTTGGAATATTGATAGGGTAGACTTACATAGGTGAAGTAGACAGAACTGAATGCTGGGAAGAAGGAGGCAGAGAGAGTTGTCATGAAGATGCCAGGTCACACATGCCCAATCTTTTCCGGTAAGCCACGACCTTGTGGTGACATGCAGATTATTAGAAATGTGTTGAATCATGATGTGAGAGTTAGCCAATAAGAGGCTAGAGCTTATGGGCCAAGCAGTAACTTAAATAATACAATTTCCGTGTGGTTATTTCAGTTATAAATTAGCCGGTCTTCATACAACAAAATGGCACCTCAATGTGGTTGACTCACTCCATGTAAAATCTAAGAGAACTTCAAAAATGATAGTTTAACACAGCTTTTGTTGTTTGTTGGTGGCTTGCCATATTTGTTTTAAGAGAGATTTTCCTGATTCAGCTGTAGCAAAAAAAAAGTCATGCCATTTTAAAATGAGGCTTCCTGGGCCCTGCTGCCGGTGCAAATTCCAGCTATAGAGCATTTGTGGGCCCAGATGTTTGTGTGCCCAGTGGGGTAGGAAACAAAGTACTCTGAAACCATGCCAATGGCTCAGCGCGCCCTGCCTGGGTAGGAAGCAGAATCAGGTCTACTATGCATACACAATCTGGAGAGCATTGTGGATTTCTGTCGCCATAAAGAGAGATGTTTCCAGACTGCGCCGTGCTCTGCTTGGCAGATTTTACTGTAGCTCAGATAAAAACAATTTATGTGCTGCATGCTCAGTCGCTGAGTTAAAGTGCTGAGTATGGCTCCTACTTGGTGGCCCCAGAGTGAGCAAAGTAGGTATGTCCACTATTTTGAAATTGGAGAGAGGTGGAGCCAATATCCAGAGCAGCTGCAACCAGGCTGCTTTGCATTTTAAAAGCTCTTCTAGACAATAGAGATTTATAGACAATGCAATAAGCACAGATTTAGATATAAAAGACCTCTAAATGGGTCAGAGTATATAGACTTGGGAGAAAAAATAAAAAGAATATATAGTCATAAAATAAAGTTGATGCTTTAAAAAAAGGGTAAAGTCTTCACAGAGACAGTACAGAAAATCATTAAAAAATAAGCCATGTATAAATGCAAAATTCACAGAGCATCTGGATTATATGCATTATTGTATTTTCTTTAAGTTTTCGACTGTAGAGGAGCTAGGTACAGAGAGACTTTTCATTGTATTGGCTGCCAAGCTAAACCAGCGTGTACATTATTATAAAAATATAATGACTTCAGACTTTGGGTCTAAAGATGTGATGCTTTCTAAAAGAGGTTCTTCTCTTGTTTTCACAGATGATGAGACCATATGGATTCTTTCAAGACCAATATGGTATGATATACCACACCCTCCTAAAAGGTCACTGTGTACAATTTCAGAAAATTACGTCACTCAACTGGTGAATGAGATGAACCTAGCACATAGGATACACCATGATTAACAGCACCCCCATTCAGCAGGAAGCAGTTTGCAGAGAAATAACTGTGCTCATATTCCCAAATAATGTTTATAAATGTTCTTTCACATTTAAAGAGGGATATGGTGTAGATATGAATAATTTGCATCGGTATAATTCTTTTTTTTATTTTATTCTTTTTTAATTAAAATTTCTGCCTCCTCCCCGTTTCCCATTTCCCTCCCCCTCCTTCCACACATTGCCCCCTCCCCCTACTCCCTTCTCCCCCTCCACTCCCCCTCCCCCCACTCCATTCCCTCTCCCTCTGGATACTAAAGAGCAGTCCAAATTCCCTACCCTGCAGGAAGTCCAAGATCCTCCCACTTCTATCTAGGTCCAGGAAGGTGAGCATCCAAACAGGCTAGGCTCCCACAAAGCCAGTTCATGTATGAGGATCTAAACCTAGTGCCATTGTCCTCGGCTTCTCATCAGCCCTCATTGTCCGCCATGCTCAGAGAGTCCAGTTTCAACCCATGTGATGGAGGTGGGTCTTGTATTAATCTGTTGCTTTCATTGGTTAATTAATAAAGAAACTGCCTAGGCCCATTTGATAGCCAACCCTTAGGAGGGCGGAGTAAACAGAAGAGAATGCTGGGAGAAAGAAGCTGAGTCAGGAGTCGCCATGATTCTCCCACTCCAGACAGACGCAGGTTAAGATCCTCCCTGGTAAGCCAGCTCGTGGGGCTACACAGAGTATTAGAAATGGGTTAGATCAATATGTAAGAGCTAACCAATAAGAGGCTGGAACTAATGGGCCTGGCAGTGTTCAAAAGAATACAGTTTCTGTGTAATTATTTTGGTGCATAAGCTTGCCATGTGGGCGGCTGGGTGCTGGGGACACAGCCCTGCCGCTCATATTACAACAGAGTGGCACCCAACGTGCTAATGAACTCCACGTAAAACCTGAGAGGGCTTCAAAAGGAGAGAGAGAAAATTTAAGACAGCTTTTTGCTGTTTCTGGGTTGTGTGCCGCAAAGAAATTGTCCTGACTCAGCAACAGGAAAAAACTGGCTATTTTAAAATGCTGGCTTTCTGGGCTGTGCCGCCATTGCGATCTCTGGCTCCTGCAGGAGACAGAGCTTTTGAATGGAGCATTTGGAGTAAAGTGCTACGGCTTACTTGATGGCAATGTGGACTGCTGTGTGCCTGGAACTGTGTGTGACTCAGGGGCACCAAATGGTTCTGATGGAGGAGCAGCTCAGCTCCGCCATGCGGAACTCTGCTGTTCTCAGGCAGGAACTACCGTAATTACCATAATAACATCGCAGTTAAGGTTTAGACTGGGCAGGACACAGGCAGTACCATAATACCTCTAAATGGTGCAACTTAGGTTTTTAAGAACTGCTTAATATTTTAAAAAATGCTCCTGGATAGTAAAAAAATTACAGATTCACAATAGAACTGATTCAGACACTGTTGGATGAATGTATGTAGGCTTAAGAGAGAGAAAAATATATACATGAAGAATAAAGTTAATGTCTTAAAAAAGGGTAAGGTCTTTAAAGAGACAGAGTACAGATAGTTACAGATTAAAAGAAATAAAGAAAAATAAGCCACGTAAAAATGTAAAATTCACAGAGAGTCTGGATTCTTTGTATTATTGTGTTTTCTTTAAAATTTTTGACTGTAAAGGAGCTAAATACAGAGAGACATTTCATTATATGGGCTGCCAAGCTAAACCAGAATGGATATAAGGGTATTATGGTTTCAGAATATGGGTCAAAGGATATGATGCTTTGGAGAGGGTCTTCTTTTGTTTTCACAGAGGATGAGGCTCTGTGGATTGCGTCTATACCAATATGGTATGATAGACCACGCCCTCCTGAAAGGTTGCTGTGAACACCTTCAGAAAATTACTTCACTCAACTGCAGACTGAGATGACCCTGACACACAGGTTACACCATGAAAGATCTGAATACAGCGCCCCCATTCAGCAGGAAGCAGTTTGGAGAGAAAAAAACTGCGCCCATATTCCCAAATATTGTTTATGAATATTCTTTTACATTTAAAGGGGGATATGATATAGATATGAACAATTTGCATTGGTGTGGATTTTAAGGTCAATTTTGTTATATGTATATGCATATTTCTAATCTTGATTAAGGTATTGTGATTGTATAGTTCATTTAAAAATGTAATGTATATAGGTTGTTAATGGATAATCATCGATAATTGTCAAGCTTTTAGTCATGTTAGTTAGATTTTCTAGATGTACATAGATATATTTCAGCTAGATAGGCATTCTTCATATCTTTCAAAGACTGCAGAATATGGCATTTAATGTTTTAATAACTTAGGGCTTTTCATGATAATGAGACATGTCTGCTCCTGGCAGCACCAATCTACTTCAAGAGGAAGATGGGCACCAAAGAGGCTCCTTAAGGAGTTTGATAGCCATTTGGGCAAGAAACTGCTCTTGCCTGGACTGTTGCATAAACTGGACACAGAGAACCTGCAGAAAGAGGACTGCTGAACTTGCCTAAAGGTGAGATGGTCTTTCAGGGTTCCTGACTCATGAAAGAGTCTGTGAGACATTCTGCAGGACACAGCAGATAGTGACTGAACTGTCTTTGGAATTTCCTGCTTCCTGGAAATGTCTCTGGATACTATGGGCCTGAAGGCTGAAGATGGATGCCCCAATGGTACAAAAGAACTTTGGGTGACTGTCCAGGCAGCGAGATGTCTCTGTCATTTCTAGAGTTTGGGATCTCTTGTTTGCTTAGGTAATATTATATCCTTCTGGAGTCTTTGATGGAGTTGAAGAATGGTTAGTTATAGTTATAGTTTTCCTTAGTTATGATAAAAGATAAAATAGATATAAATATTATAACTGTAATTCTTGCTTGATAATTGTTTTGCTATATGTAATCTTACTATGTTAAAGTGAAAGCCTTTCTTTTTTGTTTAAACAGAAAAAGGGGAAATGATGGAGGTGGGTCTTGTATTAATCTGTTGCTTTCATTGGTTAATTAATAAAGAAACTGCCTAGGCCCATTTGATAGCCAACCCTTAGGTGGGTGGAGTAAACAGAAGAGAATGCTGGGAGAAAGAAGCTGAGTCAGGTGTCGCCATGATTCTCCCACTCCAGACAGACGCAGGTTAAGATCCTCCCTGGTAAGCCATCTCGTGGGGCTACACAGAGTATTAAAAATGGGTTAGATCAATATGTAAGAGCTAACCAATAAGAGGCTGGAACTAATGGGCCTGGCAGTGTTCAAAAGAATACAGTTTCCGTGTTATTATTTTGGGGCATAAGCCATGCGGGCGGCCGGGTGCCGGGGACGCAGTCCAGCCGCTCATATTACAACACCCATGCTTATTCAGTCCCAGTCCAGCTGGCCTTGGTGGACTCCCAATAAATCAGTTCCCCTGTCACAGTGGGTGGGAGCACACCTCGTGGCCCTGACTTCCTTGCTCATGTTCTCCCTCCTTCTGCTCCTCATTTGGACTTTAAGAGCGCAGTCCGTTGCTCCAAATTGGGTCTCTGTCTCTATCTTGATCCATCGCCAGATGAAGGTTCTAAGATGATATGCAAGCTATTCATTAGTATAGGATAGGGTCATTTCAGGTTCCCTCTCCTCAGTTGCCCAAGGTACTAGCTGGGGACCTTTCCCTGGACACCTGCAATTCCCTCTAGAGTCAAGTCTCTTGCCAACCCTAAGATGGCACCCTTAATTAGGATATATATTTCTCTTCTCCCGTATCCACCCTTTTTTTATCCCAACCATCCCATTCCCCCAAGCTCCCCTCATCCTCCCCTTGTCATGTTTCTCATCCCATTTCCCCTTAGACCCAAGCCACCTCACCCAAAAGTTCCCAGTTTTTGCCTGGCAATCTTGTCTACTTCCCCTCTCCAGGCTGATGACTATACATTTTCTTTGGGTTTACCTTGTTATTTAACTTATCTAGGATCACAAGTTATATGATCAATGTCCTTTGTTTATGGCTAGAAACCAACTATGAATGAGTACATCCCATGTTCATCTTTTTGGGTCTGGGATATCTCACTCAGGATAGTGTTTTCTATTTCCATCCATTTGCATGCAAAATTCATGATGTCATCGTTTGTTACCGCTGAGTAGTACTCTAATATTTATATATTCCACACTTTCTTCATCCATTCTTCCATTGAAGGGCATCTAGGTTGTTTCCAGGTTCTGGCTATTACAAACAATGCTGCTATGAACATAGTTGAACAAATGCTTTTGTCATATGATAGGGCATCTCTTGGGTATATTCCCAAGAGTGGTATTACTGGATCTTGGGGTAGGTTGATCCCAAATTTCCTGAGAAATTGCCACACTGATTTCCAAAGTCGTTGCACAAGTTTGCATTCCCACCAGCAATGGATGAGTGTGCCCCTTTCTCCACACCCTCTCCGGCAAAGGCTATCATTGGTGTTTTTGATTTTAACCATTCTGACAGGTGTAAGATGGTATCTCAAAGTTGTTTTGATTTGCATTTCTCTGATCACTAGGAGGTGGAGCATGACCTTCAGGATCTTTTGGCCATTTGAATTTCTTCTGTTGAGAATTCTCTGTTCAGTTCAGTGCCCCATTTTTTTTAATTGGGTTAAATAGCATTTCAAAGTCTAGTTCCTTTAGTTCTTTATATATTTTGGAGATCAGACCTTTGTCTGTTGCAGGGTCAATGAAGATCTTCTCCCAGTCAGTGGGTTGCCTTTTTGTCTTAGTGACAGTGTCCTTTGCTTTAAGAAGCTTCTCAGTTTCAGGAGGTCCCATTTATTCAATGTTGTCCTTAATGTCAGTGCTGCTGGGGATAAACGTAGGAAGTGATCTCCTGTGTCCATATGTCGTAGAGTACTTCCCACTTTTTCTTCTATCAGGTTCAGTGTGTTCAGACTGATATTGAGGTTTTTAATCCATTTGGACTTGAGTTTTGAGCATGGCAATAGATATGGATCTATTTTCATTCTTCTACAGGTTAACAACCAGTTCTGCCAGCACCGTTTGTTGAAGATGCTTTCTTTCTTCCATTGAATACTTTTAACTCCTTTATCAAAAATCAGGTGTTCATAGGTTTGTGGGTTAAAATCAGGGTCTTCTACTCTATTCCATTCATTGGCTTCTCTGTTTTTATGCCAATATCAAGCTGTTTTCAATACTGAAGCTCTGTAATAGAGTTTGAAGTCAGGGATGGTAATGCCTCCAGAAGTTCCTTTATTGTATAAGATTGCTTTGGCTATCCTGGGTTTTTTGTTTTTCCATATAAAGTTGATTAATGTCCTCTCAAGATCTGTGAAGAATTTTGATGGGATTTTAATGGGGATTGCATTGAAGCTACAAATTACTCTTTGTAGAATTGCCATTTTTACTATGTTGATCCTCCCAATCCAAGAGCAAGGGAGACCCTTCCATTTTCTTATATCCTCCTCACTTTCTTTCTTCAAAGACTTAAAGTTCTTGTCAATCAGATCCTTCACTTCCTTGGTTAGAGTTACCCCAAGATATTTTATGCTATTTGTGGCTATTGTGAAGGGTGATGCTTCTCTGATTTCCCTCTCAGCTTCCTTATCCTTTGTGTATAGGAGGGCAACTGATTTTTTGGAATTGATCTTCTCTCCTGCCATGCTACTAAAGGTGTTTACCAGCTGTAGAAGTTCTTTGCTGGAGTTTTTGGGGTCGCTTATGTACACTATTATATCATCTGCAAATAATGAATGTTTAACTTCTTTCTTTCCAATTTGAATCCCTTTGATCCCCTTATGTTGTCTTATTGCTATTGCTAAAACTTCAAGCACTATATTGAAGAGGTGTTGAGAGAGTGGACAGCCTAGTCGTGTTCCTGATTTTAGGGGAATAGATTTGAGTTTCTCTCCATTTAATTTGATGTGAGCTGTCGGCTTGCTATGAATAGCATTTATTATAGTTAGGTACGACTCTTGTATCCCTAATCTCTCTAAGACCTTTATCATGAAGGGATGTTGAATTTTGTCAAATGCTTTTTCAGCATCTAATGAAATGATCATATGGTTTTTTCTTTCAGTTTATTTATATGATGGATTACATTGATAGATTTATGTATGTTGAACCAACCCTGCATCCCTGGGATGAAGCCTGCTTGATCAAAATGGATAATTTTTCTAAAGTGTTCTTGGATTCGGTTTGCCAGTATTTTATTGATGATTTTTGCATCGATGTTCATGAGTGAGATTGGCCTGTAGTTCTCTTTCTTGGTTGTATCTTTGTGTGGCTTTGGTATCAGAGTAACTGCAGCTTCATAAAAGGAACTTGGCAATGACTTCTCTGTTTCTATATTGTGAAATACATTAAGGAGTATAGGTATTAGGTCTTCCTGGAAGTTCTGGTAGAATTCTGCATTGAAGCCATCTGGACCTGGGCTTTTTTTGGTAGAGAGGTTTTTTATAACAACTGCTAATTCTGCGTGACTAACAGGTCTATTTAGATTGTTCACCTGGTCCTGATTTTGCTTTGGTATATGGTTCTTATCTAAAAAAAGTGTCCATTTCTTTTACATCTTCCAATTTTGTGTCATACAGACTTTTTTAGTAAGATCTAATGATTCTCTGAATTTCCTCTGTGTCTATGGTTATCTCTCCCTTTTCGTCTCTGATCTTGTTAATTTACATATTCTCTATCCACCGTTTGATTAGTTTGAATAGAGGTTTATCAATCTTGTTGATTTTCTCCAAGAATCACCTTTTTGTTTCATTGATTCTTTGGATTGTTTTCTGTGTTTCTCTTTTGTTGATTTCAGCCCTCAGTTTGATTATTTCCAGTCTTCTACTTCTCCTAGGTGAGTCTGCTTCTTTTTTTTCTAGAAATTTCAGGTGGGCTGTTAAGTTTCCAGTATGTGCTTTCTCTGTTTTCTTTAAGTGGGCACTTAGTGCTATGAATTTTCCTCTTAGCACTGCTTTCATAGTGTCCCTTAGATTTGAGTATGTTGAGTCTTTCTTTTCGTTGAATTCAAGAAAGACTTTAATTTCTTTCTTTATTTCTTCCTTGATCCAGTTGTGGTTCAGTAGTTGACTGTCCAATTTCCATGAGTTCGTAGGCTTTCTGGGGATAGCATTGTTGTTGAATTCTAACTTTAATCCATGGTGATCTGATAAGATAGAGGTGGTTACCGATATTTTTTCGTAACTGTGTAGGTTTGCTTTGTTACCGAGTATGTGGTCAATTTTCGAGAAGGTTCCATGAGCTGCAGAGAAGAAGGTATATTCTTTCCTATTTGGGTGGAATGTTCTATAGATGTCTGTGAAGTCCATTTGATTCATTAACTCCCTTAATCCTCTTATTTTTCTGTTAGGTTTCTGTCTACTTGACCTGTCCATTGGTAAGAGAGGAGTGTTGAAATCTCCTACTATTTGTGTGTGTGGTTTGATGGCTGCCTTGAGTTTAAATAATGTTTCTTTTACATAAGTGGGTGCTTTTATATTGGGGGCATAGATATTCAGGATTGAGACTTTATCCTGATGAATTGTTTCTGTTATGAGTAAAAAATGTCCCTCTCCATCTCTTTTGAGTGATTTTAGTTTGAAGTCAAATTTCTTAGAAATTAGTATAGCCACACCTGCTTGTTTCTTAGGTCCATTTGCTTGATAAACCTTTTCCCAGCCCTTTACTCTGAGTAGATGTCTTTCTTTGTGGTTGAGGTGTGTTTCTCGTAAATAGCAGAATGTTGGATATTATTTTCATATCCAATCTCTTAGCTTTGCCTCTTTATAGGTGAGTTGAGTCTATTGATATTAAGTGATATTATTGATCAGTGGTTGTTAACTCCCATCATTTTTTCTTTCTTTCTTTCTTTTTTTGTAGTAGAGTTTATGTGTTTCCCTTCTTCAAGTTGTGCTGGTGAAGGGCCATTAGATGTCTGAGTTATTGTGGGCATTTGGACTCCTTGGTTTGTGATTTTCCTTCTATTACTTTTTGTAAGGCTGGATTTGTGGCTATGTATTGTTTCAATTTGTTTTTATCCTGGAAAAATTTGTTTTCTCAGTTTATAGTGAACAAAAGCTTGGCTGGGTAAAGTAGTCTGTGCTTGCATCCATGGTCTCTTAGTTTCTGCAGTACATCTATCCAGGACCTTCTGGCTTTCATGGTTTCCATAGAGAAGTCAGGTGTAAGTCTGATAGGTTTACATTTACAAGTAACTTGACCTTTTTCCTTTGCAGCTCTTAATATTCTTTCTTTATTCTGTATGTTTTGTGTTTTGATTATTATATGATGAGGAGATTTTTTTTTGATCCAGTCTATTCGGTGTTCTGTATGCTTCTTGGACCTTCAAAGGAATATCTTTCTTAAGGTTGGAAAAGTTTTCTTCTATAATTTTATTAAATATATTTTCTTGACCATTGTGCTGTACTTCTTCTCTTTCTTCTATCCCTATTATTCTTAGGTTTGGTCTTTTTTTTTTTTTTTTTTTTTTTTTTTTTTTTTTTTGTCAATTTTACTTATTTATTTTTTTTTTATTAATTAATTAATTTAATTATTAAAGATTTCTGCCTCTTCCCCACCACCACCTCCCGTTCCCTCCCCCTCCCCCAATCAAGTCTTCCTTCCTCCTCAGCCCAAGGAGCAAGCAGGTTTCTCTGCCCTGTGGGAGGTCCAAGGACCACCCACCTGCATCCAAGTCTATTAAGGTGAGCATCCAAACTACCTGGGCTCCCACAAAGCCATTACATGCAATAGGATCAAGAACCCATTGCCATTGTTCTTCAGTTCTCAGTAGTCCTCATTGTCAATTATGTTCAGCGAGACCGGTTTTGTCCCATGCTTTTTCAGTCCCCGGCCAGCTGGCCTTGGTGAGTTCCCGATAGATCATCCCCATTGCCTCAGTGTGTGGGTGCACCCCTCGCCGTCCTGAGTTCCTTGCTCGTGCTCACTCTCCTTCTGCTCCTCCTTTGGATCGTGAGACTTCAGTCCAGTGCTCCAATGTTGGTCTCTGTCTCTGTCTTCTTTCATCGCCTGATGAAGGTTAATATTCAGGGGGATGCTTATATGTTTTTCTTTGGGTTCACCTTCTTATTTAGCTTCTCTAGAGTCACGAATTATAGTCTCAATGTCCTTTATTTATGGCTAGAAACCAAATATGAGTGAGTACATCCCATGTTCCTCTTTTTGGGTCTGGCTTACCTCACTCAGGATAGTGTTTTCAATTTCCGTCCATTTATATGCAAAATTCAAGAAGTCATTGTTTTTTACTGCTGAGTAGTACTCTAATATGTATATATTCCATACTTTCTTCATCCATTCTTCCACTGAAGGACATCTAGGTTGTTTCCAGGTTCTGGCAATTACAAACAATGCTGCTATGAACATAGTTGAGCATATACTTTTGTTGTATGTTTGGGCATCTCTTGGGTATATTCCCAATAGTGGTATTGCTGGGTCAAGAGGTAGGTTGAACCCGACTTTCCTGAGAAACCGCCACACTGCTTTCCAAAGTGGTTGCACAAGTTTGCATTCCCACCAGCAATGGATGAGAGTGCCCCTTTCTCCACAACCTCTCCAGCAGAGGCTATCATTGGTGTTTTTGATTTTAGCCATTCTGACCGGTGTAAGATGGTATCTTAATGTTGTCTTGATTTGCATTTCCCTGATTGCTAAGGAAGTTGAGCATGATCTTAAGTGACTTTTGGCCATTTGAACTTCTTCTGTTGAAAAGTCTCTGTTCAGCTCAGTGCCCCATTTTATAATTGGATTGATTAACCTTTTACGGTCTAATTTCTTGAGTTCTTTGTATATTTTGGATATCAGACCTTTGTCAGTTGCGGGGTTGGTGAAGATCTTCTCCCAGTCAGTGGGTTGCCTTTCTGTCTTAGTGACAGTGTCCTTTGCTTTACAGAAGCTTCTCAGTCTCAGGAGGTCCCATTTATTCAATGATGTCCTTAGTGTTTGTGCTGCTGGGGTTGTACGTAGGAAGTGTTCTCCTGTGCCCATGTGTTGTAGAGTACTTCCCACTTTCTCTTCTATCAGATTCAGTGTGTTTGGACTGATATTGAGGTCTTTAATCCATTTGGACTTGAGTTTTGTGCATGGTGATATATATGGATCTATTTTCATTCTTCTACAGATTGACTTCCAGTTTTGCCAGCACAATTTGTTGAAGATGCTCTCTTTTTTCCATTGTATACTTTTAGCTCCTTTATCGAAAATCAGGTGTTCATAGGTTTGTGGGCTAAAGTCAGGGTCTTCTATTCTATTCCATTGGTCGACTTCTCTGTTTTTATGCCAGTACCAAGCCGTTTTCAGTACTGTAGCTCTGTAATAGAGTTTGAAGTCAGGGATGGTAATGCCTCCAGACAATCCTTTATTGTATAAGATTGTTTTGGCTATCCTGGGTTTTTTGTTTTTCCATATAAAGTTGATTATTGTCTTCTCCAGATCTGTGAAGAATTTTGATGGGATTTTGATGGGGATTGCGTTGAATCTATAGATTGCTTTTGGTAGAATTGCCATTTTTACTATGTTGATCCTCCCAATCCAAGAGCAAGGGAGGTCCTTCCATTTTCTGGTGTCCTCTTCAATTTCTTTCTTCAAAGACTTAAAGTTCTTGCCAAATAGATCTTTCACTTCCTTGGTCAGAGTTACCCCAAGGTATTTTATGCTATTTGTGGCTATCGTGAAAGGTGATGCTTCTCTGATTTCCCTCTCTGCTTCCTTATCCTTAGTGTATAGGAAGGCAACTGATTTTTTGGAGTTGATTTTGTATCCTGCCACATTACCAAAGGTGTTTATCAGCTGTAGGAGTTCTTTGGTAGAGTTTTTGGGGTCGCTTATGTATACTATCATATCATCTGCAAATAATGAAAGCTTAACTTCTTCCTTTCCAATACGGATCCCCTTGATCCCCTTATGTTGTCTTATTGCTATTGCTAGAACTTCAAGCACTATATTGAAGAGGTATGGAGAGAGTGGACATCCTTGTCGTGTTCCTGATTTTAGTGGGATGGCTTTGAGTTTTTCTCCATTTAATTTAATGTTAGCTGTCGGCTTGTTGTAAATAGCTTTTATTATATTTAGGTATGCCCCTTGTATCCCTAATCTCTCCAAGACCTTTATCATAAAGGAGTGTTGAATTTTGTCGAATGCTTTTTCAGCATCTAATGAAATGATCATATGGTTTTTTTCTTTCAGTTTATTTATATGGTTGATTACATTGATAGATTTGCGTATGTTGAACCAGCCCTGCATCTCTGGAATGAAGCCTACTTGATCATAATGGATAACTTTTCTAATGTGTTCTTGGATTCGGTTTGCCAGTATTTTATTGAGAATTTTTGCGTCGATGTTCATGAGTGAGATAGGCCTGTAATTCTCTTTCTTGGTTGGGTCTTTGTGTGGTTTTGGTATCAGGGTAACTGTAGCTTCATAAAAGGAATTTGGCAATGACTCTTCTGTTTCTATATTGTGAAATACATTAAGAAGTATAGGTATTAGCTCTTCTTGGAAGTTCTGGTAGAATTCTGCATTGAAACCATCTGGCCCTGGGCTTTTTTTGGAAGGGAGATTTTTGATAACTGTTTCTAATTCTTCGCGACTAACAGGTCTATTTAGATCGTTCACCTGGTCTTGGTTTAGGTTTGGTATATGGTACTTATCTAAAAAAGTGTCCATTTCTTTTGCATTTTCCAGTTTTGTGGCATACAGGCTTTTGTAGTAAGATCTAAGGATTCTCTGAATTTCCTCTGTGTCTGTGGTTATGTCCCCCTTTTCATTTCTGATCTTATTTATTTGCGTGTTCTCTCTCTGTCGTTTAATTAGTTTGGATAGGGGTTTGTCAATCTTGTTGATTTTCTCCAAGAACCAACTTTTTGTTTCATTGATTCTTTGGACTGTTTTCTGTGTTTCTATTTTGTTGATTTCTGCCCTCAGTTTGATTATTTCCAGTCTTCTACTCCTCCTGGGTGCGTCTGCTTCTTTTTTTTCTAGAGCTTTCAGGTGTGCTGTTAAGTCCCCAATGTATGCTTTCTCCGTTTTCTTTAAGTGGGCACTTAGTGCTATGAACTTTCCTCTTAGCACTGCTTTCATCGTGTCCCATAGGTTTGAGTATGTTGTCTCTTTGTTTTCATTAAATTCAAGGAAGACTTTAATTTCTTTCTTAATTTCTTCCTTGACCCAGGTGTGGTTCAGTAGTTGACTGTTCAGTTTCCATGAGTTTGCCAGCTTTCTGGGGGTAGCTTTGTTGGTGGCTTCTAACTTTAATCCGTGGTGATCTGATAAGACACAGGTGGACACTGATATTTTTTTGTATCTGTGGAGGTTTCCTTTGTTTCCAAGTATGTGGTCAATTTTCGAGAAGGTTCCATGAGCTGCAGAGAAGAAGGTGTATTCTTTCCTATTTGGGTGGAGTGTTCTATAGATGTCTGTTAAGTCCATTTGATTCATTACCTCCAACAATTCTCTTAATTCTCTATTAGTTTTCTGTCTGATTGACCTGTCCATTGGTGAGAGAGGTGTGTTGAAGTCTCCTACTACTAGTGTGTGTGATTTGATGTCTGCCTTGAGTTTTAGCAATATTTCTTTTACATAAGTGGGTGCTTTTATATTAGGGGCATAGATATTCAGGATTGAGACTTCATCCTGATGAATCGTTCCTGTTATGAGTATAAAGTGTCCCTCTCGATCTCTTCTGATTGATTTTAGTTTGAAGTCAGTTTTGTTAGAAATTAGTATGGCCACACCTGCTTTTTTCTTAGGACCATTTGCTTGATAAACCTTTTCCCAGCCCTTTACTCTGAGTAGATGCCTGTCTTTGTGGTTGAGATGAGTTTCTTGCAAACAGCAGACTGTTGGATCCTGTTTTCGTATCCAATCTCTTAGCCTGTGCCTTTTTATTGGTGAATTGAGACCATTAATATTAAGTGATATTAATGACCAGTGGTTGTTAACTCCGGTTATTCTTACTGCTTTTGGTAGAAGAGTTTGTGTGTCTCCCTTCTTTGAGTTGTGCTGTTGAAGGGTCGCTAGATGCCTGGGTTATTGTAGGCAGTGTTGGCAATGTTGGATTCCTTGGGTTGTGATTTTCCTTCTATTACTTTCTGTAGGGCTGGATTTGTGGCAACGTATTGTTTAAATTTGTTCTTATCCTGGAATGTCTTGTTTTCTCCATTGATAGTGAACGATAGCTTGGCTGGGTATAGTAGTTTGGGTTTGCATCCATGGTCTCTTAGTTTCTGTAGTACCTCTATCCAGGACCTTCTGGCTTTCATGGTTTCCATAGAGAAGTCAGGTGTAAGTCTGATCGGTTTACCTTTATAAGTTACTTGGCCTTTTTCCTTTGCAGCTCTTAATATTCTTTCTTTAATCTGTATATTTTGTGTTTTGATTATTATATGGCGAGGGGACGTTTTTTTTTGATCCAGTCTGTTTGGTGTTCTGTATGCTTCTTGAATATTCAAAGGAATATCTTTCTTTATGTTGGGGAAGTTTTCTTCCATAATTTTGTTAAAAATGTTTTCTGGACCTTTGAGCTGTGCCTCTTCTCCTTCTTCTATCCCTATTATTCTTAGGTTTGGTCTTTTTATTGTGTCCCATATTTCCTGAATGTTTTGTGATGAGAATTTGTTGGTTTTGGTGTTTTCTTTGATCAGTCCGTTTATTTTCTCTATGGTGTCTTCAGAATCTGAGATTCTTTCTTCTATCTCTTGTATTCTATTGATTATGCTTGTTTCTGTAGTCTCTGCTCGTTGACCTATATTTGCCATATCCAGCTGGTCCTCAGTTTGTGTTTTCTTCCTTGCTTCCATTTCAGTTTTCAATTCTTGGACTGTTTCCATTACCTGTTTGATCGTTTTTTCTTGGCTTCCCAGGGTATCATTTACGTATTTACTCATTTCTTCAAACTTTTTGTTATACTTCTCATCCATTTCTATGAGGGCGTTTTTTACATGTTGTTTAAGGGACTCTATTGCTTTCAAAAAGTCAGTTTTTTCCTCTTCTCCTGTGATAGGGTGTTCAAGTCCTTGTGTTGTAAGATCATTGGGTTCTGGTGTTTTCATGTTGTTTTTCAGATTGTTGGGTGAATTCTTGCCTTGGCGTCTGCCCATCTCCTCTTACCGATGCTATCTATTGGGTTTGATTTAATTGTAGCGGGGCAATCTGTTCTCAGTGCAGGCTTCACTGTTTCTTGCCCGCACTATCCTGTATCCAGTGCCTCCGCCGCCCGGGCCTGCCTGCCGGTGCCTCTGCCGCCCGGAATTGTCTGTGCGCCGGTGTTTCCGCCGCCTAGGCCTGCCTGCCGGTGCCTACACCACCTGGGCCTGCCTGCGCGCCGGTGCTTCCGCCGCCTAGGCCTGCCTGCCGGGCCTGACTGTCGGTGCCTCCGCCACCCGGGCCTGCCTGCACGCCGGTGCCTCTGCCGCCCGGACTTGCCTGCGTGCTGGTGCCTCCGCCGCCCGGGCCTGTCTGTGCGCCGGTGCTTCCGCTGCCTAGGCCTGCCTGCCGGGCCTGACTGCCGATGCCTCCGCCACCCGGGCCTGCCTGCACGCCGGTGCCTCTGCCGCCAGGACTTGCCTGCGTGCTGGTGCCTCCGCTGCCCGGGCCTGCCTGCGCGCCGTTGCTTCCGCCGCCTAGGCCTGCCTGCCGGTGCCTCCGCCGGCCGGAACTGTCTGTGCGCCGGTGCTTCCGCCGCCTAGGCCTGCCTGCCGGTGCCTCCGCCACCTGGGCCTGCTTGCGCGCCGGTGCTTCCGCCGCCTAGGCCTGCCTGCCGGGCCTGACTGCCGGTGCCTCCGCCACCCGGGCCTGCCTGCACGCCGGTGCCTCTGCCGCCCGGACTTGCCTGCGTGCTGGTGCCTCCGCTGCCCGGGCCTGCCTGCGCGCCGTTGCTTCCGCCGCCTAGGCCTGCCTGCCGGTGCCTCCGCCACCTGGGCCTGCCTGCGCGCCGGTGCTTCCGCCGCCTAGGCCTGCCTGCCGAGCCTGACTGTCGGTGCCTCCGCCACCCGGGCCTGCCTGCACGCCGGTGCCTCTGCCGCCCGGACTTGCCTGCGTGCTGGTGCCTCCGCCGCCCGGGCCTGTCTGTGCGCCGGTGCTTCCGCTGCCTAGGCCTGCCTGCCGGGCCTGACTGCCGATGCCTCCGCCACCCGGGCCTGCCTGCACGCCGGTGCCTCTGCCGCCAGGACTTGCCTGCGTGCTGGTGCCTCCGCTGCCCGGGCCTGCCTGCGCGCCGTTGCTTCCGCCGCCTAGGCCTGCCTGCCGGTGCCTCCGCCGGCCGGAACTGTCTGTGCGCCGGTGCTTCCGCCGCCTAGGCCTGCCTGCCGGTGCCTCCGCCACCTGGGCCTGCCTGCGCGCCGGTGCTTCCGCCGCCTAGGCCTGCCTGCCGGGCCTGACTGCCGGTGCCTCCACCACCCGGGCCTGCCTGCACGCCGGTGCCTCTGCCGCCCGGACTTGCCTGCGTGCTGGTGCCTCCGCTGCCCGGGCCTGCCTGCGCGCCGTTGCTTCCGCCGCCTAGGCCTGCCTGCCGGTGCCTCCGCCGGCCGGAACTGTCTGTGCCAGGTTTGGTCTTTTTATTGTATCCCAGATTTCCTGAATGTTTTGTGATGAGAATTTGTTTTGGTTTTGCTGTTTTCTTTGATCATTGTGTTTATTTTCTCTATGGTATCTTCAGTGTCTGAGATTCTTTTTTTCTATCTCTTGTAATCTGTTGGTAGTCCTTGTCTCTGTAGTTCCTGTTCGTTTATCCAAATTTTCCATCTCCATCCTCCCCTCGGTTTGTGTTTTTTTCATTACTTCCATTTCATTCTTCAAGTCTTGGACCATTTCTCGTACCTGTTTGATTGCTTTTTCTTGTTTTTCTTGGGTATCTTTGAGAGATTTATTCATTTCCTCTACCTTTTTGTTTGTAGTCTCTAATTGATTATGCCAGTTTTTCACCTCCTGTTTAAGGTCCTCTATTATTTTCATATAATTCATTTTTGAGTCGAGTTCTTCTAATTCTTCTGGATTAGGGTGTACAATTCTTCTTATTTAGGGATTCCTGGATTCTGGTGATATCACGTTGCAGTTCAGGTTGTTGGAGGAATTCTTGCATTGGCGCCTGCCCATCTCTTCCTTCAAATGGAACCAGGAGAGGCCTGGTTTCTTGGTCCAGTCTTTGCTGTGACTAACTCTCTGGGTGTATCTCGTCAGTGTAGGGGCAGGAACCGTTCCCTTCCAGATGGACTCCTCAACACCAAAACATGAACACCTGGTAGTCCAATGACCGGCGGACAAAAGGGCGAATGTGGGTGCGGGATGTAGGCTGGGGTTGAGTAGAACACAGGCGACCCTGCAGCACAAGCTGGAGGTGCCTGCACTCCCTTTTGGGTTTTCTTGAGGCCTGCCCGGTAGGCAGGCACTCACCACTCTGAGTGGGTAGCCTTAGTGTAGGAGCAGGAAGCTGTTCCTCAGCAAAGGACCTTGCAGACAAGGCAGGCTTGGGGGCGGCGTGTTGTTTGTAGGAAAGGAAGCCCTGCAGCAGGGGCTGGGGGAGGGGGATTCGTGCTCTCTTTCGGGACAGTTTTAGAATAGCTGTTTCCTGCCTCTACAGCTACTGGTTGTGTTCCTTCTCCTGTTCCTGTGATCTAAACCTAAAAAAGGAATCTTGAAAAAGAATGAAGATCTTAAAGTCAAGTTCTAAGTTCACACATTTTCACACACCCACTGTTTATTTACAGGGTCCCTTCTTAGAGCTACAGGGTCTCAGTTTTTTCCATTTTGGAAAATTGTTTTTGCCTTCCTACAGTACTAAACCTTCTCAACCATGTTGCTTTATCAGAACAAAAAAGTTGACATTAAGGGGGCTGGAGAGATGACTCAGTGGCTAAGAGCACTGTCTGAGTTCAATTCCCAGCAAACCCATGGTGGCTCATAACCATCTGTAATGACATCTGGCGCCCTCCTCTGGTGTGTGTGAATACATGGAGGCAGAATGTTGTATACATAATAAATAAATAAATAAATAAATAAATAAATAAATTTTTTTTAAGAGTTGACATTAAATAGCATATTGTTTCATCTTTGTAAGTCTACAACTTAATCACTGCTTCGGACTCAAAGTCACATTCCTTAAGATTCCCTCTCCCAAAGCAACCACACAAGGAAGAGACAATAGAGGTCTTTAATGGTTTAATTGTGTTGTTCTATATTCTGTGTTTCCCAAGCCTCTAAACCTGCTTCCAGGGGAGAACTATGATCCTATGGGAAACAGCCAGTGGAATGGGAGGAAAAATGTCCCCCAGATATTTAACAGCTTTAGCTCTACACAAATCAGAGCTTCTATTTTCCTCTGTCCCTCTAGGAGTCTTGGAGCTCCATCCCTGACAGGCTTTTCTGTAGCTCTTTAGCCAGCGAAATCACTTCTCTAATCAGCACCTTGTCCTCTATCCAGGACTGGGAAAATGCTGATAACAGAGATAAGTGATGTTTTTCTCTGGACGTGGAAACATGATTCTAACCAAACATAATCAACGTTGTACTGCACTTGTAAAATCATGACTAGTAATTTTTTAGTGGATCAACCCATAGCAAACCTTATGGTAAGGCCTTCTTCAGCAGATCCTATTGAGAGATCCCTCAATCAATTTTCCACCAGTATGTTTTGGTAGATGGAATTTCCTATTGGTACTGAGGTTTATTTAATTTCAGTTCATTTTGGTGTGTCTGTGTATGTATGCACACATGCATGTGGGTGTCCATAGAGGCTAGAAGAGGGATCAGATTCAATGGAGCTGGAGTTACAGGTGACTGTGAAGCCTCCTGATATGCCCTTAACTGCTGAGCCATCTTTCCAACCAATAAAGGTACTTTATCTAGATCTCTGTTCTTCTACAGAACTTAGGACTCAAAACCTGATGTGACATTAAGCTCACCCAGAAAGGCTAAATAGCAAGTATCTAATCTCTCCTTCCTGTTGTTTCCCCCAAAGCTGGAGTTCTGCTCAGCTTCCACTTAAGAACCCTAGCTACACTTATTTCCTCCCTACCACTTCCTGTCTGCTAGTTGCTGATTCAGTGTCCTGACCTTAGGTTAATATTATTCAATCAAACAAATGTAACACACCTTTGTATTGTTAACAAAAGCAGAAAAAAGAAAGTAACACACATTTAAAATAATATTCCACAACAGCAATTGCTGTTTAGGACAGCAGTTGTTTAAGAGGCAGTCACTGTATTTAATAAAAAATAAAAACAAATAAACAAAAAACAGGGCAATGGTGACCCATGCTTTTAATTCCAGCACTCAGGGAGGCAAAGGCCAGGGGAAGCTCTGTGAATTCAAGGCCACACAGGTCTACAGAGTGAATTCCAGGATAGCCAAATGAAGTATTACTGTGTTGCTCTTACTGTTCCCTAGAATAACATTCTTTAGAATTTAAGATCGAGATAGCCTGTGCTTCCCAAGTTTGGACTACAGATGGGTTTGGCTTCAAACTTTATTGTTTACTGGATGTCTTCTTAATTCTCTGAGACTCTCCCATAGAATTGAAGGCCCATGATTCTTCCTTTTTTTCCCTTCTTATTTGATTGACTCTCCCCAGATCTTCCTCTTCCCTCCTTTGTCTCCTGAATTCCACGTTGGCTTCAAATTTGCCACATAGCCCAGCTCTTGAGAAACAAGTGGGGATCATGTGGCCTTTTTAAGTCTCAAAGCTTGCATTCAGTAGCAATTCTCCCTATGCTTCCTGAGCTGTTTCACCAACTGGTGGGAAGTGGACAAACGTCCAAATATATGAGTTTAGGGGAGCACATTCTCATTCAAGCCACCACAGCCAGTTTATGGGTTTCAAGCATGTTATGCAAGTACTTTACCAACTGAGGGATGTCCCTAGCCCCCAGCTCCTTTTCTTTGCCATGGGATAGACAGATACTTTCTTATGGGCATGCCATCTGTTGCTATCAGTCTGTGGTTATCAGAAGACAACTCACCTCATGATTGCCAGGGAACAGAAGGAGGGCACTAGGTATAGCCTACACAGCTACTCCCTCATTAGTGACATACTTCCTCCAGCTGGGCGTCACCTAAAGCTCCTATCACCTCCCCAAACAGTGCCACCAGCTAGGGGCCAAGCATTCCATATATGAACCTGTAAGGGGGTATTTAACATTAATATATATATATATATATATATATATATATATATATATATATATATATATACACACACACACACACATTCCAAAGATTCAGACTAAACCAGGTCTGCTATGACATGTCTGTGATCATAGCAGTCTGGAGTCTGAGGCAGGATGACTATGAGCTGAGGGGCTGTAACTAATTTACTACCTAATTTCTGGAGAGAAGACGCTTTTCTTGTTGTGATGTTGAAAGGTAAGTGAGGACATGTTTTCTCATTGGTTCATCCCTCTCAGTTGGCATTATTTATGTGTGCATGTGTGTGTCTGTGCACATATCTGTGTGGATACATGGAAGCCAGAGTTCTACTGTAGGTATCCTCCTTTATTTCCCTATGCCTTATTTCTGAGACATGGCTTCTACTGATTAGACACTCACATATTCCACTCTCCCTTCTCCCCCCCCTCTATGTGCCCAATTTTGTCAGGTGATCTTGTCTATTTTGACTTTTCAGGTGATTGATATGTGTTTTTCTTAGGGTGCACCTTGTTCCTTAGCTTCTCCAGAATCATGAACTCAGTATCCTTTGTTTATGGCTAATAGCCACTTATGAGTGAGTACGTACCACATTCATCTTTTTGGGTTGGGTTACCTCACTCAGTATTGTGTTTTCTAGTTCCATCCATTTGCATGTAAATTTCAAGATGCCATTGTTTTTTTTTTCCCACTGAGTAGTACTCTAATGTGTAAATGTGTCACATTTTCTTCATCCATTCTTTGGTTGAAGGGCATCTAGGTTGTTCCCAGGTCCGGCTATTATAAATAATGCTGCTATGAACATAGTTGAACAAATGTCTTTGTAGTATGATTGAGCATCCTTTTGGTATATGCCCAAGAGTGGTGTTGCTGGGTTCTGAGGTAGGTTGATTCCCAATTTTCTGAGAAATCACCATACTGATTTCCAAAGTGGTTATACAAGTTTGCATTCCCACCAGCAATGGGTGAGTGTTCCTTTCACGCCACATCCTCTCCAGCATAAGCTATGATTTGTATTTTTGATTTTAGCCATTCTTACAGGTGCAAGATGGTATCTCACAGTTGTTTTTATTTGCATTTCCTTGATGGTCAATGATGTTGAACCTTTCCTTAAGTGTCTTTCAGCCATTTGAGATTCTTCTGTTGAGAATTCTCTATTTAGTTCTGTACCCCCAATTTTTTTTACATTTTTATTGATATTTATTGAGCTCTACATTTTTCTCTGCTCCCCTCCCTGCCTATTCCCTGCCCACTTCAACCCTCCTCCAAAGTTCTTATGTTGCCAATTTACTCAGGAGATCTTGTCTTTTTCTACTATCTAATTGCCAAGTAAGTCTCTCTTAGTGTCCTCATTGTTGTCTAAGTTCTCTGGGATTGTGGTTTGTAGGGTGGCTTTCTTTGCTTTATGTTTAAATGGCACCTGTGAGTTAGTACATGTGATAATTGTCTTTCTATGTCTGGGTTATTTCCATGTTTTCTAGTTCCATCCATTTTCCTGAAAAATTCAAGCTGTCATTATTTTTTCTGCTGTGTAGTACTCCATTGTGTAAAGGTATCATATTTTTATTATCCACTCTTTGGTCGAGGAGCATTTAGGTTGTTTTCAGGTTCTGGCTATGACAAACAATGCTGTGATGAACATAGTTGAGCACATGTCCTTGGAGCATGATTGAGCCTCCTTTGGATATATACCCCAAAGTGGTAGTACTGGCTTTTGAGGAAGGTTGTTTCCTAATTTTCTGAGAAATCACCACACTGACATCCAAGGGGTTGTATGAGTTTGCATTCCCACCAGCAATGCGGAAGTGTTCCCTTTTCCCCACAACCCCTCCAGCATAAGTTGTCATCAGTGTTTTTGATCTTGGCCATTCTTACAGATGTAAGATGGAATCTCAGAGTTGTTTTGATTTGCATTTCTCTACTGACTAAGGATGTTGAACATTTCCTTAAGTGTCTTTCAGCCATTTTAGATTCCTCTGTTGAGAGTTCTCTGTTTAGGTCTGTACTCCATTTTTCTTTTAAATTGGATCATGTGTTCTTTTGGTGTCCAATTTCTTGAGTTCTTTGTATATTTTGGAGATCAGACCTCTGTCTGCTGTGGGGTTAATACAAATCTTTTCCCATTCTGTAGGCTGTCATTTTGTCTTGTTGGTCATGTCCTTTGCTTTACAGAATATTTTCTGTTTTAGGAGGCCCCATTTATTAATTGATTCTCTCAGTGTCTGTGCTGCTGGGTTATATTTAGGAAGTGGTTCCCTGTGCCAATGTGTTCAAGTGTACTTCCCACTTTCTCTTCTATAAGGCTCAGTGTGGCTGGCTTTATGTTGAGGTCTTTGATCCATTTGGACTTGAGTTTTGTGCATGGTGATAGATATGGGTTTATTTTAATTCTTTATATTTCTTTACATGTTGATATCCAGCACCGCTTGTTAAATAAGCTTTGTTTTTTCAATTTGATCTTTATCAAAGATCAGGTGTTTAAAGATGTGTGGATTGATATCTGGGTCTTCTCTTCAGTTCCATTGGTCCTCTTGTCTGTTCTTATGCCAATATCAGGCTGATTTCAGTACTGTAGCTCTGTTGTAGAGATTGAAGTCAGGGATTGTGATACCTCCAGAAGTTCTTTTATTGTACAGGATTGTTTTGGCTATCCTGAATTTTTTTTGCCTTTCCATATCAAGTTGAGTACCATCTTTCGAGGTCTTTGAAGATTTTTTCTGGGATTTTGGTGGGCATTGTGTTGAATCTGTTGTACCCCCAGTTTTTAAATTGGAGTATTTGGAATTTTGATGCCTAATTTCTTGAGTTCTTTATATATTTTGGAGATCAGTCCTCCATCTGATGTGAGGTTGGTGAAGATCTTGTCTCATTTAGTAGGCTGCCTTTTTGTCTTATTGATTCTGTCCTTTGCTTTACAGAAGCTTCTCAGTTTCAGGAGGTCCCATTTATCTATTGTTGTTCTCAGCATCTGAGCTACTGGGGTTATCTTTAGGAATTGTTTTCCTTTGCCTATGCAGTGTGATGGCTATTTCCCATATTCTCTTCCATCAGGTTCAGTGTGGTTGGTTTTATGTTGAGGTCTTTAATCAATTTGGATATGAATTTTGTGCATGGCAATAGATAAGAATCTGGTATTTACATTCTTCTACATGTTGATATTTAGTTATGCCAGAACCATTTATTGAAGATGCTTTCTTTTTTTCATTATACATTTTTAGCTTCTTGGTATAAAAGTAGGTGTTCATAGGTGTGTGGATTAATATCTGGGTCTTTGATTCAATTCTATTGGTCAACCTCTCTGTTTTTGTCCAATACTAAGCTGTTTCATTACTGTAGCTCTGTAATAGAGCTTGATATCACGGATGGTGAAGCCTCCAAAAGTTCCTTTATTGTACAGGATTGTTTTGTCTATTCTGTTTTTTTTTTGTTGTTCCCATATGAAGTTTGTAACGGCGTAAACGAATGCAGACAGATTGTAAAAATATATACAGCTTTAATGAGGAAATAGACTTACAGAACCACCGTTCCTGTGGAGACTAGGAAAACAGAAGCAAGCACTGCGAGCATGCTCGCCAGATTTATAGGTAAACATTAGCCTGAGGTGAACACGCCCCCTAAGGGGCGGGACTTATCCCTACATCTTCCCTTTTTGTCTAAATAAGACAGAACTAAAACAAATACAACTATATACAATAATAACAAATAATAAATATAACAAACAATATTGAGAACGAAAGTTTCGCTAAACATTCTATCTCAAGGAGTCTAAATAATGTAAAGAGTAACTACAATTATATAATCTTCAACTCCGTCAAAGAACTGAGAAGGGAATGAATAGTACTTAACAAACGAGATATATCCAAAATGTGCAACAATTGACAGAGACAACTGACTACCTGGGCAATCACTCAAAGTCTCGTTTGCAATGTTGAGTCAACCAACTTTGGCTAAGGCCTAACATAACTGACATACCATTATTAAAGGCAAGGAACTTTTCAAAACTATCTTACCCTGTATTGGCAGGATATGACAATCCTGTTTTATCCATTGATGCACGCTCTGTATCTCTGTCAGTGGTTGAAGTATGGGCATATCTTTGCCCAAAGGCCAGTTCTGACAAAAAGAAAGGCTCCAGGTGGAGTGTCTTTGCTGCTCAACATTCTCTCGGGAATAGAGCAGTGTTGCCAGGAGCAATTGTGTCTCACTATCACGAAACTCTGAGTTAGATTAAAGGCCATTTTCTACAGCTCTTTGAAGAGGTTGAAGATTATCTATCTATACTGAGTATAATCTCTGTATATCTAAAGAACCTGATTAGTCTAATTATAAATGACAAACTTAGATGACTATTAATCTACATAATTCTCAATATCTATCTAACTTAAAGACTAAGACAATAAACAACTGTGTAACAAATGAAGATAATGACCTCCAAATATAAACACTGTACAAATATACATTGCAATATGGTAAATATATATCAATACACAAACATTATATAAGTATCTTAATCAATACACAAACATTATATAAGTATCTTAATCAGAGGTAGAAATGTACACACAATATGGTAAATATATACAATATATATATATCAATACAATATATGTCAATACATAAAAAATGTTTTAAACAGAGGTAGAAACATGCATGCATACAATAGTCAATATAATTTAACTTTGTATCAATATACAAGAATCAATACCAATATATTTGTCTAAAAACAGTAACTCACAATTATAAATCTATTATCCCATCATTCCCTCTTCTTTTTCTTTTTCAAAATGATCCCTGAGCTTATAAAATTTCTCCCCAATCTCCCAACCCCTAAATGATGTCCCTAAACCCAGGGACAAACTTTACTGGGAGAGGGGACATCGTCCTCTAGAATTACTTCCAGCTGTCATGGGGGCGACGTTCTTTCTGGGGGATCCTGTGAAAGTAAAATGATGGTTAAATTTCAAGATCAATGTCTTTTAAAATTGCAAAGAGTCTCTGAGTATTTTGTGGAGGTCTGGCCAGAATGTTGTACAAGATGTACACCATTTCGGCTAACCAAGTTGGGATCGTCTTGTGCAGCTGGTACCCAAAACAGGTCTTGTAGTAGTGCTATCAGTATCATGACATCATATCAACCAGGTAGAGTTGTTGTTGTGGGACCCCATCTTCTTCCTGGAAACTTTAAATGTCACTTCAGGAAAAACTCATTGTTCATTGTAAAAAACTTAAACATTAATCATATAGACATATATAGACATACATATATATATATATTCAATGAAAGGCATGATAGATATATTCAATGAAAAGTATGAAAGATATGAAGAAAAGCAAAGATATTTTCTAAACTCATATTTCTTTCTGTCCCATATCATGGCTCTTGACATGAGACAGAAACTCCAGAAACTCTGGATTTTTCTCTTACTAACAGGCTTGGAATTGGAGAGGGACTGAGCCAGAGTCCAACTTCAAAACCAGCTCTACATATTTATAAAGAAATGTTTAATAAGACATATATATATATTATATATATATATAATTTAATACTTACAAAATGTGTCCATCCATCAGTAATTAAATATTCAGGGTCCCTTAATTTCTTTGAAGATGAGTATTTTCCTGTGGAGATAAGAAAAGAACCCTGCCCCCAACCTATCTGTATTTCTTACCATCAGTATGCTCGCCATCCTTGTGAATGAATTGTTATTTATCTTTTCTAAGTGGCTTCTCTTCTTCAAACCGAACCTTTATTAATTTTGATGGTATCCACAATTTTTCCTCACCTGTGGAGATAAGAGCAAAACCCCTTCACCAACGCAGCACATCTCCTGGCTTCCATTGTGAGGTCAGCACATCCTTGAAATAAACTGATTGATTTAGTTCAGTAGACTTTTCCATTATCCAATGTCTTTCTGCAGCCGATGTTCCCTTCTCATTAGCGTTGAGAAAATTCAAGGTTAACAAAGCATTATGTAACCTATTTCTGGGGGTGTTTTCCACCCCTTTCTGTTTGTTTAACATATCCTTTATAGTTCGATTTGATCTTTCTATGACTGCTTGACCTGTAGGTTTGTATGGTATACCTGTAGCATGCTTGATATTGTAATAATCAAAAAACCGTTTCATTTTCCTAGAGATATAAGCAGGACCATTATCCATCTTTATTTGTGTAGGTATACCCATGATAGCCATGACTTCTAATAGAGTGATTACTGAATCAGCTTTTTCTGAACTTAAAGCAGTTGCCCACTGAAAGCCTGAATAAGTGTCAATGGTGTGATGAACATATTCTAATTTGCTAAATTCTGCAAAGTGGAACACATCCATCTGCCAGATTTCATTCCTTTGGGTGCCCTTTGGATTAACCCCTGCAGGCAGTGGCGTTTGGTTATAGAAAGAGCAAGTAGGGCATTTCTTTACAATTTCCTTAGCTTGTTGCCATGTAATAGAAAACTCTTTCTTCAAACCTTTGCTATTAACATGATGTTTTTTATGAAATTCAGAGGCTTGTAGCACACTACCAATCAGTAATTGATCAATTTCTGCATTCCCTTGTGCTAGAGGACCTGGCAGACCCGTATGGGATCGAATGTGTGTTATGTACATAGGGCAAAGCCTGTTCCTGATCAAATCTTGAACCTGGAGAAACAATGAGGTTAGTTCTGTATCATCAGGTATAAATTCAGCAGTTTCAATATGTAAAATAACTCTTTCTGAGTATTGTGAATCAGTAACTATATTAATAGGTTCTTTAAAATCCCTTAGCACCATAAGAATGGCATATAATTCCATCTTCTGGACAGAATCATAAGGACTTTGTTCCACCTTACCCAAGTCTTCTGATTTGTAACCTGCCTTCCCTGATTTATTGGCATCAGTATAGAATGTACAGGCTCCAGTTATTGGAGCATCACGGACAATTTGAGGAAGAGTCCAAGAAGTTCTCTTTATGAAGTTAAGCCTCTTGCTTTTTGGATAGTTGTTATTAATGTCTCCCAAAAATTAGCACAAGCTCTGTGCCATGGTTTATTATCTTCCCATAATTTCTTTAGTTCATCAGCAGTGAAAGGCACTATAATTTCTGCTGGGTCTATGCCTGCTAGTTGACGAAGTCTCAATTTGCCTTTTATAATTAACTCAGAGACTTTTTCCACATAAGTTTTCAGTTTCTTACTTGGTTTATGTGGTAAAAAGATCCATTCTAAGATAATATCATCTCTCTGCATTAAAATTCCCGTAGGGGAAATTTTTGATGGTAGTATGACGAGAATACAATCGAGCTCTGGATTCACCCTGTCCACATGTGCCTGTTGTAATTTTTCCTCAATCATTGTCAGTTCCTTTCTGCTTCAGCTGTTAATTCTCTGGGACTGTTTAAATCTTTGTCACCATCCAAGGTTTTGTTCAAATGAATTATTAGATCAGGTGTTATCCCATTGCTGGTCATAGACTGGAAATGTCTCCTAACAGTCTTTGAAAGTCATTGAGAGTCCGTAAGCGATCTCTCCTAATTTGTGCCTTTTGTGTCTTAATTTGTTGCAAACCTATTTTATAACCTAAATAATTAACAGAATCTCCCTTCTGAATCTTTTCAGGAGCAATTTGCAATCCCCATTTAGGTAAAAGTATCTTTATTTCTTCAAACAGTCTGTTCAAGGTATCCATGTTTGAATTGGATAACAAAATGTCGTCCATGTAATGGTATACTATAGATTTGGGAAATTTCTTGCATATTATTTGCAATGGTTGGTTCACAAAATATTGCCACAGGGAAGGGCTATTTAACATACCCTGGGGGAGGACGGCCCAGTGGTACCTCCTTGAAGGTTGAGAATTGTTATAAGTAGGCACTGTGAAGGCTAATTTTTCTCTATCTTCTTTTTGTAAAGGTATAGTGAAAAAACAATCCTTTAAATCAATAACTATGAGAGGCCATCCTTTTGGTAATAAAAAGGGCAAAAGAATTCCAGATTGCAGAGGGCCCATAGGTTGAATAACCTTGTTGATAGCCCTGAGATCTGTCACCATTCTCCATTTACCTGATTTTTTCTTAACCACAAATACAGGAGAATTCCAAGGGCTGGTAGATTCTTCTATATGTCCAGCATCTAATTGCTCTTGTACCAGCTGTTCTAAAGCCTGTAACTTTTCCTCAGCTAAAGGCCATTGCTTTGTCCATATTGGTTTCTCAGTCAACCATTTTAGAGGCAAGGCTGTTGGTATCTCTGAAGGGACATCAATTGCTTGTTCTTGTACAGCCCAAATGGCCGGTTTTATCTGTTTGTAATATCTTTTAATATTATTCTCAGAAATATAGGCTCTAGAAGTAGCAGGAATGTTAATTTGGGTATTCCATTGTTGTAATAGTTCACGACCCCATAAATTCATTTCAATATTGGCTACATATGGCCTTAATTTTCCTATTTGTCTCTCTGACCCTATACATTCAACCCATCTCATGCTCTGCCTTACTCGAGATAGGGTTCCAACTCCCAGGAGCTGAACATTTACATTCTGAAGAGGCCAATACGGATGCCAAGATTCAGGGGTAATGATACTTACATCAGCACCTGTATCCAGCATGCCAGTAATAAAATTGCCATTTACACACACTCTCAGTTTAGGTCTTTGATCATTTATAGAAGTTTGCCAAAACACATGTAACTTATCTTTCTGATCATTATTGCTTGTAACAGTAGACATGTGGCTTCCTAATTGTCCTGACGAGGCACGTTCTCTGCAGAAACTGGAAATGACTGAACCATGTTTGCCATGGGTGCCTGTGAGCCCCCCCCTCACATTTCCCATCTGTATCAGGTTGCCTTGTGTATCTCTTGTAGACCTGCATTCATTCGTTCAATGTCTGCCTTTTCCACATCTTCTACATAAACCTGAAGGCTGAGTCCTCCTATTTCTGTTATTTCTAGAAGATGCATTATTATTATTTCTGAAAATCCGTTGTCTACAATTCCTTTTTATATGACCCATTTTGCCACAATTAAAACATTTGGTATTCTGGTATCTCCTTTTACCATTGGAAATTGCTTCTTCTACCCATGCTTCAGTGCCATAGTCAAATGTATTAACATTCAGTGTATGCAAGACCCATTCTTCCAAGGGCACTGATCTGAGCTTTAAAGGCCCCAAAATCCTTTTGCATTCCACATTTGCATTTTCATAAGCCAAAGACTCAATCATTATACATCTTGCTTCTGGGTCAGATATCCCTATTTGTACAGCCTTAGTTAGTCTTTGTAAAAAGTCACTAAAGGGTTCTCTCTGACCCTGTTTAACTCTGACAAATGATTCCATTCTCTGTCCTGGGTCTTGTTCCCTGTCCCAGCCCTTAAGACTGCTGTAGTACACATGGAGAGTGTGTTTTCATCCAAATTAGCTTGTTCCTGAGGGTCGGAAAAGAGCCCTTTACCTAGAATTTTATCTAGGGAAATGTGAATTCCCTTTGCTTTTTCCTGCTGTTCTAAAAGTCTAGTCTCTTGCCTGAATAAGCATTTCCATTTCAATTGCGGTCCACTCTCAAGTACTGCAGAGCTCAGCGGGAACCAGTCAGGAGTTACTCTGCTTGTCGTGGCCCTAGATTTTAGCATCTCTTTAACAAAAGAGGCGTGCATCCCAAAAGTCATGACAGCCTGTTTAATTTCTTTGAGATCATTCATACGGACAGGCTCCCATGTATCTTCCTTGATGACCCTGGGGTTTCTTGAACCAATCACCTTCTCTGTTGTTATTACTGGAAAGGCAGGTAGAGCTGTAGGTAGAGCTTTGTGTAAAATGTCCTGGAGAGATTTACCCACAGATGTAGTTAAAATTTGCCTTTCTACCCTTTGCTCTTCTTCATCAGAATTTAGAAATTCCTCAATATTTTCAATTCTATTCACCATTGCCTTCTGCAATGTCTGAATCTCCTGTCCAGAATTATGTTCCAAAGCCTTCATTGAGGATTCTAAAGTATGAAGTTTGTCCATTAGAGATAACATCTCATCTTTGGACATAATTTTATGGCATAAATCGTGCCTTCTTGTATTGACAATCTTTCCACCAATCCGTCATAAGCTTTAGACAAAATCCAATCGTCACATTCAGCAGTTTTGATTCTCTCAGTTAATGTTTCACTTCCTACAGAAAGGGACTGAAGCTTACGATCCAAATCAGCTGTTCCCTCTTCCATAGTAATGAATTTCTCCTTAACATCAGCCTGTCCCTTTTTTAAATTTTGCTCTGTTGATCGAGTCATGTTAAACAAAGATCTGTTCTCTTCCTGGAGAACTTCAAACTGATTCTTGATAAGATTGTTGTCGTTCTCAATTGTTTTTAAGCATTCAATCTCTGCCTTAAGAATCCTGGATTCCTCTCGTAAAGACTTTATCATATTTCTGTTATCAAACCATTTAGTGCCAATGAAAACTACGAATCCCAGAAGGATCCATAGATGTGGGGTGATAGACACCTCTTGTAAAATCTCCCACATGGTACAATTGAAAAAACTGTTAAATTCTTGAATAGTAATGTGTTCAGACATTTTATTTATAAAAGAAATGTTTTTACCTGCAATGACCGGTTCCTGCCAGTGGTGGTCTTGTGGTTTTGGAGCCTGTCCTGGAACTAGCTCTTGTAGACCAGCCTGGTCTTGAACTCACAGAGATCTGCCTGCCTCTGCCTCCCAAGTGCTGGGATTAAAGGCATGTGCCACCACCACCTGGCCAAGTCACTTTGTATCAGACCAAATCTGCTGCTGTGGTGGCTTTTGTTGCAAAACCGCAGGTACTTGAGCTTCTGCTAATTCAGGCAGTGGGGTTCTTCTGCAAACTTAGCCAAGGCAGGCAGGGAGGGGTTAATTGCTCTGGTGAGCAGGCGGGGCAGAATGGGCCTGTGTGGCCGGGTGTATCTCGGACTCAGCACTGGGGCCCGAGTCATGAACTAAAAAATGGCACTCAGGAGCGTGCGGCACCCAGGAGCATGCTATGTTAGCTAGCGGGCTACGCGCTTGAGTTGGGGGCAAAATAGCCCGATGTTGGATGCCAAAATATAACGGCATAAATGAATGCAGACAGATTGTAAAAATATATACAGCTTTAATGAGGAAATAAACTTACAGAACCACCGTTCCTGTGGAGACCAGGAAAGCAGAAGCAAGCGCTGCAAGCATGCTCACCAGATTTATAGGTAAACATTAGCCCAAGGCAAACACGCTCCCTAAGGGGCGAGACTTATCCCTACAGAAGTTGATTATTGTTCTTTCGAGATCTTTGAGGAATTGTGTTGGAATTTTGATGGGGATTGCATTGAATGTGTAGATGGCTTTTGGTAGGATTGCCATCTTTATTATTTTGATCCTACCTATTCAAGAACATGGTAGATCTTTCCATTTTCTGGTATCTTCTTCAATTTCTTTCTTCAGACTTAAAGTCCTTGTCAAACAGGTCTTTCAATTCTTTGATTGGTGTTACCCCCCAATGTATTTTATATCATTTGTGGCTATTGTGAAAGGTGATGTTTCTCTGATTTCTTTCTCAGCTTCTTTATCATTTGTATATAGGAGGGATTACCAACTCCAGCTGGACTGGAAAGGAACAAGCATAGGACCAAACTAGTCCCTCTGAATGTGGCTGACAGTTAGATGGCTGGAGCTGCCTGAGGAGCCACTAGCAGTGGCACTAGGATTTATCCCTACTGCTTGTAGTGGCTTTTTGGGAACCTATTCTCTTTGGATGGCTACCTAGATATAGTAGGGAGGGCGTTGGACCTCCTCCAAACCAATGCATCTTACCCTCTCTGAGGAATGGTTGGGAGTGAGGTTGTGGAGTAATTGGAGGGAATGGAAGGAGGGGAGAGAGTGAAAACTTGGATTGGTATGTATAAGAAAAATAGATGTTTCTTTTTAAAAAAAATTATTTTTATTTTTATTTTTTTGTTTATTTGAAATAGGGTTTCTCTGTAGCTTTGAAGCCTGTCCTGGAACTAGCTCTTGTAGACCAGGCTGGCCTCAAACTCACAGAGATCCGCCTGCCTCTGTCTCCCAAGTGCTGGGATTAAAAGTGTGTGCCACCACCTCCTGACCTTGTTTTCTTTTTCAAAACAACAACAACAACAACAACAACAAGGAACCTCACAGATTAGCTATGTGGGCTAGACAAGGAGCTTTAGGATCCATCTGTCTGTCCCACCCCGCTCTCCCCAGCACTGGGGTCACAGGGATGCACCACCGACCTTGGCTTTTTACAGAATGTGGCATGGGAGTTCAGTCTTTCTGTTCACACAACAGGCTCCTTCCTGACTGAGCCATCTCCTCAATCTTTGTATCTTTTTGATTTGTTGTTTTTCTTTTCGGGACAGGGTCTCATTATGTAGTCCAGGCTATTGTCTTTCTGAACCAGCCTTTGGATTTTTGGCATTACAGATATGCACAACTGGCTATATTCTTTAAAAACAGAGAGCCCCAAAGTTCCCTAAGGTGGCCTTTTAAAAAAGGTTTATTTTTTATGTGTGTGAACATTTTGACTACATGTAGGTGTTCAGTGCCCATGGAGGCCTGAAGCCAGTGTCACATCCCCTGGGACTGGAGTTGCAGATGCCTGTGAGCCAACACGTCTGTGCTAGGAACTGACTAGTCCTTTGCAAGAGAAGGCAGAGCTCTTAATCACTGAGCCATCCCCATCCCCATGATGTGGCCTGTTTTGCTCCTAAACAGCCTGAGTTCTCCTCTTTTCTCCTCCTCCCCTCACTGAGTTGTCACCTATCCCTTTCCCATTTGTTTCTTAACCCTGCTAGGGTAGGTTAGATGAAGTGGCCTGCTTTAGAGATGATCCCTGTCTTCCATTCAGAGACTGGAAAGTCTGTAAAGGATAAGCAGCCCCAGGACCATAGCCTTTTACAGAATTGGTGTAGCCTGCTCCCCAGACACCCACTCACCCATGCACCCATTTTACCAACCCAAGTTTAACCGTGTTTTCCTGTCCTGCTACATCACACCCTTGGTTAGTGTACTATTCCTTGGCAACATGCAAGCCAGTTGAATAACATTTAGTTTCTTTTGCTTTGTTCATATTACCATTTTGCTCAATTAGGCTTCTTGAAACAACTGCTTGATTTTCTGGATACTTTGAAAAACTGTTTTGCTCCCTCTTATATTATGTGAGTTCTGGGATTAAAACTCAGGTGGCTGCCCCACACAGCAGCACCTTTGACCCAGCTCACAGCCCCAGTGCCAACTTACTGGCAGGCTGGGAAACAGAAAAGCTATACCGAATTCCCTTGGTATGAGGCAAATATCCTCAAAGAAAATGGTAGAATGCACAGTCTAATATTTCTCCAGGTATTCCTTGTCTCTGTCTACCTATCTGTCTATCTATCTATCTATCTATCTATCTATCTATCTATCTATCTATCTATCTATCTATCTATCTATCTATCATCTATCATCTATCTATCTATCTATCTATCTATCTATCTATCATCTATCTATCTATCTATCTATCTATCTATCTATCTATCTATCTATCTATCTATCATCATCATCTATCTATCCTTGAGACAGGATCCTAGGCTGGCCTCACACTTCAGATCTTCCTCCCTCACCCAAATACTGAGATTACAGGCATCTAACACTACTCCCAATCCTTAATACTTTTGTATTATTCCAAAGTTTAATATTTATTTTTATGATAAAATTTTAAAAGTAAAACATACCAAGTACTGTGGTATATACTGTTAGTTCCAGCTACTTGGGAGACTGGAGAATTGATTTCACTAAAACTTGAGAACAGCTTGGGCAGCATAATGAGTCTAAACAAAAAGTTAAGCATGGCAGTGTAGAACCTAACATCTTAGATTAGGAGACAGACAGGAAGACTGTCATGAGTTGCTATCCCATTCCTCAAAAATAAACAAGCCAATAGGGCTCAAGAGATGACTTCAGAGAGCCTGGATTTGATTTCTAGCACTCACAAAGTTGGCTGGAAACCATCTGCAATTCTGGGGATCCAATATTCTCTGGCCTCTGTGGGCATAGGCATGTATCCAGGGTAGACACATAGTCAAAAACTCACACATTAAAAATAAAACAAAAAAACCAAAACCAAACAACCCAAACTGGCAGACAAATGTTGAATCTAGTAGCACAAAACTACACAATGACCAGGTGGTATTTATTCTAGGAATGTATACATGTAGATTTGGTTTGTTTTTCTGATGGCACTTTAGATTGAATTCAGGACTTCACAGATGTGCTAGGCACATGGAGAAGATGATTATGTCTGGAAAGTAATCATATGAATGTGTTTATGAAAACAGTTTCAATCAAGGTCCTAGATGCCTGAAAGTCACTAGATAAAATTGAACAATCAAGAAAAAATGGGTGAAACATGAATCATCACAAAAGCTGTTATTAGTGAGAAAATACAAAACATCTACCAGTGACCCCATGGCAAGGGCAGTATAAAGGCATGTCTATCTTCTTGCGGAGAAGGGTCATTTATCTCTGCCATGATGGTGGCTCCTTTATCATCCTGTTGTTTCCCAAGTACAGAGTCCAAGGCTTTCTAGTGGCAGCTGTAATGGTCAGGTAAAAAGATACCCTTGCTCTATCTCTAGATGAGATGAGCCCACTCTGGAAACAGAATTGTGGTTGGAGGTTTCTCTGTCCTGTTTCTAAATAACCACTTGGAGACTTAACATCAATTGTAAACTATTTGGCCTGTTGCTCAGGCTTATTACTAACTAGTTCCTACTCTCAAATTTCTATTTATCTATGCATTGCCATATAGCTCATGGCTTTACCTAATAGTGAAGGACATCTTTCTGCTTTGGCAGTTCGGTGGCCTCTCCCAAACCCCATTCTTTTTCCTTGTAATTTCAGTTTGGCTTTCCTGCATAGCATTATTCTGTCTTGCTATTGAACAAAGCAGCTTCTTTATTAACCACTAGGAATAAAACATATAGCATAAATGAAGGATGTCCCACAGCACATGACCTCTAAGTAAATTTGGGGGTAGAAAGCACCAAATACTTATTGTTGAAATCTATGCCAAACCAAGACTGGCTCTTGGTTCTATTCTTGGATTCCACTGACAGGCATCTTTTCACTGGGACACAGTGCCATAGAAAAACCTCTGATTTCACTAACAGGATGCATAGTACAGGATAGCGTTCTGTCCTCTCAGAGTTCTTCAGGCTGACATTTTGGTTGCACCTTTAGTATCTGTTTCCGCCTTCTAGAAGGCCGGTACATCCAGTAGATGCCATTGTCATGGGTTCATTTCTATTTCTTTAGCTGTGCATGTGGAACTTTGTGCTTGTAGATCAAGCACTCCTTAAGCCCAGATCATCAGAGCTGACAATTTACCACCAAGGAAGGCCGCATCCATCTGAGTGTCTCTCTGCCATGCTCCTTTACTCTTTAGTTTTTTTCCCTTTTTTTAAAAATTTTTTCCTTTATTTTATTCCTTTTTACTTAAAATTTCCACCTCCTCCCTGTTTCCCATTTCCCTCCCCCTCTTTCCACATATCGCCCCTCCCCCCACTCCTCTCCCCCTCCCCCCACTCCTCTCCCCCTCCCCCCACTCCTCTCCCCCTCCCCCCACTCTGTCCGTTGCTCCAAATAGGGTCTCAATGATCCTCTTCTCTCAGTTGCTCAAAGAATGAATTACAGGTATGCACTACCGTCCACCTTCTTTCTTTCCTGATCAAGTTTTGTTTTTCAGCAGTTGATGATAATTTTTCTTGCCTAGCAAACAAGAGGAGTTGAGTTTGGTCTCCATGGCACATAATCCGGACAAGGAGAAAAACTGTAATCTCATGCTTTGAAAGTAGAAGGCAGAGGGTCAGAAGTTCAAGATCACCTTCAACTACACAGGGAGTTTGAGACCAGCCTGGGCTAGAGACTTTGCCTCGAAAATTACTTTTTAAATTAATAAATATTTTATTAGTAAATTTTATTCTTTTCTGGCTTTGTTTTGAGACATAGCCTTAAAAGCCCACCTTGGCCTTTAGCTTGCTATATAGCTCAGCCTGGTCTGACCTCAAAATCCTTGCTCCTCAGAATTCTGAATGTGGGTGCAGGAGATTACATGTGTTGGACATCATGCCTAGCTGAACTTCTAGTTCTGGGTTCTGGGATCAAATCCAAAGGCTATGACATGCTAGACACGCACTCTAGCTAGCCTGAGCCTGCTGCACCACTACTAGCCAGTTACAATAGATCATGTAAAGAAAATGAATTTCAAAGCTATGGATTTTCCTCTGGGTTCCACTTTATTAACAACGCAGTTTTAAGATTTTAACCACCCATACTTTATGTCTAGCAATAGTTCAACAGCTCACATTTTTCCAGACTATTTTCACTGTTTCCCTTTCTCACAGACAGGAAAGCCTGTTGCATATTCAAGTCCTGGCTCCACAAGGCTGGAAGACACTTCATGGAGCCTGCTTGTTACCGAGTGCCCAGTTGGTCTTGGTCAGTGCTGCTCTGCTGCTCAGTGAACTCTCAGGAGCAGCAGTAACCCCACTGCTCTCAGTGAGTAGTCCCATCCACAGGATTTGCACATGACTTGTTTCTGACTCTAAGGCCAGCATGGTGCCCCATATATTGGTTCTGCTTGTCTTGAACAGGCAGAGTCTTCCTCTTCCCTGACAGGTTCTCCTGAGTGTTAAAACCTCCTCTAGACTGTGTTCAATTAGCTCTATCTGAAGATAACTGTCTTTTAATTGACATTTCCTCATGGATGGAGTAGGGCCTTGGGGTCCCCCACCCTGAGGTTCTATAAGACATATATAATTGACTGGAGTAGAGGAACTTTGTGGTAGTGTAGCCTCCCTTATGCCAATTATTTGACTATAGGACTCCAACTGCATATAATTATCATAGACCATGTGTGAGATTCATGTCAAAATAATCTACATAAATATTTGACCAGAAAATGTCCTCCCTATGTAACTGTTGATATCTCATTTTATCAGAATATTCAATGTTTTTCCCTTTAATATTGCGTTGTACTCTTTTGTAGAGTATTACAATGACATTGGAATATGAGTAAAAACTGAAATTACTGAAAATATGATTATCAAACAATTGTTCAGTACATTACTTTTAAACTGACAATTATGTAATATTAGGGATATTCTTTCCCTATATAACTATCTCTAGCTCTCTCTCTGGCTCTCTTTTTTCCCTCTATCTCTCTCTTCTCTCTGTATCTTTATCCCTCTCTCCCATGTATCACATCTCTCTACTTCTCTGTCTCTGTTTCTATCTCTATACATGTTTCATATGATTATATTATAATGTATTATATATGTAGTACATGTAAATTTCCCTCAGAATTTTATCCAACATTCTTCTATTCAAACAAAGGAGACATTTCTTATATTTTAAAGCCCTATTTTGTTATATTTCCTGTATTTCTCAATTTTTCAATATTTTTGAATAATTTTCTATTCATTATTAGAGAATTTAAAATTTTTAATTTTATGCGTAAGTATTGTGGATATGTGTGTGTATGTGTGTGTGGGGAATGTGTGTGTGTGCCTGTGTATAAGTGTGTGTGAGTGTGTATGTATGCCACTCCTGGAATGATACCCCAGAATATGTTCTCAAAAACTATTTTTAGTTATACAAATTCACAAAATATGGACTCTATATGACACTCAGCATTCTCCACAAAATAAAAAAAGCTTCTTTTCCATATTACTCTTCACTATTGCCTGATTCCCCATACTAGCCTTGACCCCTACACACTTATCACTGTATCAGACTTTTTCAGGTTCTTTGCCACTTCCAAGCTTTTGCATATCTTAACACTCCAGTCACTTTTTTTTTACTTATTTATTTATTTTTATTCTTTTTTAATTAAAATTTCCACCTGCACCCCATTTCCCATTTCCCTCCCCTCCTCCCAAATATTGCCCTCCCCCCACTTCCCTCCCCCTATCCCCACTCCTCTTCTCCTCCCCCCACTCGATTCCCCCTCCCTCTCGATACTGAAGAGCAGTCCAAATTCCCTGCCCTGCGGGAAGACCAAGGTCCTTCTATCTACGTCCAGAAAGGTGAGCTTCCAAACAGGCTAAGCTCCCACAAAGCCAGTTCATGTATTAGGATCGAAACCTAGTGCCATTGTCCTTGGCTTCTCATCAGTCTTCATTGACCGCCATGCTCAGAGAGTCCGGAATCAACCCATGCTTATTCAGTCCCAGACCAGCTGGCCTTGGTGGGCTCCCAATAAATCAGTTCCACTGTCACAGTGGGTGGGTGCATCCCTCGTGGTCCTGATTTTTTGCTCATGTTCTCCCTCCTTCTGCTCCTCATTTGGACCTTAAGAGCTCAGACCGTTGCTCCAAATTGAGACTCTGTCTCTACCTCGATCCATCGCCAGATGAAGGTTCTAAGGTGATATGCAAGATATTCATCAGTATAGGATAGGGTCATTTCAGGTTCCCTCTCCTTAGTTGCCCAAGGTACCAGCTGGGGACATATTCCTGGACACCTGCGAACCCCTCAAGAGTCAAGTCTCTTGCCAACCCTAAGATGGCTCCCTTAGATAGGATATATACTTCGCTGCTCCCGTATCCATCCTTCCTATATCCCAACCATCCCAATCCTCCGAGCTCCTCCCATCCTCCCCTTCTCATATTTCTCATCCCATTTCCCCTTTGCCCCATGCCACCTCACCCGCAAGTTCCCAGTTTTTGCCCTGGAATCTTGGCTACTTCACCCTCTCCATGCGGATGACTATATGATTTTCTTTGGGTTCACTTTCTTATTTAGCTTCTATAGGATCACACATTATATGCTTAATGTCTTTTATTTTATGGCTAGAAACCGATTATGAGTGAGTACATCCCATGTTCCTCTTTTTGAGTCTGGGATACCTCACTCAGGATAGTGTTTTCTATTTCCATCCATTTGCACGCAAAATTCGAGAAGTCATTGTTTTTTACTGCTGAGTAGTACTCTAATATGTATATATTCCACACTTTCTTCATCCATTCCTCCATTGAAGGGCATCTAGGTTGTTTCCAGGTTTTGGCTATTACAAACAATGCTGCTATGAACATAGTTGAACAGATACTTTTGTCATTTGATGTGGCATCTCTTGGGTATATTCCCAATAGTGGTATTACTGGATCTTGGGGTAGGTTGATCCCAAATTTCCTGAGAAATCGCCACACTGATTTCCAGAGTGGTTGCACAAGTTTGCATTCCCACCAGCAATGAATGAGTGTGCCTCTTTCTCCACAACCTCTCCAGCAAAGGCTATCATTGGTGTTCTTGATTTTAGCCATTCTGACAGGTGTAAGATGGGATCTCAAAGTTGTTTTAATTTGCATTTCCCTTATCGCTAAGGAGGTTGAGCATGACCTTAGGTGTCTTTTGGCCATTTGAATTTCTTCTGTTGAGAATTCTCTGTTCAGATCAGTGCCCCATTTTTTTATTGGGTTCATTAGCATTTTAAAGTTTAGTTTCTTGAGTTCTTTATATATTTTGGTGATCAGACCTTTGTCTGTTGCAGGGTTGGTGAAGTTCTTCTCCCAGTCAGTGGGTTGCCTTTTTGTCTTAGTGACAGTGTCCTTTGCTTTACAGAAGCTACTCAGTTTCAGGAGGTCCCATTTATTCAATGTTGCCCTTAATGTCTGTGCTGCTGGGGATAAACGTAGGAAGTGATCTCCTGTACCCATATGTTGTAGAGTACTTCCCACTTTTTCTTCTATCAGGTTCAGTGTGTTCAGACTAATATTGAGGTCTTTAATCCATTTGGACTTGAGTTTTGTGCATGGTGATAGATATGGATCTATTTTCATTCTTCTACACGTTGACAACCAGTTCTGCCAGCACCATTTGTTGAAGATGCTCTCTTTTTTCCATTGAATACTTTTAGCTCCTTTCTCAAAAATTAGGTGTTCATAAGTTTGTGGGTTAAAATCAGGGTCTTCTACTCGGTTCCATTGGTCGACTTCTCTGTTTTTATGCCAATACCAAAATGTTTTCAATACTGAGGCTCTGTAATAGAGTTTGAGGTCAGGGATGGTAATGCCTCCAGACGATCCTTTATTATATAAGATTGTTTTGGCTATCCTGGGTTTTTTGTTTCTCCATATAAAGTTGATTATTGTCCTCTCAAGATCTGTGAAGAATTTTGATGGGATTTTGATGGGGATTGCATTGAATCTATAAATTGCCCTTGGTAGAATTGCCATTTTTACTATGTTGATCCTCCCTATCCAAGAGCAAGGGAGATCCTTCCATTTTCTGGTATCCTCCTCAATTTCTTTCTTTATTGACTTAAAGTTCTTGTCAAATAGATCCTTTACTTCCTTGGTTAGGGTTACCCCAAGATATTTTATGCTATTTGTGGCTATCGTGAAGGGTGATGCTTCTCTGATTTCCATCTCTGCTTCCTTATCCTTTGTGTATAGGAGGGCAACTGATTTTTTGGAATTGATCTTGTATCCTGCAACGCTACTAAAGGTGTTTATCAGCTGAAGGAGTTCTTTGCTGGAGTTTTTGGGGTCGCTTATGTACACTATCATATCGTCTGCAAATAATGAAAGTTTAACTTCTTCCTTTCCGATTTGAATCCCTTTGATCCCCTTATGTTGTCTTATTGCTATTGCTAGAATTTCAAGCACTATATTAAAGAGGTATGGAGAGAGTGGACAACCTTGTCGTGTTCCTGATTTTAGTGGAATAGCTTTGAGTTTCTCTCCATTTAATTTGATGTTAGCTGACGGCTTGCTATAAATAGCTTTTATTATAGTTAGGAACGACCCTTGTATTCCTAATCTCTCTAAGACCTTTATCATAAAGGGATGTTGAATTTTGTCAAATGCTTTTTCAGCATCTAATGAAATGATCATATGGTTTTTTTCTTTCAGTTTATTTATATGATGGATTACATTGATAGATTTTCGTATGTTGAACCAGCCCTGCATCTCTGGGATGAAGCCTACTTGATCATAATGGATAATTTTTCTGATGTGTTCTTGGATTCGGTTTGCCAGTATTTTATTGAGTATTTTTGCGTCGATGTTCATGAGTGAGATTGGCCTGTAGTTCTCTTTCTTGGTTGTGTCTTTGTGTGGTTTTGGTATCAGAGTAACTTCAGCTTCGTAAAAGGAATTTGGCAATGACTTCTCTGTTTCGATATTGTGAAATACATTAAGGAGTATAGGTATTAGGTCTTCTTGGAAGTTCTGGTAGAATTCTGCATTGAAGCCATCTGGACCTGGGCTTTTTTTGGTGGGGAGGTTTTTTATAACAACTTCTAATTCTTCGCGACTAACAGGTCTATTTAGATTGTTCACCTGGTCCTGGTTTAACTTTGGTATATGGTACTTATCTAAAAAAGTGTCCATTTCTATAACATTTTCCAATTTTGTGGCATACAGATTTTTGTAGTAAGATCTAATGATTCTCTGAATTTCCTCTGAGTCTGTGGTTATGTCTCCCTTTTCGTTTCTGATTTTGTTAATTTGCGTATTCTCTCTCCGCCGTTTGATTAGTTTGGATAGGGGTTTATCAATCTTATTGATTTTCTCCATGAACCAGCTTTTTGTTTCATTGATTCTTTGGATTGTTTTCTGTGTTTCTATTTTGTTGATTTCAGTCCTCAATTTGATTATTTCCAGTCTTCTACTTCTCCTAGGTGAGTCTGCTTCTTTTTTTTCTAAAGCTTTCAGGTGGGCTATTAAGTCTCCAATGTGTGCTTTCTCCGTTTTCTTTAAGTGGGCACTTAATGCTATGAATTTTCCTCTTAGCACTGCTTTCATAGTGTCCCATAGGTTTGAGTATGTTGAGTCTTCGTTTTCATTGAATTCAAGAAAGACTTTAATTTCTTTCTTTATTTCTTCCTTGATCCAGGTGAGGTTCAGTAGTTGACTGTCCAGTTTCCATGAGTTCATAGGCTTTCTGGGGATAGCATTGTTGTTGAATTCTAACTTTAATCCATGGTGATCTGATAAGACACAGGTGGTTACCGATATTTTTTTGTAACTGTGTAAGTTTGCTTTGTTACCGAGTATGTGGTCTATTTTCGAGAAGGTTCCATGAGCTGCAGAGAAGAAGGTATATTCTTTCCTATTTGGGTGGAATGTTCTATAGATGTCTGTTAAGTCCATTTGATTCATTACCTCCCTTAATCCTCTTATTTCTCTGTTAGGTTTCTGTTTGATTGACCTGTCCATTGGTGAGAGAGGAGTGTTGAAATCTCCTACTATTAGTGTGTGTGGTTTGATGACTGCCTTGAGTTTTAGTAACGTTTCTTTTACATAAGTGGGTGCTTTTATATTAGGGGCATATATATTCAGGATTGAGATTTCATCCTGGTGAATTGTTCCTGTTATGAGTAAAAAATGTCCATCTCCATCTCTTTTGATTGATTTTAGTTTGAAGTCAACTTTCTTAGAAATTTGTATGGCCACACCTGCTTGTTTCTTAGGTCCGTTTGCTTGATAAACCTTTTCCCAGCCCTTTACTCTGAGTAGATGTCTGTCTTTGTGGTTGAGGTGTGTTTCTTGTAAGCAGCAGAATGTTGGATCCTGTTTTCGTATCCAATCTCTTAGCCTGTGCCTCTTTGTAGGTGAGTTGAGTCCATTGATATTAAGTGATATTAATGACCAGTGGTTGTTAACTCCGGTCATTTTTCCTTTCTTTCTTTCTTTCCTTTGGTAGTAGAGTTTGTGTGTTTCCCTTCTTCAAGTTGTGCTGGTGAAGGGTCTTTAGATGTCTGAGTTATTGTGGGCATTGTTGGACTCCTTGGTTTGTGATTTTCCTTCAATTACTTTCTGAAGGGCTGGATTTGTGGCTACGTATTGTTTAAATTTGTTTTTATCCTGGAAAACTTTGTTTTCTCCATTTATAGTGAACGAAAGCTTGGCTGGGTATAGTAGTCTGGGCTTGCATCCATGGTCTCGTAGTTTCTGCAGTATATCTATCCAGGACCTTCTGGCTTTCATGGTTTCCATAGAGAAATCAGGTGTAAGTCTGATAGGTTTACCTTTATAGGTAACTTGACCTTTTTCCTTTGCAGCTCTTAATATTCTTTCTTTATTCTGTATGTTTTGTGTTTTGATTATTATATGACGAGGAGATGTTTTTTTTTGATCCAGTCGATTTGGTGTTCTGTATGCTTCTTGGACCTTCAAAGGAATATCTTTCTTAAGGTTGGGAAAGTTTTCTTCTATAATTTTATTAAATATATTTTCTGGACCATTGAGCTGTACTTCTTCTCCTTCTTCTATCCCTATTATTCTTAGGTTTGGTCTTTTTATTGTGTCCCAGATTTCCTGAATGTTTTGTGATGAGAATTTGTTGGTTATGCTGTTTTCTTTGATGAGAGTGTTTATTTTCTCTATGGTATCTTCAGTGTCTGAGATTCTTTCTTCTATCTCTTGTAATCTGTTGGTGGTACTTGTCTCTGTAGTTCCTGTTCGTTTATTCAAATTTTCCATCTCCATCCTTCCCTCGGTTTGTGTTTTCTTTATTACTTCCACTTCGTTCTTCAAGTCTTGAACCGTTTCCCTTACCTGTTTGATTACTTTTTCTTGTTTCTCTTGGTTTTCTTGGGTATCTTTGAGATATTTATTCATTTCCTCTACCTTTTTGTTTGTAATCTCTAATTGGTTGTGGCAGTTTTTCACCTCCTGTTTAAGGTCCTCTATTATTTTCATAAAATTCACTTTTGAGTCGAATTCTTCTAATTCTTCTGTATTAGGGTTTAGACTTCTCATTTCAGGATTCCTGGATCCTGGTGATGTCACGTTGCCTTTCGAGTTGTTGGGGGAATTCTTGCATTGGCGCCTGCCCATCTTTTCCTTCAAATGGAGCCAGGAGAGGCCTGATGTCTTGGACCAGTCTTTGCTGTGACTAACTCTCTAGGTGTATCTCCTCAATGTAGGGGCAGGAACCGTTCCCTTCCAGGTGAACTCCTCAACACCAAAACATGGATGCGTGGTATTCCAATGACCCGCGTAAAGAAGGCCGAATGCAAGGGGTCGGGCGGGGTCCAGTAGAACACAGGCGACACTGCAGTACAAGCTGGAGGTGCCTGCGCTCCCTTTCGGGGGTTGCTGAGGCCTGCCCGCTGCTCTGGTTGGGTAGCCTTAGTGTAGGGGCGTTTGTGCTCTCTACCGGGACCGTCCGCCCCAGGATAGTACACACTCACCCGTCCCGATGAAACTTCTCGGCACCTACACAGGAACTCCTGGATGCCCCAATGAGCCAGGGACTAATGGAAGTAGGGCGCAGGCAGAACAGGTCCAGCAGATCACAGCAGAGACTGCAGCCCCAGCAGCAGGGGCCCGCTTTCCCTGGCGGGGACCTTGAGGCCTGCCCTCTAGTCAGGGACTCACTGCTCTGGGTTGGTAGCCTTAGTGAAATGGCAGGAAACTGTTCCACAGCTAAGGACCTTGCAGACAAGGCAGGTTTGGGGGTGGGGGTGGGGGCGGGTGTGTAGGAGAGCAAGCCCTGCAGCAGGAGCTGGGGGAGGGGTGTTTGTGCTCTCTACCTGGACAGTCCGCCCCAGGATAGCACACACTCACCCGTCCCGATGAAACTTCTCGGCACCTACACAGGAACTCCTGGATGCCCCAATGAGCCAGGGACTAAGGGAAGTAGGGCGCAGGCAGAGCCTCCAGTCACTTTTTAAAGGGATTTGAAATGCTTGATATTTGGGGAAACTCTCCTGATAGCTGTCACCAGGGCTATACTTTGGCAAGTGCTTACAGTCATCACCTAAGCCATGTGGACTGAAAGCCCCTGGGATGCAATAATAAATGACATACTTCATATAGCCATTAAAAACTCATTATAGGTAGTAGGTCTGAACTGTTTACATTCTCAACTGAACCTTCCTTCATTACAGACACTAGTGCCAAGTTCATCATCAGATGTGTTCTTTCAAACACTTTATGTTTACTGGTTGGTCTTGGCTCAAATTCATTCATCCTAGCATGTACAACTTTGTCATGTCCGCTTGATTCCACTTTAAAACTTCTGGAATCTTCATTCCTCACTCCAGCCATGGCAAAAGTCTGTTCTCTACACCAATCACATCATGTTGTTTTGTTATAGGGTTAAATATAAATTTTGCAGCATCTAGAAGCATCAGTACATTAAAAAGCACATAGCTCATTTAGAATAAACTTACCTCCAAGGCTCTACAAGAACTGGTTTCTAATTAGCTTCTAATTTCATTTTCTACTTTTCTCTCCTTGCTGCTTATGTTGTTACATGATCTTTTTACTATTCACAGACTATGACACCTCAGACTCACATTAGGAAATATGTACTGTCAGTTTCATTGACCTGTAATTTTCAGCCCTTAGATCTGCAAATGGCTGGCTCATTTTTGACTTTCATATCTAAGCTCTGAGGTTAGTTTTGTAGACACTCTCTTAAGCAACATCTTAAGCATATATGCCACAGTCATTTTCTTCTCCTATTCACCATCTTGAAGAATGTACTACTCACCAGATAATGATATATTTTTCATTTTGACCTACGTTAACTTAGAATGTGGAGGGGAAAAAGATGAAGAAACCCAAGACAGTATTCCCTTACTCATTTCTAGTATCTCTTTTAATTTTTCTGTCTTCAATACCTAGAATGCTGTTCTAGCTCTGTTTCTGATGCTGGGATAAAACACCCTGACCAAAAGCAACATAGGAGAAATGAGGGTTTTCTTGGCTAACAACTCCAGATTCTGTTTCATTGCTGAAAGGTGGAAATGACACTGATTCAAATCACTGGCCACATAACATCTAGAGTCAAGAGCAGAGAGAAATTATTGCATGCATGCTTCCTGCTTGCTTAGAACTCAAATAATCCACTCTAATTCAGTCCAGGGCACAGGATGGGTCAATTAGTAATCAAAACAACACTCAACAGACTTGTCTGTAGTCTAACATCATCTAGACAAATCCTCATTAGGATACTCCCCACTGCAAATTCAAGGTTGTATCAAGAAGACAGCTAGGATTAAGCAACACAAACCATAAAAGGGCAGAACATCCAAATTATCTTTTAAGAAAATAAATGAGAAAAGAAAAAGAAAATAAATAAGAAAAATAATAAAGGAAAGGTTAATTAAAGTTATTCATATATTTGAATGCATTTGTTCTTTTATCATTAATTTTATTGTTTTTGATTTCTTACCTGAGTACTATACTCACATCATTTCTATCCCACCTTTCTGAATATTCTTTAGGAATTATATTACTATTCCAATACCTTTACAGTCACTTTAATAAGGCCATACACTACCTATAGCATGTATAGTGAAATGTCCTTCTTCATTTTTTCCATTAACTTAAGTAGTTAACACATATAGGAGACACAAAAGATGACTCAAAATTTATCACTAAGGATACAGAGGTGAGTACAGTGACAACAACCTTGTCCATCTCCAGCATTACCCAGCAGTGTTTTTCAGACAAGAAATGGAAGATAATCAAAGTAGAAAGAACATAGCAGGGTCCCTTAGTCTCCCTTCCCTTTTAAGCCAGAGTATAGAAAGGAAAAGCAAAGGGGAAATATGAAAATATTATTCATTAATGTATATAACACCAGATTTCACATAAATATTTTTTTCCTCTTAGCATCCTGTTTTCCCCCAGGGTCTTACTGATCTTCCTAAATCATACTTGTGACCGAGGCTCTAACAGACCCTTTGGAATTTTCTAATATGCTGGGACCCAGTCAATGGTTTTGAGTCCTGGCTGCATGATAGGATCAGGAATCCAAAGACACTGTGTAGTCCAATAAAATAAAGTCTGGGCATGAAAGCTAGCAGCAGTTAAAATGCCTCAGTGATGTTGATGTGTAGCCAACTTTTAGAATCATGAGTCTAGGCCAAGGACAAAACATCAGCCAGCTTAATGAATTCATTTTGGTTATCTCATCCATATTTCTGATTTCAGGTCAGATGCTACTTAAACCATAATAGACAAACAATAGATGATTCTCTTATTTGGCATGGCTTCTTTCATCTCTTAGTCTTAAAAATCAACCATAGGAACATACATGTAAGTAACATTATACTTATTGAATATATAATACATGCATATATATGCATGCTATAACAATCAATGAAGAAAAGAGGTCATGAAATTGAAAGAGAATAGGGAGAGGTAAATGGGAGGATTTGGAAGGAAGAAGTAAGAGGGAAATGTTGTAATTATAATTATTATATTATAACCTCAAAAATTAAAACATAATTTAAGTAAAATAAAGGTCAACCATGGAGCTTGAAACAGCATAACTAAATAATTAAGCTACTTTTGTATCTCAGCCTACCTTGTACTGTGTCTGTTTTAATAATCCTTACTTCACCAGTGTACAGTATTATATTTGATTCTCTATGGTTTTGCATCACGAATTTGCAGTAACTTTATCATTAGAAAAAGCATAAGGAAGCAACAGCATTTATATAACTACAGGAACATGACTTATTCAAGTTTGCAAAATAATATCACTGGAAAATTCATGAATCTTAAAAAATATTTTTTTACTTGCTACAATAAAACTTCAGTTGGTATTTAACAAAAATGCCATAGAACATATTATTAGTAGATAAAACAACTTTATATAAAACGAACTAATACTGCTGGGAGCCATTGTTCCCCAAAGAAGGAATATTTTCCCATGCTCCAGGACATGTTTTATTTTAAAAATTAATGCATGACCTTTGTGTTACAGTTGTCAATATGAAATTTAGCACTAAAAGCAGTCATCTTTGTAAACATGCCTAATTTGAATGTTCTTTTAGATCCTTGAGATAAAGCAGTGAGTCATATCTTAGAAAAGTATTTTATAGCAATCAATACCCATCTTGATCCTTGCCTCATTACATTAGTTCATATGACTAATAACTACTTGGGACAAAATTCACTGAAAATTCAGACCATATGATGTCATGCTGTGACCCTCTAACCTAATGATTCCTCTTTTCTTAGTCTCGCACCCACACTCATTAATCATGAACTTGACTCAATCCTACAAAGAATGAGACTCAAGAGTTTATGTTTATGTTTGAAAAATGGCTTGCTTTGGAAGCTGCAGTTGCACTTCAGATTTTAAATATCAAAGAGTAAACTTAGGAGCAAAACTATTCTCAAACTATAATTCTACAAAGCTTAATGTAGCTATTTTATACTTACAAATAAAACAATGCTCATTATAAATAATGGGTTCAGTCTTCACATTAAGATAATTCTAAAATTTAGAATTATTAAAATTTAGAAATATCTTAATGACTGTCAGTTGGCTTACATAAAACAAATGCAGTTGTTTTTTTTAAAAAATCCAAGTATATAATTCATCTTCAAATGTAACCATTAATAACCTTAAACTCAAATAGTACTTTTAAGGTCAGCAAAACAATACTGACCTTAGTCATTTAATAGCATATTTTCAGGTGCTGGTAAAACTAAACTTTCCTGACTTTTCACTTAACATTTTTAGCTACATGTGATTGCTCAGGATTTGTCCACAAAGTGACAGGTCACATTTCCCATGGTACACTGAATATGTAGAACTGCTGTACTTGATCTGCTCTGTGACACTGACTCAGACATGTGGCAGGGCAGAACCAAGGCCATCTGTTTGATCTACAGAAGCTACAGCGAATAATCTCAGCATGGGGCCTGGGATTTATTCTCTGCTCCTGACCAAACAGATGTTATGTGGTTTTGGTAGATCATTTAAATATCATAGCACAGAGGGCAGTTACTAGGACATGCTATGTTTTTATTATCATTTGTTTGCTCATTTCTATTACAGCGTTTTAAGTTGCTTTCTAACCTTATCTTATCCTTTCTTACTCCATTGAATAATTACTTTAGACACTTGTGTGCATGTGTGTGGTGTGTGTATGTGTATACAGAGGCATATTCACTCTTACATGGTGATTAATTCCCTTACATGGTGATTAATTCCAGCTTCTCTAGTATACGATTCCAATTTTAGGTAGATACCTATTTCCAATGTCTTATGAATTTATGTTATACCTTAAAATATAATAAAATTGAAACCATTAAATAGATTTTTTACATCTTCAAACATATCCTTGTGTTTCTTCCCTGTTTGTGTGTGTGTATGTGTGTGTATATACTTGTGACAAGATAAGAAATATGCATTTGGTCCTCATACACCCTTATTCCTGGCACACATCTTCTAGAATTTTAGGAGTGTCTTTTTATGTTAGGATTTGAAGGATAGTTGCCAAGGGAACCATTCATGAGTTTAGATGGTTGAGATTCTGGCCTAACCCACTGCTGGGAGAGGAAAGAGGCTAAAGATTAAGTTGAGAACCATTAGTCAATTTCTTAATCAATTGTGCCTACATAGTGAATACTCCATTTAAACCAGAGAGTATGGGATTGTAGAGCTTCCAGGTTATTGAGCAAATGGAGGTTCTGGGAGGATAGTTAGTCAAGAAAGGTGCTTCTTTCCCCTCACACTCATCCTCTGAATCTCTTCATCTCATTGTTATCAATATCCTTCAGGAAAAAAAAAACAGTAAGCAAAGTGAATGTCTCCTCAAGTTTTGTAAAGAGTGCTGAAGAGAGGCCTTGACTTACAGGAGAGCAGTTAGCAGCAGAAGTTTCAACTTGGCCTTATGGTTAGCACCTGCAGTGCAAGAGAATCTTTCAGTACTGGGTCTTTAACTTTGGAATCCGACGCTATCTGGAATAGCGTTAGAATTGAGCTAAGTTGCAGGATGGCCAACTGGTTTCTGTCAAGAGTTAAATAATTGTTTGCGGTGGTGGATGAAAGTCTGAGAACAATGTGTTTTTCCTGAAGATAACTGAGCATGTACCACTATTTTTGAAGCTTTATATGTGATGCCAGGTACTGGAGACAGAATAAAGTAAGATCATGGTGTGAAGTAGATGTAGATCTTTAGTGGTTTACTAAGATTGTCCCCATAGGCCAGATATGTGAACACTTGGTCTCCAGTTGGTGCTATTTTTTTGTGGGGAGGAGTGAGGTTAGGAAACTTAAAATACTGGAGGAAATATGTCATGGGTTTGGTTTTGGGGTATTTAAAATTTTCCCTTATCCAGTTTACTCTCTCTGCTTCAGATTTTTATTTAAAGATGTAAGCTCTCAGCTTCCTACTCCTGTGGTCATTTCTGCCACTTGTTTCCATGCTTCCCTACCAGGATGGACTCTTATCCATCTAGAACTATAGCCCAAATAAACTCTCCATCATATAAGGTGATTTGGTCATGATGCTTTACATATCAACAGAAATAGAAGATCAATACAAACATATACACATAAGCGGTGCAAATAGAAAACTAATGAAACTGCTGAGCACAAAACAGGATAATGTTAAATGAAAATAATATGTTGCAAGCAAAATGGGTGTATATGAGCTTAATAGTGTGATATAATTAGTATAAAGATACAGAACATCTAATGTAAAATTATATGCAACATGGTCTCACTGAGTGTGTCTAATCCTAATGACAGTAGATTTTGGATTGGAAAAACTGAAATAAGAAATAGGGATGTCATTGGTTTAGTAAAAGTAGATTTTGGATTGGAAAAGCTGAAAGAAGAAATAGGGATGTCATTGGTTTAGTAAAAGTAAGAAGAATGCTGACTAATATGTATTAATGACTTGCTGTGGGACAGTGCTTTTGTACGCTGTAAAGATTTGCCACTCATATAGGTTTAATAAAATGCTGATTTTCCAGTAGCCAGGAAGGAATTTTAGGCAGGGTGACCAGATATGGAAAAGTCTGGGAAGAAGAAAGGCTCAATCTGTAGTCAGCAGCCCAGATGCAGAAGAAGCAAGATGAGAATGCCTCGGTGAGTAAGGTACCAAGACACATGGCTAAACATGGATAAGAATTATGGGTTAATTTAAGTTGAAGATCTAGTTTCTCTGAAAAAAAAAGCACTTGTTTGTGACATGACAAAGCACTGTTAGAAGTGAGAGCAGTGTTCCTTTTCTCTGTGCAAGCTTTATTTTAAAAGATAATCACGTTCTTTTGAAAGTGTATAAATTCCATGAAAAGCTTTAGTGAGAAATGTACCTGTGTTTCTCTGAAAGGAAAAGCAGTTGTTTGGGACATGTCAAAGTACTGTTAGCAGTGAGAACAGTGGGATTATCTCTTTACAAGGTTTACTTCGAAAGATAATCACGTTCTTTTGAAAGTGTATTAATTTCATGAGAAGCTTTACTGAGAAAGACACATGTGTTTCTCTGAAAAGAGAAGCAGTTGTTTGGGACATGTCAAAGCATTGTTAGAAGTGAGAACAGTGTTCCTTTTCTCTGTGCAAGCTTTATTTTGAAAGACAATCACATTCTTTTGAAAGTGTATTAATTTAATGAGAAGGTTTAGTGAGAAACACACATGTTTTTCTCTGAAAAAGAGAAGCAGTGGTTTGGGACATGTCTAAGCATTCTTAGAAGTGAGAACAGTGTTTCTTTTCTCTATATACGTTTTACTTTGAAAGATAATCATGTACTTTTGAAAGTGTATTAATTTCATGAGAAGCTTTAGTGAGAAATGCACATGTGTGTCTCAAAAAAGTGAAGCAGTTGTTTTAAACATGTCAAAGCATTGGTAGACGTGAGAGCAGTGTTGTTTTTCTCTGTGCCATAATAAGGAGGAAAGATAATCACGTTCTTTTGAAAGTGTATTAATTTCATGAAAAGCTTATTGAGAAAAACACAGATGTGTTTCTCTGAAGAAAGAAGCAGTTGTTTGGGACATGTCAAAGCATTGTTACAGGTGACAGCAGTGGGCTTTTCTCTGTAGATCTTTATTTTGAAATATAATCACTTTCTTAGAAAGCATATTAATTACATGAGAAGCTTTAGTGAGAAACACAAATGTGTTTCTCTGAAAAGAGAAGCAGTTGTTTGGGACTTGTCAACAGATTTTTAGAAGTGAGATCAGTGTTCCTTTTCTCTGTACAAGCTTTATTTGAAAGATAATCATGTTCTTTTGAGAGTGTATTAATTTCATGAAATGCTTTGGTGAGAAACGCACATGTGTTTCTCTGTAAAGAGAAGGAGTTGTTTGGGTGATGTCAAAGGATTGTTAGAGTTGAGAGCGGTGTTCTTTATCTCTGTGCAAGCTTTAATTTAAAAGATAATCACATTCTTTGAAAGTATACTAATTAAATGAGAAGCTTTAGTGAGAAACGCTTATGTTTTTCTCTGAAAAGAGAAGCAACTGTTTGGGACATGTCAAAGGATTGTTCAAAGTTAGAGCAGTGGGCTTTTCTCTGTACAGGTTTTACTTTGAAAGATGATCATGTTTTTGGAAAGTATATTAATTTCTTGAAAATCTTTAGTGAGAAAGGCAAATATGTTTCTCTGAAAAGAGTTGCTGATTTTTGGGACATGTCAAAAAATTGTTAGATCTGAGAGTAGTGCTCCTTTCCTCTGTACAACCTTTGCTTTCAAAGATATTCATGTTCTTTTGAAAGAGTATTAATTTCATGATAAGCTTTAGTAAGAAATGAACATGTGTTTCTCTGAAAAGAGAAGCAGTTGTTTGGGACATGTGAAAGTATCGTTAGAAGTGAGAGTAGTGTTCCTATCCTCTGTCCAAGCTTTACTTTGAAAGATAATAACGTTTTTTGGAAGTGTATTAATTTCATGAAATCCTTTAGTGAGAAACGCACATGTGTTTCTCTGAAAAGAGAAGCAGTTGTTATGAACTGGTCAAAAAATTGTTATAAGTGAGAGAAGTTTTGCTCTTGTCTGTACAAGCTTTACTTTGAAAGATATTTAGTTCCTTTGAAAGTGTTTTTATTTCATGAGGAGCTTTAGTGTAAAACGCACATATGTTTCTCTGAAAAAAGAAGCAGTTGTTTGGGACATCTCAAAGGATTGTTAGATGTGAGACCATTGGGCTTTTCACTGCACAAGCTTTACTTTGAAAGATAATCACATTCATTAGGAAGTGTATTAATTTTATGAAAAGCTTTAGTGAGAAACGCACATGTGTTTCTCTGAAAAGAGAATCAGTTGTTTGGGATATGTCCAAGCATTGTTAGATGTGAGAGCAGTGGACTTTTCTCTATACAAGCTTTATTTTGATAGATAATCACGGTCTTTTGAAAGTGTATTAATTTCATGGAATGCTTTAGTGAGAAAGGCACATGTGCTTCTCTGAAAAGAGAAGCAGTTTTTGGGACATCTCAAAGGATTCTAAGTAGTGAGAGCCTTGTGCTTTTTCTTGTACATGCTTCACTTTGAAAGATAATCATGTTCTTTTGAAAGTGTATCAATTTCATGAAAAGCTTATTGACAAATGCACATGTGTTTCTTTGAAAAGAGAAACAGTAGTTTGGGACATGTGAAAGCATTGTTAGATGTAAGAGCAGTGTTCCTTTTCTCTGTACAAGCTTTACTTTGAAAGATAATCACGTTCTTATTAATGTGTATTAATTTCATGAAATGCTTTAGTGAGACACACACATGTGTTTCTCTGAAAAGAGAAGCTGTTGTTTGGGACATGTCACAGGATTGTTAGAAGTGAGAGTGGTGTTCCTCTTCTCTGTACAAGTGTTATTTTGAAAGATAATCATGTTCTTTTGAAAGTGTACTAATTAAATGAGAAGCCTTAGTGAGACATGCACATGTGTTTCTCTGAAAAGAGAAGCAGTTGTTTGGGACATTTCAAAGGATTATGAGAGGTGAGAGCAGTGTTCCATTTCCGTGCACAGGCTCTACTTTGAAAGATAATTACATTCTTTTGAAAGTGTATTAATTTCATGTAATGTTTTTGTGAGAAATGAACATGTGTTTCTCTGAAAAGAGAAGCAGTGCTTTGGGACCTGTCAAAGGATTGTTAGAAGTTAGAGAAGTATTCTTTTTCTGTGTACAACCTTTAATTTGAAAGATAATCACGTTCTTTTGAAATTGTATTAATTTCATGAGAAGCTTTACTGAGAAACATACATGTGTTCCTCTGAAAAGAGAAGCATTTGTTTGTGACATGTCAAAGCATTGTTAGAAGTGGGAGCTGTTTTGCTTTTCTTTGTTCAAGCTTTACGTTGAAAGATAATCACGTTCTTTTGAAAAGCTTTTAAGTACATGAAATGCTTTAGTGATAAATGCACATGAATTTCCCTGAAAAGAGAAGCAGATGTTTGGAACATGTCAAAATATTGTTAGAAGTGAGAGCAGTGTTTCTTTACTCCGTACAAGCTTTAATTTGAGAGATAATCACGTTCTTTGAAAGCATATTAATTACATGAGAAGCTTTAGTCAGAAACACAAATGTGTTTTTCAAAAGAGAGAATCAGTTGTTGGGGACATGTCAAGGGATTGTTAGAAGTGACTGAAGTTTTGCTTTTCTCTGTACAACCTTTACATTGAAAGATAATCATGTTCTTTTGCATGTGTACTAATTTCATGAGAAGCTTTAGTGAAAAACACACAGGTGTTTCTGAGAAAAGAAAAGCAGTTGTTTGGGACATGTCAAAGCATTGTTTCAGGTGAGAACAGTGGGCTTTTCTCTGTACACATTTATTTTGAAAGATAATCATGCTCTTTTGAAAGTGTATTAATTTCATGAGAAGCTTTATTGAGAAATGCACATGTGTTTCTCTGAAAAGTGAAGCTGTTGTTTGGGACATGTCAATTTATTGTAAGAATTGAGAGCAGTGTTCCTTTTCTGTGTATATGCTTTATTTTTAAAAATAATCTCGTTCTTTAGAAAGTGTATTAATTTCAAGAGAATCTTTCATGAGAAACGCACATATATTTCTTTGAAAAGAAAAACAGTTTTTGGGAACATGTCAAAGCATTGTTAGAAGTGAGAGCAGTGTTCCTTTTCTCTGTCCAACTTTAATTTGAAAGATATTGACGTTCTTTGACAGAGTATTAATTTCATGAGAAGCTTTAGTAAGAAATGCATATGTGTTTCCCTGAGAAGTGAAGCACTTGTTTGGGACAGGTCAAAGCACTGTTAAAAGTGAGAGCAGTGGTCTTTTCCCTGTACAAGCTTTACTTTGAAAGATAATCACATTCTTTTGAAAATGTATTAATTTCTTGAAATGCTTTAGTGAGAAATGCACACGTGTTTCTCTGAAAAGGTAAGCAGTTGTTAGGGATATGTCAAAGCAATGTTAGAAGTGAGAGCAGTGTTCCTCTTCTCTATGCAAGCTTTACTTTGAAAGATAATCACGGTCTTTTGAAATTGTATTAATTTCATGAGAAGCTTTACTGAGAAACATACATGTGTTCCTCTGAGAAGAGAAGCATTTGTTTGGGATATGTCAAAGCATTGTTAGAAGTGGGAGCTGTTTTGCTTTTCTTTGTGCAAGCTTTACTTTGAAAGATAATCATGTTCTTTTGAAAAGCTTTTAAGTTCCTGGAATGCTTTATGATAACTGCACATGTATTTCCCTGAAAAGAGAAGCAGTTGTTTGGGACATGTCAAAGAATTGTTAGCAGTGAGAGATTGGGTTGTTCAGGGTACAAGCTTTCCTTTAAAGATAATCACGTTCTTTTGAAAGTGTATTATTTTCATGAAATGCTTTAGTGAGAAATGCAGATGTGTTTCTCTGAAAAGAGAAGCAGTTGTTTGAGACATGATAAAGTATTGTTAGTAGTGTGAGAAGTGGGCTTTTCACTGTACAAGCGTTAGTTTGAGAAATTATCATGTTCTTTTGAAAGTGTATTAATTTCATGAAAAGCTTTGTAAGAAACATACATGTGCTTCTCTGAAAAGAGAAGCAGTTGTTTGGGACATTTCAAATGATTGTTAGATGTAGGGCAGTGTTCATTTTCTCTGTACAAGCTTGAGTTTGAAAGATATTCACATTCTTTTGAATGAGAATTAATTTCATCAGAAGCTTTAGTAGGAAACACACATGTGTTTCTCTCAAAAAAGTAGCAGTTGTTTGGGATATGTCAACGTACTGGTAGAAGTGTGAGCAGTGTTTTTAATATCTTTACAAGCTTTGATTTGAAGGATAATCACATTCTTTTGAAAGTGTATTAATTTCATGAAATGCTTTAGTGAGAAACGCACATCTGTTTCTTTGAAAAGATAAGCAGTTGTTTGGGACATGACAAAGTATTGTGAGAAGTGATAGCAGTGTTCATTTTCTCTGTACAAGTTGTAATTTGAAAGATAATCACTTTCTTTTGAAATTGTATGAATTTCAAGAAATGCTTTAGTGAGAAATGCACATGTGTTTCTCTGAAAAGATAATCAGCTTTTTGGGACTTGTCAAAGCATTGTTAGAAGTGACAGCTCTTTTGCTATTCTTTGTGCAAGCTTTACTTTGAAAGATAATAACCTTCTTTTGAAAGTGAATAATTTCATTAACTGCTTAAGTGAACAATGCGCATGTGTTTCTATGAAAAGTGAAGAAGTTGTTTGGGGAATTTAAAGGATTGTTGATGTGAGAGCAGTGTTTCTTTTCTCTGTACAAGCTTTAATTTGAAAGATATTCACGTTCTTTTGAAAGAGTATTAATTTCATGAAATGCTTAATAAGAAAGGCACATCTGTTTATCTGAAAAGAGAAACAGTTGTTTGGGCCATGTCAAAATATGGTAGAAGTGAGTGCAGTGTTCGTTTTCTCTATAAAAGCTTTATTTTGAAAGATAATCACGTTCTTTTGAAAGGTTATTAAAATCATGAGAAGCTTTAGTGAGAAATGCACATGTGTTTCTCTGAAAAGAGAAGCAGTTGTTTGGGACATATCAAAGGATTTTTAAAAGTGAGAGCAGTGTTCCTTTTCTCTGGGCAAGCTTTCATTTGAAAGATATTCACATCCTTTAGAAAGATGATTAATTTTATGAGAAGCTGTAGTGAGAAACCCACATGTCTTTCTATGAAAAGAGAACCAGCTGTTTGGGACATGTCAAATATTGTTAGAAGTGAGAATTGTTTTGCTTTTCTTTGTGCAAGCTTTACTCTGAACAATAATCACTTTCATTTGAAAGTGTATAATTTCATGAAATGCTAGAGAGAGAAACGCACATGTGTTTTTATGAAAAGAGAAGCAGTTGTTTGGGATATGTCAAAGGATTGTTAGATATGAGAGCAGTGTTCTTTTTCATTGTACAAGCTTCACTTTGAAAGATAATCACGTTATTTTGAAAGTGTATTAATTTCATGAAATGCTTTAGTGAGAAACGCACAATTGTTTCTCTGAAAGGGAAGCAGTTGTTTGGGACATGTCAAAGGATTGTTAGAAGTGAGAGCCATGGAATTTTCTGTGTACAAGCTTTACTTTGAAAGACAGTCATGTTCTTTTGAAAGAGTATTAATTTCATGAAAAGCTTTAGTGAGAAAGGCACATGTGTGTCTCTGAAAAGAGAAGCAGTTGTTTGGGAGATGTCAAATAATGGTGAGAAGTGAGAGTATGGCTGCTTTTCTCTGTACATGTTTACTTTGAAAGATAATCCTGTTCTTTTGAAAGCGTATCAATTTCATGAGAAGCTTTAGTGAAAAACGCAATTGTGTTTCTCTGAAAGAGAAGCAGTTTTTTGGGATATGTCAAATAATGATGAGAAGTGAGATCATGGCTGCTTTACTCTGTACAGATTTAATTTGAAAGATAATCATGTTCTTTTTAATGTGTTTCAATTTCATGAGAAGCTTTAGTGAGAAACGCACATGGGTTTCTTTGAAAAAGAAGCAGTTGTTTGGGACATGGCTAAGCATTGTGAGAGGTGACAGCAGGGTTGCTTTTTACTTTTAAAGATAATCATGTTCTTTTGAAAGTGTATCAATTTTAAGAGAAGCTTTAGTAAGAAATGCACAAATGTTTATGTCAAAAGAGAAGCAGTTGTTTGGGACATGTCAAATAATGGTGAGAAGGTAGAGCTGGGTTGCTTTTCTCCGTCCAAACTTTATTTTGAAAGATATTCATGTTCTTTTGATTTTGTATTAATTTCATGAAAAGTTTTAGTGAGAAACACACACGTGTTTCTCTGAAAAGAGAAGCAGTTGTTTGGGACACTTCAAAGCTTTATGAGGAGTGAGAACAGGCTTCCTTTTCTCTGTACAAGCTTTACAATGAAAGATATTCTCGTTCTTTTGAAATTTTGTCAATTCTATGAGAAGCTTTAGTGAGAAATGCCAAAGTGTTCCTCTGAAAAGAGAAGCAGTGTTTGGGACATGTCAAAGCATTGTGAGAAGTGAGGGCAGTTTTTCTATTATCTGTACAAGCTTTAATTTTAAAGATAATCATGTTCTTTCGAAAATGTATCACTTTGACGAAAAGCTTTAGTGAGAAAGGCACATGTGTTTCTCTGAAAAGAGAATCAGTTGTTTGGGGCATGTCAAAGCCTTGTGAGAAGTGAGAGCGGGTTGCTATCTCTGTACCAGCTTTACTTTGAAAGATAATCACGTTCTTTTGAAAGTGTATTAATTTCGTGAAGCTTTAGTGAGAAATGCACATGTGTTTGTCTGAAAAGACAAGCAGTTGTTTGGGACATGTCAAAGAATTGTGAGAAGTGAGAGTAGGTTTGCTGTTCTCTGTATAAGTTTTACTTTGAAAGATAATTACATTCTTTGAAAGTGTATCAATTTGATGATAAGCTTTAGTGAGAAACGCACATGTGTTTCTCTGAAAAGAGAAGCAGTTGTTTGGGACATGTCGAAGCATTGTGAGAAGTGAGAGCAGACTTGGTATTCTCTGTACATCTTTACTATGAAAGATATTCAGTTTCTTTTGAAATTTTATCAATTACATGAGAAGCTTTAGTGAGAAATGCACATGTGATTCTCTAAAAAGACAAGCAGTGTTTGGGACCTATCTAAGTATTGTGAGAAGTGAGAGCAGGCTTGTTTTTTTCCTGTACAAGCTTTACTTTAAAAAAAAATCACATTCTTTTGAAAGTGTATTAATTTCATGAGACTCTTTAGTTAGAAATGCACATGTGTTTCTCTGAAAGAGAAGCAGTTGTTTGGGACATGTCAAAGCATTTTCAGAAGTCAGAGAAGGTTTGCTTTTTCCTGTACAAGCTTTACTTTGAAAGATAATCACTTTCTTTTGATAGTGTATCAATTTCATGAGAAGCTTTATTGAGAAATGCAGATGTGTTTCTCTGAAAAGAGATTCAGTTGTTTGGGACAGGTCAAAACATTGTGAGAAGTGAGAGCAGTATTGCGATTATCAGTACAAGCTTTACATGAAAGATAATCACATTTTTGAAAGTGTATTAATTTTAAGAGAAGATTTAGGGATAAACACACATGTTTTTCTCTGAAAAGAGAAGCAGATGTTTGGGACATGTCAAAGCATTGTGAGAAGTGAGAGCAGGGTTGCTTTTCTCTTTACAAGCTTTACGTTGAAAGATAATCATGTTCTTTTGATAATGTATCAATATCATGAGAAGCTTTAGTGATAAATGCACATATGTTTCTCTGAAAAGAGAAGCAGTCGTTTGGGACATGTCAGAGTATTGAGAGATGTGATAGCAGGTTTGCTTTTCTCAGTACGAGCTTTAGTTTGAAAGATAATCATGTTCTTTTGATAGTGTATTAGTTTCATGAAAAGCTTTAGTGAGAAACGAATATGTGTTTCTCTCAAAAGAGAAACAGTTGTTTGGGATACATCAAAGAATTGTGAGAAATGAAAGCAGTGTTGCTATTTTCTGTAAAAGCTTTACTTTGAAAGATATTCACGTTCTTTTGTAAGTGTGTTAATTTCATGAGAATCTTTAGGGTTAAACGCACATGTGTTTCTCTGAAAGGAGAAGCAGTTTTTGGGACATGTCAAAGTATTGTGAGAATTGAGAGTAGGGTTGCTTTTCTCTGTGCAATCTTTACTTTGAGAGATAATTACATTCTTTTGATAGTGCAATAGTTTCCTGAGAAGCTTTAGTGATAAACGCACATGTTTCTCAGAAAACAGAAGCAGTTGTTTGGGACATGTCAAAGAACTGTGAGAAGTGAGAGCAGGGTTGTTTTCTTTGTACAAGCTTTACTCAGAAAGATAATCAAGTTGTTTTGAAAGTTTATTAATTTCATGAGAAGCTTTTTTGAAAGTGTATTAATTTTATGAGAAGCTTTTTTATCTGTATTTTATTCTTCTTTGTTTAAAATTTCTACCTCCTCCCTGTTTCCCATTTCCCTCCCCCTCCTCCAACACATCACCCCTCTCCCTACTCCCCTTCTCCTCTCTCCACTCCTCCGCCCGTCCCCCTACTCCATTCCTCCTCCCTCTGGAGACTGAAGAGCAGTCCAAATTCCCTGCCCTCCGGGAAGTCCAAGGTCCTTCCACTTCTTTCTAGGTCCAGGAAGGTGAGCATCCATACAAGCTAGACTCCCACAAAGCCAGTTCATGTATTAGGATTGAATCCTAGTGCCATTGTCCTTGGCTTCTCATCAGGCTTCATTGTTCGTCATGTTCAGAGAGTCCGGTGTCATCCTATGCTTATTCAGTCCCAGTCCAGCTGGCCTTGGTGAGCTCCCAATAGATCAGTTCCACTGTCACAGTGGGTGGGTGCACCCCTCGTGGTCCTGAGTTTCTTGTTCATGTTCTCCCTCCTTCTGCTCCTCATTTGGATCTTAAGAGCTCAGTCTGGTGCTCCAATTTGGGTCTCTGTCTCTATCTCAATCCATCGCCAGTAAAGGTTCTAAGGTGATATGCAAGCTATTCATCAGTATGGCTATAGGATAGGGCCATTTCAGGTTCCCTCTCCTCAGTTGCCCAAGGTACTAGCTGGGGACATCTCCCTGGACACCTTCGAGCCTCTTTAGAATCAAGTCTCTTGCCAACCCTAAGATGGTTCCCTTAATTTGGATATATATTTCTCTGCTCCCGTATCCACCCTTCCTTTATCCCAACCATCCCATTCCCCCAAGCTTCCCCCATTCTCCCCTTTTCACGTTTCTCACCCCATTTTCCTTTATCACCATGCCACTTCACCCCCAAGTTCCCAGTTTTTGCCCGACAATCTTGTCTACTTCCCATATCCAGGCGGATGACTATATGTTTTTCTTTGGGTTCACCTTCTTATTTAGCTTCTCTAGGATCACAAATTATAGGCTCAATATCCTTTATTTATTGCTAGAAACCAATTATGAGTGAGTACATCCCATGTTCATCCTTTTGGGTCTGGGTTACCTCACTCAGGATAGTATTTTCTATTTCCATCCATTTGCATGCAAAATTCACAATGTCATTGTTTTTTACTGCTGAGTAGCATTCTAATATGTATATATTCCACACTTCCTTCATCCATTCTTCCATTGAAGGGCATCTAGGTTGTTTCCAGTTTCTGGCTATTACAAACAATGCTGCTATGAACATAGTTGAACAGATACTTTTGGCATTTGATGGGGCATCTCTTGGGTATATTCCCGAGAGTGGTATTGCTGGGTCCAGTGGTAGGTTGATCCCAAATTTCCTGTGTAACCCCCACACTGATTTCCAAAGTGGTTGCACAAGTTTGCATTCCCACCAGCAATGGATGAGTGTACCCCTTACTCCACAACCTCTCCAGCAAAGGCTATCATTGATGTTTTTTATTTTAGCCATTCTGACAGGTGTAAGATGGTATCTCAAAGTTGTTTTAATTTGCATTTCCCTTATCGCTAAGGAGGTTGAGCATGACCTTAAGTGTCTTTTGGCCATTTGAATTTCTTCTGTTGAGAATTCTCTGTTCAGTCCAGTGCCCCCTTTTTAAGTTGAGTTAATTATCATTTAAAAGTCTAGTTTCTTGAGTTCTTTATATATTTTGGAGCTCAGACCTTTGTCTGTTGCAGGGTTGTGAAGATCTCCCAGTCAGTAGGCTGCCTTTTTGTCTTAGTGACAGTGTCCTTTGCTTTACAGAAGCTTATCAATTTCAGGAGGTCCCATTTATTCAATGTTGTCCTTAATGTCTGTGCTGTTGGGGTTATATGTAGGAAGTGGTCTCCTGTGCCCATGTGTTGTAGAGTACTTCCTACTTTCTCTTGTATCAGGTTCAGTGTGTTCGGACTGATATTGAGGTCTTTAATTCATTTTGACTTGAATTTTTTGCATGATGATAGATATGGATCTATTTTCATTCTTCTACAGATTGACATCCAGTTCTGCCAGCACCATTTGTTGAAGATGCTCTTTTTTTTCCATTGTATACTTTTAGCTCCTTTATCGAAAATCGGGTGTTTGTGGGTTAAAGTCCGGGTCTTCTATTCGATTCCATTGGTCGACTTCTCTGTTTTTATTCCAATACCAAGCTGTTTTCAATACTGTAGCTGTGTAATAGAGTTTGAAGTCAGGGATGGTAATGCCTCCAGACGATCCTTTATTGTATAAGATTGTTTTGACTATCCTGGGTTTTTTTTGGGGTGGGTTGAACACTGAAAAAAGAAAATAATCTAGGGGGTAGTTAAGCAGTGGCCTAGGGTGGGGTCTGACTCTGGCCATGAGAAAAGAACTTAGTCGGCTGGGTACCCAAGAGCTAAGAGCATGAAAGATCTGTCTAGGTTACAAAAACTCACCTAAACAATGAATCTGTAACCTCTTTTTCTGTACTAAATTTTGCCCTACTTGTCAAGTCTGGTAGTATAGCATAACTCTCGTGAAGTATAACTATAAATATATAGTTGTATTTATATAAATATAACATCTAGAACTCTTGTGAAATATAATGGTTGCAGCTGCATCTAGATCATCAGAAGCATTGACTGTGGGAACTAATAATGGGAGAAAGAACTAGAGACTTAAGCAGTGAACTCCTGTAAGCTTTTTCATTAGACTGAAAAGAGGAGCAGGAAGCAGTAGAACAGACCACTGATTGCGCTTAGAGAGCAAGAGAAGAGAAGAGAAACTGCAAGGCTGTGTTCTAGAGCCAGGGGAGGAGATACACACACACACACACACACACACACAAAGATATATATCTGATTCTATAGAGCTTACATTCAGCTATAAAAGTAAACAGATATGTCACATTGTAATGTAAATTAAGAGTTTGGAAAAACTGGGGACTCCATCAGAGGGAAAACACACTGTTCTGGTAACAGATGTACCCTTGAAAGACAGAAATATGAACTACTAAAACATTTTTCAATATATTTAATATAATACTTTGAAATGAGAATCATCTATTTCTTTTATTTGGGGTAACAATAAAGTGGGTGTTAGTATTTGGGCATCTGCATTGGCCTGCCTGCCCTTAGGGTCCTGACAGGAAACCTCCTCACCTGTAGCCACTAAGAGCACTTCACATGTAGCCACTTCTGGGCACATTTGCTATGGTTCCTTGTAACAGATGGACCTACCCCCCAACCTCCCCCTTCTCCTGTCTCTACCTCCCTCTCTCTCCCCCACTCTTTACCCCAGGGACTAGTCTGCTCCCCTCTCTGCCTCCTCTGTCCCTTCTCTCTCGTCTTCCAATAAGCCTCCTATGTAAGCCTTATCGCATAGCGTGACTTCTCTTCACTGCATACATACATACATACATATATATATATATATATATATATATATAATTTTTTTTTCAACAGTGAGTTCTGTCTCACCCTAGAAGGGAGCCAGGGCAGGACCTGAAAAAGCTGAGTGGCTAGCGTCTAGTGCTGCAGACACAAAGACAGGGTATGACATAGGCATGCTTATGATACTAAAATATTTTGAGAATGGAAGCAGCCTCTACATTATGTTATGGAACGGATTGCTTATCTTTACTTAAAGGGAGTTTAGAACCAATAAGACAATAGTGGGTATTAAACTATGGGGTTAAACATAAAACAAGAAAAGTAGATATTAGGAAAAGAGAATGAATCCTGGTTTTGAAGCCAAAGGAAACATTTTGAGGAGAGTTAAGGAGCCTGAGATTTCTTGTCAAGCAGTCTGTGAGTTACCATTGAAATAGACATAAGAGATACCAGTGATGTACTTGGGATAACACATTGAAATTTTGTGATCATGGATTGCCTTGTGATGCAGGAATCATATATGTTCGTTTTTGCATTGCCTTGCTTGAGTGTATTGAATACTTGAAGTTGCATAGGTGTTATCTTTAGTGAGGACTTAAGTATACATGACAAACAAATACAGCATACAGGGAAAATACTATCATAAAGGAATAAACTTAGTTACTCTTTTACTTCAGAATAAAAATGATAATTATTGCTTAATGAACAACTTGCATCTGGAACATTTTTCTGATATTGAAATCATGAATTAGGTTCTGAGCATGAAGCGCAGTTCCGTTTCCACTTGTGGTGCTGGCTGCCTCTCCACACAGGAATGAAGATCTCAGGACCTTGATAAACCAGACCATTATACCCATCAAGCGTAAGTGCCTCCAACTATGGGTCTCAGCTGCATGCTGCCATGTTCTGTACCTAGTTCTCAGACACTGTAGAATCAGATGGTGAAAGTGGGTCATCTCTAGTTCCACATTTGAGTCTTTCACTCTCCAAAGGTTAAAATTCCTTCAGAGAGCTTTGGTTTTACTGTCTAAGTCTGTCAGTATTAATTATATTAGCAATTAAACTAAGAAAATGTCAATATAAACTCAATTTAAAATAACAATCTCATTATATGGTTTCAAAAATAAAATGGTTTTATTTATTTATTTGCTTCTTTGTTTGTTTTGGTTTGGTTTTGGGAGACAAGATTTCTCGATGTAGCCCTAGCTTTCCTGGCACTCACTCTGTAGACCAGGCTAGCATCTGACTTTGAGATCTACCTGTCTGTGCCTCCAAAGTGCTCAAATTAAAGGTGAGTGCCACCACCACCTACAATGCTTTTAATTAAAAGAAAAATTCTGGGTAAGCAAGATGGCTCAGCAGGTAGAGGTGCTTATCAACAAGCCCAAACACCTACTTTCAATTCCCAAACCCACATGATAGAAGAGAACCTGCTGCTTCAGGAGCTACTGACCACCAGCTGCTCTCTCTCTCTCTCTCTCTCTCTCTCCTCTCTCTCTCTCTCTCTCTCTCTCTCTCTTTCTCTCTCTCTTTCTCTGTCCCTCTCTCTCTTTCTCTTTCTCTCTGACACACACACACACAAAATAATAAATGTAATAAAATTAAAATATTTCCAATGCAAAACAATTTTGTTGGGCAGCAAAACATGGTCTCCCCTTTTAACGTCAGATCCCTTTAATATCTGACTAATGAAAGACAGTTAGAATCTATGTCTGCTACTGCATTCAGACTGTCCTAGCAGCCAGTCTCTAGGAAGCAATGTATGCATGAAAGGATGAGCATGAGAAGAACAAACAGCATCTTAGTTTTGATGTAGTGATACCTAGATATATTACCTTGGAGAACATTTCTAGACTAGATCAGTAGTTGTCTGGATTAGAGGTGGGGAAGTTTGATACAGATTGACAGGAAGCAGTCTGTTATTTGTATGACCTGGGGTATGACCTCACCTTTTTGTACTTTGAATCCCTCGTGTATAAGAATGGAGATAGGTTGAGTGGTGGTGCATGCATTTAATTAAACAGAGGCAGTCTAATCTCTGGGTTTGAGGCTAGCCTGGTCTACAGACAAATTCCAAGACAACCAGAGCTACACAGAACAACCTGTCTTCCAAAAAAAGAAAGAAAAAGAGTGGAGATACTGGGAGATTGCTCAGTGGTTTAGAGTCATTCCTATTCTACCACAGGACCCAAATTCAGTTCCCAGTACTCACATTGGGGAGGTCACAACCACCTGTGACTCCAGCTCAAGGAGATCTGATGCCCCTTTTGTGACCTTCATAGGCACTCTCGTGCATGCGTGGTTATGCCTATACAGACACAATATACATAAATAAAATAAGACTTTTCACTATTTTAATGGAGATAATGGCAGACTCTCCTTTACAAGTAGTTCTGAATATTTATTGAGTGTTCATATAGGTCAACTGTTCTTAAGTTCTTCATTCATATTAACTCTTGATACTCAGAGACAACTTTCCCTTAAGGCATAATGGCAAACAAGGGAGTACAAGCAAGGGAGAAGTTATAGGGGTATAAATAGAGACGAAAGTGTTTAGGTTATTGAACAGGCTTTTAGACTACTTGGTACAGAAGATCTATGGGCCTGAAACACACCTTTAAGGATAATATGTGTGTTGATAATGTCATGCACAAGGAAATTTGGTTTGTTATTTGTGGTGCTGAAGACTGAACACAAGCTGACCATAACACTGAGATATATCCCTGTCACAGAAGTACATTTTATTCCCCCCATATTTTATACCTAAAACTGCTGTAACTTCATGGTACGCTCTCCTGCTTTAAGGAATGCATTGTGTTTAGTTATTTAAAGCTTAAAGACTAATGTTTGATACTATTGTTACTATTTGTATGTGTGTTTGTGTGTGTGATGGATAGCCTTGAAAAAATGCAGACTTGAACACAAAAGGAAATGTTTTTGATTGCCTTCTTAAAATATTCTTAATATGCAACTTGGTGTGTTTTCTAGCTCTAAAAATATAAAGGATACAAGACCTATCGATGATAAAGTATTCATTCAGAAAAATATCCAACATCTATATAAGGTATTAAATTGTCTGATTTGAGTGATTTTGCTCCCAACACTTTTTCTAATCCAAAACTTTCAATGCCTCATAAAAATGATTGTAGTTTCTTATAGAAAATGGTTATTCACATCGTTTATCCAGAATGTCTCTTCAAGCCCCATCAACAAAAGATTTTCTTAAGATTTTTGCATTTCTTTACAGTTTCTTATGCCCATCGTATAAATTTCCTGAGAGGAAATTTGAAGAGATTCCAAGAATTTTTAAAGACCTTGGGTATGTAGTAAGATCTAATGATTCTCTGAATTTCCTCTGTGTCTGTGGTTATGTCTCCCTTTTCGTTTCTGATTTTGTTAATTTGCGTATTCTCTCTCCGCCGGTTGATTAGTTTGGATAGGGGTTTATCAATCTTATTGATTTTCTCCAATAACCCTTAAGGTCATGCTCAACCTCCTTAGCAATAAGGGAAATGCAAATTAAAAAAACTTCGAGATACCATCTTACATCTGTCTGAATGGCTAAAATCAAAAACACCAATGATAGCCTTTGCTGGAGAGGTTGTGGAGAAAGGGGCACACTCATCCATTGCTGGTGGGAATGCAAACTTGTGCAAACACTTTGGAAATCAGTGTGGCGATTTCTCAGGAAATTTGGGATCAGCCTACCCCAAGATCCAGTAATACCACTATTGGGAATATACCCAAGAGATGCCCCATCAAATGACAAAAGTATCAATTCAACTATGTTCATAGCAGCATTGTTTGTAATAGCCAAAACCTGGAAACAACCTAGATGCCCTTCAATGGAAGAATGGATGAAGAAAGTGTGAAATATACACATATTAGAGTACTACTCAGTGGTAAAAAACAATGACTTCTCGAATTTTGCGTGCAAATGGATGGAAATTGAAAACACTATCCTGAGTGAGGTATCCCAGACCCAAAAAGAGGAACATGGGATGTACTCACTCATAATCGGTTTCTCGCCATATATAAAGGACATTGATCATATAATTTGTGATCCTAGAGAAGCTAAATAAGAAAGTGAACCCAAAGAAAATCGTATAGTCATCCACCTGGAGAGGGGAAGTAAACAAGATTGCAGGGCAAAAACTGGGAACTTGCGGGTGAGGTGGCATGGGGCAAAGGGGAAATGGGATGAGAAACATGAGAAGGGGAGGATGGGAGGAGCTCGGGGGATTGGGATGGTTGGGATATAGGAAGGGTGGATACGGGAGCAGCGAAGTATATATCCTAACTAAGGGAGCCATCTTAGGGTTGGCAAGAGACTTGACTCTAGAGGGGTTTGCAGGTGTCCAGGGAGATGTCCCCAGCTGGTACCTTGGGCAACTGAGGAGAGGGAACCTGAAATGACCCTATCCTATACTGATGAATATCTTACATATCACCTTAGAACCTTCATCTGGCGATGGATGGAGGTAGAGACAGAGACTCAATTTGGAGCAACGGTCTGAGCTCTTAAGGAGCTCATCTAATTAGGAAGCTAAGGCAGAAGAATCACAGGTATCTGTCCTTACAAGTGCTTCTACAAAGAGAGGTTTAGGCCAGTCTCAGCAACTTAGATCCTGTTGCAAGATAAAAAGGAAAAGAGAACTTAAGAATAGCTCAGTGATAAGTTGCTGGTCTAGCATACATATGACTGTTAATTCAGCCCCCCCACATGAAGTTACTGCTGGCTGGTGATGGAACAGAGTGATAGGGAGCTTGTCTAAGCAAGTATTAGATCTTGACATAAAGGTTGTAGGAACAATTGAAAATATGAATATCTTACATATGCAACGGTCTGAGCTCTTAAGGCCCAATTGAGGAGCAGAAGGAGGGAGAACAGGAGCAAGGAAATCAGGACCACGAGGGATGCACCCACCCACTGTGACAGTGGAACTGATTTATTGGGAGCCCACTAAGGCCAGCTGGTCTGGGACTGAATAAGCATGGGTTGAAACTGGACTCTCTGAGCAAGGCGGACAATGAAGGCTGATGAGAAGCCAAGGACAATGGCACTAGGTTTCGAGCCTAATACATGAACTGGCTTTGTGGGAGCTTAGCCTGTTTAGATGCTCATCTTCCTGGACGTAGATAGAAGACCTTCGTCTTCCCGCAGGGCAGAGAATTTGGACTGCTCTTCAGTATCCAGAGGGAGGGGGAATGGTGTGGGGGGAGGAGAAGAGGAGTGGGGATAGGGGGAGGGGAGTTGGGGGAGGGGGCAATATTTGGGAGGAGGGGAGGGAAATGGGAAACGGGGAGCAGGTGGAAATATTAATTTAAAAAGAATAAAAAAAAGACTGCTAAGAAAAGTAAATTAAAACAAAACAAAACAATCAAAAAACACAGAAAAAAAATAAAAATTGATCTTTAAAAGAAAACTTAGTGTGCCTTCTATTCAAATGACATTATAACTTCCTAAAATTACTAACCACAAAAACTTAAAAATGTTAACTGAAAAATGCAAATTTAACCATGTGCACCCCTTTAATCCCTGCACTCCGGAGGCAGAAGCAAAAAGACCTCTGTGAGTTCATGGCCAGCCTGGTCTATATAGTAAATCCCAGACTAGCCAGGGCTACATAGTGAGACCTGTCTCAAAAAGAACTGAAAGGAAGGAAGGAAGCAAGCAAGGAAAAGAAAGAAAAGGAAGGAAAGAAAGAAAGATATTGAAACTAATATATGTGTTATAGGTAAGATTCCTTTTCCTCCTGTTTCTTACTTTAATGTAATTATTTGTCAGTACAAAACATAACTATTTGGTGAGGAGATGGGTTAGGGAATTACTGGGGCTTGAATCCAAGGCATGTTGTGTGTCAAAAAGTCCTCTTACAAAGGAGCCTAGCCAGTTTGGATACTCACCTTCCTAGACCTGGATGGAGGGGGGAGGACCTTGGACTTTCCACAGGGCAGGGAACCCTGACTGCTCTTTGGACTGGAGAGGGAGGGGGAGAGGAGTGGGGGGAGGGAGAGAGAAGGTGGAGGAGGGGGAGGGAAATGGGAGGCTGGGAGGTGACAGAAATTTTATTTTTCAATTAAAAAAAAGTCCTCTTAAATTATTCAGATTGGCCTTAAACTACTCTGTATTCAAGGAAGCCTTGAACTCACACAACTTCCGCTTTGGCTTCACAAGTAGCTGAGACTGCAGGATTGGCACATATTGACCCTTAAAATACTGCACGTAGGTTGTTCTGGTTTATTTTGTTTTGGTTGCTGTAGTTAGGCACACTGTTACTTAGCTCAGTTACCACTTCCAAAAGTAGTTGTGCTAAATGTAATAAACGTTGGGTATGATGGTACACTTCCATAACTTCAGCACACAGAAGGCTAAAAAATGGGAAGTCATAAATGCCAAAGAGAAAAGTAATTATTTGCTGACGAGATTTCTGTTGTGCCTGGTTCCCACAATCATTAAGTCCCAAAGAAATCACACAGAGGTCTACATTAATTATAAACTGATTGGCCCATTAGCGCGGGATCTTATTAACTCTTATGACTTATATTAGTCCATTATTCTTTTTTTGATCATTTAGTTCTATTTTAATTATATTTATCTATTTATTTATTAAAGAATTCTGCCTCCTCCCCACCCCCACCTCCCATATCCCTCCCCCAATCAAGTCCCCCTCACTTGTCAGCCCTAAGAGTAATCAGGGTTCCCTGCCCTGTGGGAAGTCCAAAGACCATCCACCTCCATCCCAGTCTAGTAAGAGGAGTATCCAAACTGCCTAGGCTCCCACAAAGCCAGTACGTGCAGTAGGATCAAAAACCCATTGCCATTGTTCTTGAGTTCTCAGTAGTCCTCATTGTCCGCTATGTTCAGCAAGTCCGGTTTTATCCCACGCGTTTTCTGACTCAGGCCAGCTGGCCTTGGTGAGTTCCCGATAGAACATCCCCATTGTCTCAGTGTGTGGTCCCCGTTGCGGTCCTGAGTTCCTTGCTCGTGCTCTCTCTCCTTCTGCTCCTGATTTGGACCTTGAGATTTCAGTCCGGTGCTCCAATGTGGGCCTTTGTATCTGTCTCCTTTCATCGCCTGATGAAGGTTACTGTTCAGGAGGATACCTATATGTTTTTCTTTGGGTTCACCTTCTTATTTAGTTTCTCTAGGATCACGAATTCTAGGCTCAATGTCCTTTATTTATGGCTAGAAACCAAATATGAGTGAGTACATCCCATGTTCCTCTTTTTGGGTCTGGGATAACTCACTCAGGATAGTGTTTTCTATTTCTGTCCATTTGCATGCAAATTCAAGAAGTCATTGTTTTTTACTGCTGAGTAGTACTCTAATATGTATATATTCCATACTTTCTTCATCCATTCTTCCATGGAAGGGCATCTCGGTTGTTTCCAGGTTCTGGCTATTACAAACAATGCTGCTATGAACATAGTTGAGCATATACTTTTGTTGTATGTTTGGGCATCTTTTGGGTATATTCCCAAGAGTGGTATTGCTGGGTCCAGAGGTAGGTTGATCCTGAATTTCCTGAGGAACCGCCACACTGCTTTCCAAAGTGGTTGCACAAGTTTGCATTCCCACCAGCAATGGATGAGTGTACCCCTTACTCCACAACCTCTCCAGCAAAGGCTATCATTGGTGCTTTTTATTTTAGCCATTCTGACAGGTGTAAGATGGTATCTTAAAGTTGTCTTGATTTGCATTTCCCTGATCGCTAAGGAAGTTGAGCATGACCTTAAGTGTTTTTTGGCCATTTGAAATTCTTTTGTTGAGAATTCTCTGTTCAGCTCAGTGCCCCATTTTATAATTGTGTTGATTAGCCTTTTACGGTCTAGTTTCTTGAGTTCTTTATATATTTTGGAGATCAGACCTTTATCAGTTGCAGGGTTGGTGAAGATCTTCTCCCAGTCAGTGGGTTCCCTTTTTGTCTTAGTGACAGTGTCCTTTGCTTTACAGAAGCTTCTCAGTCTCAGGAGGTCCCATTTATTCAATGATGCCCTTAATGTCTGTACTGCTGGAGTTATACGTAGGAAGTGTTCTCCTGTGCCCATGTGTTGTAAAGTACTTCCCACTTTTTCTTCTATCAGGTTCAGTGTGTTCAGACTGATATTGAGGTCTTTAATCCATTTGGACTTGAGTTTTGTGCATGGTGATAGATATGGATCTATTTTCATTCTTCTACAGATTGACATCCAGTTTTGCCAGCACCATTTGTTGAAGATGCTCTCTTTTTTTCCATTGTATACTTTTAGCTCCTTTGTCGAAAATCAGGTGTTCATAGGTTTGTGGGTTAAAGTCAGGGTCTTCTATTCGATTCCATTGGTCGACTTCTCTGTTTTTATGCCAGTACCAAGCTGTTTTCAATTCTGTAGCTCTGTAATAGAGTTTGAAGTCAGGGATGGAAATGCCTCCAGACAATCCTTTATTGTATAAGATTGTTTTGGCTATCCTGGGTTTTTTTGTTTTTCCATATAAAGTTGATTATTGTCTTCTCCAGATCTGTGAAGAATTTTGATGGGATTTTGATGGGGATTGCATTGAATCTATAGATTGCTTTTGGTAGAATTGCCATTTTTACTATGTTGATCCTCCCAATCCAAGTGCAAGGGAGATCCTTCCATATTCTGGTGTCCTCTTCAATTTCTTTCTTCAAAGACTTAACGTTCTTGTCAAATAGATCTTTCACTTTCTTGGTCAGAGTTACCCCAAGATATTTTACGTTATTTGTGGCTATCGTGAAAGGTGATGCTTCTCTGATTTCCCTCTCTGCTTCCTTATTTTTAGTGTATAGGAAGGCAACTGATTTTTTGGAGTTGATCTTGTATCTTGCCACATTACTAAAGGTATTTATCAGCTGTAGGAGTTCTTTGGTAGAATTTTTGGGGTCGCTTATGTATACTATCATATCATCAGCAAATAAGGAAAGCTTAACTTCTTCCTTTCCAATACAAATCCCCTTAATCCCCTTATGTTGTCTTATTGCTATTGCTAGAACTTCCAGCACTACATTGAAGAGATATGGAGAGAGGGGATAGCCTTGTCGTGTTCCTGATCTTAGTGGGATGGCTTTGAGTTTTTCTCCATTTAATTTAATGTTAGCTGTTGGCTTGCTGTAAATAGTTTTAATTATATTTAGGTATGACCCTTGTTACCCTAATCTCTCCATGACCTTTATCATAAAGGGGTGTTGAACTTTGTCAAATGCTTTTTCAGCATCTAATGAAATGATCATATGTTTTTTTTCTTTCAGTTTATTTATATGATGGATTACATTGATAGATTTTTGTATGTTGAACCAGCCCTGCATCTCTGGGATGAAGCCTACTTGATCAGAATGGATAATTTTTCTAATGTGTTCTTGGATTCGGTTTGCCAGTATTTTATTGAGAATTTTTGCATCGATGTTCATGAGTGAGATAGGCCTGTAATTCTCTTTCTTGGTTGGGTCTTTGTGTGGTTTTGGTATCAGGGTAACTGTAGCTTCATAAAAGGAATTAGGCAATGACTCTTCTGTTTCTATATTGTGAAATACGTTAAGGAGTATAGGTATTTGGTCTTCTTGGAAGTTCTGGTAGAATTCTGCATTGAAGCCATCTTGTCCTGGGCTTTTTTTGGAAGGGAGATTTTTTATAACAATTTCTAATTCTTCGCGACTAACAGTTCTATTTAGATCGTTCACCTGTTCTTGGTTTAGCTTTGCTATATGATACTTATCTAAAAAAATGTCCATTTTTTGCATTTTCCAGTTTTGTGGCATATAGGCTTTTGTATTAAGATCTAATGATTCTCTGAATTTCCTCTGTGTCTGTGGTTATGTCCCCCTTTTCATTTCTGATCATATTTATTTGCGTGCTCTCTCTCTGTCATTTAATTAGTTTGGATAGGGGTCTGTCAATCTTGTTGATTTTCTCCAAGAACCAACTTTTTGTTTCATTGATTCTTTGGACTGTTTTCTGTGTTTCTATTTTGTTGATTTCTGCCCTCAGTTTGATTATTTCCAGTCTTCTACTCCTTTTTTTCTAGAGCTTTCAGGTGTGCTGTTAAGTCCCCAATGTATGCATTCTCCGTTTTCTTTAAGTGGGCACTTAGTGCTATGAACTTTCCTCTTAGCACTGCTTTCTTCGTGTCCCATAGGTTTGAGTATGTTGTCTCTTTATTTTCATTAAATTCAAGGAAGACTTTAATTTCTTTCTCAATTTCTTCCTTGACCCAGGTGTGGTTCAGTAGTTGACTGTTCAGTTTCCATGAGTTTGTTGGCTTTCTGGGGGTAGCATTGGTGTTGCCTTCTAACTTTAATCTGTGGTGATCTGATAAGACACAGGTGGACACTGATATTTTTTTGTATCTGTGGAGGTTTCCTTTGTTTCTGAGTATGTGGTCAATTTTCGAGAAGGTTCCATGGGCTGCAGAGAAGAAGGTATATTCTTTCCTATTTGGGTGGAGTGTTCTATAGGTGTCTGTTAAGTCAATTTGCTTCATTACCTTCAACAATTCTCTTAATTCTCTATTAGGTTTCTGTCTGATTGACCTGTCCCTTGGTGAGAGAGGTGTGTTGAAGTCTCCTATTACTAGTGTGTGTGGTTTGATGTCTGCCTTAAGTTCTAGTAATATTTCTTTTACATACGTGGTTGCTTTTATATTAGGAGCGTAGATATTCAGGATTGAGACTTCATCCTGATGAATTGTTCCTGTTATGAGTATAAAGTGTCCATCTCGATCTCTTCTGATTGATTTAGTTTGAATTCCGTTTTGTTAGAAATTAGTATGGCCACACCTGCTTTTTTTTAAGGACCATTTGCTTGAGAAACCTTTTCCCAACCCTTTACTGTAAGTAGATGCCTGTCTTTGTGGTTGAGAAACAACCACAGAAGAATGTTGGATCCTGTTTTCATATCCAATCTCTTAGCCTGTGCCTTTTTATAGGTGAATTGAGACCATTAATATTAAGTGATATTAATGACCAGTGGTTGTTTGCTCCACTTATTCTTATTGTTTTTGGTAGTAGAGTTTGTGTGTCTCCATTTTTTGAGTTGTGCTGTTGAAGGGTTGCTAGATGCCTGAGTTATTGTAGGCAGTGTTAGCAATGTTGGATTCCTTGGGTTGTGATTTTCCTTCTATTACTTTCTGCAGGGCTGGATTTGTGGCTACGTATTGTTTAAATTTGTTCTTATCCTGGAATGTCTTGTTTTCTCCATTGAAAGTGAACGATAGCTTGGCTGGGTATAGTAGTTTGGGTTTGCATCCGTGGTCTCTTAGTTTCTGCAGTACCTCTATCCAGGACCTTCTGGCTTTCATGGTTTCCATAGCGAAGTCAGGTGTAAGTCTGATTGGTTTACCTTTATAAGTTACTTGGCCTTTTTCCTTTGCAGCTCTTAATATTCTTTCTTTAATTTGTATATTTTGTGTTTTGATTATTATATGGCAAGGGGATGTTTTTCTTTGATCCAGTCTGTTTGGTGTTCTGTATGCTTCTTGAATATTCAAAGGAATATTTTTCTTTAGGTTGGGAAAGTTTTCTTCCATAATTTTGTTAAAAATATTCTGTGCCTTTGAGTTGTGACTCTTCTCCTTCTTGTATCCCTATTAATCTTAGGTTTGGTCTTTTTATTGTGTCCCATAATTCCTGAATGTTTTGTGATGAGAACTTGTTGACTTTGCTGTTTTCTTTGATCAGTGCATTTATTTTCTCTATGGTGTCCTCAGAATCTGAGATTCTTTCTTCTATCTCTTGTATTCTATTGATTATGCTTGATTCTGTAGTCTCTGCTCGTTGGCCTAGATTTTCCATATCCTGCTGGTCCTCTGTTTGTGTTTTCTTCCTTGCTTCCATTTCAGTTTTCAATTCTTGGACTTTTTCCATTACTTGTTTGGTCGTTTTTTCTTGGTTTCCCAGGGTATCATTCACGTATTTACTCATTTCTTTAAACTTTTTGTTATACTTCTCATCCATTTCTATAAGGGCATTTTTTACATGTTGTTTAATGGACTCTATTGCTTTTATAAAGTCAATTTTTCCCACTTCTTCTGTGTTAGGGTGTTCAAGTCCTTCTGATGTAAGATCATTGGGTTCTGGTGTTTTCATGTTGTTTTTCAGATTGTTGGGTGAATTCTTGCCTTGGCACCTGCCCATCTCCTCCTATCGATGCTATCTAATTGGTCTTTTAAAGCAGGATCAGGTTTTCCTGCTGGGCCAGGAGCCTTGCTTACAAGATGCCCTCGCTCTGTTTCCTTTCTCCCACTGTGGGCCAAGATCCTTTTCACCACTCGGAAGGGTCTTCAGGAACAGGGCCAGGCTCCCTATTCGCCAGGAATCTTGCCAACAAAAGGCCTACCACTCTGTGGGCCAGCCACCAAAACAGAGAAACTCCTGTTGCCCTCTGTCCCGAGCTCCTGACCCAGAGCCCAACCAGGCTAAACTGGGTGATCCCGTGGCCCCGCGTAATGGAGGGAAAGTGAAGGGGGCCCCTGGGCGCAAGCTGGGATGGGCCAGGGAGAGAGAGGTCACAGCAGAGGAGGAGCAGCCCCAGAAGAGGGGACCCCAGCCCTCACAGACTAACCGAGGGGTCATGGGGGTCTGGGAATGCCTCTGCTCCGTTTCCTGTGGCCCGCCGTGGGCCAAGGACACTATCCCCACCCAGGAGTGTCTTCAGGGACAGGCCAATGGATCTCGCCAATAAAAGGCCTCCCAATCTGCAGGTTAGGCCCCAAGAAACCTACTTGATTTAATTGTAGTGGGGCCATCTGCTCTCAGTGTGGGCTTCACTGTTTCATGCTTGGACTATCCCACATCTGCCGGTCTCCGCCGCATCTGCGCGCCGGTCTCTATCGTGTGCGTCTGCCCGCCGGTCTCCGCCCGCTGCGTGCCTAGTCCATTATTCTTATCTATGTTAGCCACATGGTTTAGTACCTTTTTCAGGGGCATAGTCACATCTTGCTTCTGTGTCTGGACCGGACAGCAGATGGAGCTTCCGTCTTCCCAGAATTCTCCTGTTCTTATTGACCTGCCTCTACTTCCTGTCTGGTTGTCCCACCTATACTTCTTGCCTTGCTACTGCCAATCCACATTTATTTAAAACATAATTGACAGAATATAGACAAATGTCCCCCACCAATTATTTTTTAAAAAATAAGTATAAGTTCATTCCATATGCCTTATTAGAACATAAAATGCATGACAAACCCGACTTTATTCTAAAATACAAACATTAGCTTGAGAATGAACTTTACCTTATTCATATTGCCTGATATATATTAAGGATCATAGGCATCTCAGAATAAAAATTGCTTTGTGCACTAGTTTTAACTGTGTCTTGTTAAAGCCTGTCTCACAAAATGAAAGTGGTAATCATTCTAGTCTTATTTTTTTATCAATGCCTGAGAAATAGTTTAAAGTTACATTAACTGACTAGCATAGTATCAACGACCTGTTTTGCTCAGAGTGTATATGTGTACATTCATGTGTGTCACATGCACATGTGAGATCAGAGGACAACTTTCAGGGGTTGACTCCTTCTCCCACTATAGACCCTGAGTCTCAAACTCAAGTGGGCAGACTTGCAGAGGAAGTACTTTCACCCACTCAGCTGTCCAACCAACCTAGCCCTTTGTTTTAAACAAGAATGAACCTGCCACATTAAGCAGTGATCCAAGCTGCAGAGGCTGCTGGAGAACCTTTAACCTTTTCCTCTTGAGAATCCTCAGGCTGGAGACAGAGCTCTTTCAGAGCACTTGCCTGAAGCATCCAGAGCCCTGGGCTCTATCAGCCCCTCAGCAGTAACAGTAAAGCTCCTGTCCATGGCAGGGCATGAACAGTGGATTACACTTCTAGCACAGTTTATCATAGGATAACTCAGCTTCTGGTCATCAGCTTTGTGGGACTACAAACTACATAGGATTCAAACTTACCACACTAAGGAAAGTGATTTACAAGAGAGCAGACTGAAGTGGCATGAAGGTATAGTCATTTGCCAGCCAGTGGGGTCCCTTTCTGGTTACAGGAATGTTCACTGCCTATCTAGGCTACCTCTTCCATATCAACAGTAATGAGAGGGTTTCTTAGTAAGCACAGTATTGGTGAAAGGGTATGTGTTTGTCTTGGGAAATATGTACTTTATCTAGGCTGTGGAACACTCTGATTAGCTGTTCTCAGAGTCATGTGTTGTGAGACAATATGATTCCAACATTCAGGGAGGTTGAGGAAGGAGAATCACCAGTTGGAGGCCACACATAATGAGTTCCAAAGCAGGCTGAACTACACTGGTCAAAATGCTTCATGTTTGAAAACAGAACTTTCTCTAGGATTACAGCTCTAATAGTCTCCTCTTAGGGCTCCACCTTCCATGGCATTATTCACCTGAAGTTTCTGACTTTCATAATTAGTCCCTGTCTGTCTAATTGGAATTAGACAATCAAAATCCATTTCAATTTTTCATAAGGTACAAATCCTTCTTTTTTTTTCTTCCAGTCTTACAGATGCATAGTAGTGACTCGGAGCTTTTGTTTTGGCTTGTTTGAGTCTTTGTTTAAAAAATACTACTATTTTATGTGTGTGGATGATTTGCCTGCATGTAAGTCTGTGTACCATAAGTGTGCAATGCCCCTGGAGGCCAAAAGAGAGTGTCAGATCCTCTGGACTAGCATGATAAAGAGTTGTGAGCCACCATGTGGGTGCACAGACCCAAAACCAGCTCCTCTGCATTAGCAACAATTACTCTTAACTACTGAGGTATCTCCGTAGCCTCTGCTTCATCATCATCATCATCATCATCATCATCATCATCATCATCATTATTGTTATGTTCTGTTTGCTTTTTTATGGCCTACTTTGCCTGCATATATGTGTGAACCACATATGTGCCTATTGCCCCAGCATGTCAGAGAGAGGGCATCAGATCCTCTGGGACTGGTGCTGTGAAATGTTGTGTGGTGCCGTGTTGGTGATGGGAACAAACCAGATCCTGTGCAGGAGGACCACTGAGCCTTGCCAGCCCCAGCATTCCCCTTAAAGAAGACTAAGTTTGTGCATTTTATGTCAAATTATATTTTTTAGTAAGCTTCCTGGGTTGACTTCAAAATATCTTCCCCCTCCAAAAAATATCTCCCCAAATTGTGTATTTTCATCCCTATTCATGTTTAGAAGTAATAGATTGTGTACATCTTTATAATACAGTTAGTGGCAGGTTTTCAATCTCTTATTCTAAGGAATTTATATTCCTGCCCACTCCATTTTTATTCAAATTTAAATTTCCAATTTGAAAAAAATGAAACAAATAAATACAGAATCATGTCTTTGCTTTTAAAATTTACTTATCACAATCAGTTGTTTCTGGACTACACTATCAAATGCTATGAGAGTTTCATGACTGGTGCTGACACCTTTGAAGAGGAGAATGCAGAGCTGAAGTTGAAGCTAAGTAAGTGCCCTTCATACTGTGCTGCCACTTAACTCTGGGTGCTTGCTTATTTTGTCATGCCTGATTTTTTCATTAGCTACTTTATGAGGTAGGTATCTATGAATTGTTCTTTGATGGTTCTTTAATGGGGACAAGTAATAGTTAAGCAAAAAAGAGTCAGCTCTGAGTCATACCTCTTTCTAGTTATGTGAATTCAAGACATGTTTGACCTCTTTAAAAGTTAATGAACTAGAAAGCAATGTAATAAAATACCAAATGAGCCAGGTGACAATGGTGCACGCCTTTAATCCCAGACAGGCTGAGTTTGAGACCAGCCTGGTCTACAAAGTAAGTTCCAGGAGAGTCAAGGCTTCACATAGAAACCCTGTTTCAGGGGAAGAGAGAGAGAGAGAGAGAGAGAGAGAGAGAGAGAGAGAGAGAGAGAGAGGAAGAAGGAGGATGAGGAGGAAGTTAACAAGTCATTATATTTTCATGTAAATTATTTTTCTCTCAGTGTTATGTAGTGATGGGAGAATATCACTTTGACACCTATGGCACAAAAGATCAGTGGGGAAAACCCACATTCCTCAGGATGCACTAGGGATATAAGAGTAGAGAACAGTTCAGTTGTTGTAACTATCCTCCATCTGTCCAGGGAGCACATAGACATAAAAATGTCAAGTGTAGCAGGTGGAAAGGTAGAGACTTTACATCCCTAGAGCTTGTCAGCCAGCCAAACTGACCAAACCAGGGAGAGATCTTATCTAAGACATTAGATGAAAGCAGCTGATTAAGGCTCACATGTAACCTCTGACTTCTGTATGCTCACATGCATACTCATGACCACATAAACACATATAGCACACACAAGGGAAAATTCATTGTGATCTAATATGGAAAATACTTGGTGAGTTATTAAATATTTCTCTATATAATTAAACATATAAATTAATCTACTTAAATATTTTTTAACATACCTACTGTGTGCCAGGCACCAAAAATGCAGTAATAAGAACAGAAAATCTTGACTTTATTCTGTTAGAAAGAAAATAATGATAATTAAATGAGGAAGCATTAGGCAAATAACAACAGGTGCAATGAAAGAAAGCTGAAGCAGGTTGAGGGCCATAAGCTATTCCATGGCGTAAAAATAACGCTTGCTGTTTTAGAAGGTAGTATCTACTGCATTGGGGGAAGAGAGGGGATAAGGTACTGAAAACCTGAAGGATGCTGTAGGTTGATTCTGATGAAGTGTTTGGACTTTTTTCCAGAGGATTTATATAATGACTCCAAGTCATTAGAGGCAGAAAACAAAGCACTCCATGAAGAGATTGCAAGATTGGAGAAAGAAAGAGAAAAAGAACCGGTTAATAACCGTGTTTTTGAACTTACTTGACAACTCTTTAGACTTTTGAGCCTGTTTGAGAAGACCTTCTTATGGAAGGTGTTTTTAAATGGGTTAACAAATAAGCTTCTTAAAGGTAAGTTAGTATAGACTTTCAGTGAAGCCATGTGTGGTATCTGCGGTACTTTGTTTTCTCTTGTGGTCTATCAGTCGTGGACTAATGGTGCTCAGAATATGATGAAAGACTCCTGCCTGTTTATATAAGGCTCAAACTACCCTTTGGACAGGGTCCCTGGGGTATTTACTTGCAAGGAGCATTTTTCTCAAGAGGTCCTGAGTTTAGGTAGTGAAAACATGGTGGTATAGTGTATACATATAGAGTATACTGTAATATGAATGATTTTATAAAACCAAGATGATAATGTGGGTGTTAATTTTAATATGTAAGGTTTTTTGCCCACATGCCTATCTGTGTATCACATGATCACAGTGCCCGTGGAGAACAGAAGAAGATGTCAAATCTATTTTTTATTGTTTTTTTATACTTTTTTAATTAAAATTTCCACCTGCTCCCGGGTTCCAATTTCCCTCCCCTCCTCCCAAATATTGCCCCCTCCCCCCACTCCCTTCCCCCTATTCCCACTCCTCTTCTCCTCCCCCCACACCATTCCCCCTCCCTCTCGATACTGAAGAGCAGTACAAATTCCCTGCCCTGCGGGAAGACCAATGTCCTCCCACATCTATCTAGGTCCAGGAAAGTGAGCATCTAAACAAGCTCAGCTCCCACAAAGACAGTTCATGTATTAGGATCGAAACCTAGTGCCATTGTCCTTGGCTTCTCATCACCCTTCATTGTCCGCCATGCTTAGAGAGTCCAGTTTCAACCCATGCTTATTCAGTCCTAGACCAGCTGGCCTTGGTGGGCTCCCAATAAATCAGTTCCACTGTCACAGTGGGTGGGTGTATCCCTCGTGGTCCCGATTTCCTTGCTCATGTTCTCCTTACTTCTGCTCCTCATTTGGACCTTAAGAGCTCAAACCGTTGCTCCAAATTGAGTCTCTGTCTCTACCTCGATCCATCGCCAGATGAAGGTTCTAAGGTGATATGTAAGATAGTCATCAGTATAGAATAGGGTCATTTCAGGTTCCCTCTCCTCAGTTGCCCAAGGTACCAGTTGGGGACATCTCCCTGGACACCTGCAAGCCCCTCTAGAGTCAAGTCTCTTGCCAACCCTTAGATAGTTCCCTTAGTTAGGATATATACTTCGCTGCTCCCGTATCCACCCTTCCTATATCCCAACCATTCCAATCCCCCAAGCTCCTCCCATCCTCCCCTTCTCACGTTTCTCATCCCATTTCCCCTTTGCCCCATGCCACCTCACCCGCAAGTTCCCAGTTTTTGCCCTGCAATCTTGTCTACTTCCCCTCTCCAGGCGGATGACTATACGATTTTCTTTGGGTTCACTTTCTTATTTAGCTTCTCTAGGATCACAAATTATATGCTCAATGTCCTTTATTTATGGCTAGAAACCGATTATGAGTGAGTACATCCCATGTTCCTCTTTTTGGGTCTGGGATACCTCACTTAGGATAGTGTTTTCAATTTCCATCCATTTGCACGCAAAATTCGAGAAGTCATTGTTTTTTACCGCTGAGTAGTACTCTAATATGTATATATTCCACACTTTCTTCATCCATTCCTCCATGGAAGGGCATCTAGGTTGTTTCCAGGTTCTGGCTATTACAAACAATGCTGCTATGAACATAGTTGAACAGATACTTTTGTCATATGATAGGGCATCTCTTGGGTATATTCCCAAGAGTGGTATTACTGGATCTTGGGGTAGGTTGATCCCAAATTTGCTGAGAAATCGCCACACTGATTTCCAAAGTGTTTGCACAAGTTTGCATTCCCACCAGCAATGGATGAGTGTGCCCCTTTCTCCACAACCTCTCCAGCATAGGCTATCATTGGTGTTTTTGATTTTAGCCATTCTGACAGGTGTAAGATGGTATCTCAAAGTTGTTTTAATTTGCATTTCCCTTATCGCTAAGGAGGTTGAGCATGACCTTAAGTGTCTTTTGGCCATTTGAATTTCTTCTGTTGAGAATTCTCTGTTCAGTTCAGTGCCCCATTTTTTTTATTGGGTTATTTATCATTTTAAAGTCTAGCTTCTTGAGTTCTTTATATATTTTGGAGCTCAGACCTTTGTCTGTTGCAGGGTTGGTGAAGATCTTCTCCCAGTCAGTGGGTTGCCTTTTTGTCTTAGTGACAGTGTCCTTTGCTTTACAGAAGCTACTCAGTTTCAGGAGGTACCATTTATTCAATGTTGTCCTTAATGTCTGTGCTGCTGGGAATAAATGTAGGAAGTGATCTCCTGTACCCATATGTTGTAGAGTACTTCCCACTTTTTCTTCTATCAGGGTCAGTGTGTTCAGACTAATATTGAGGTCTTTAATCCATTTGGACTTGAGTTTTGTGCATGGCGATAGATATGGATCTATTTTCATTCTTCTACAGGTTGCCAACCAGTTCTGCCAGCACCATTTGTTGAAGATGCTCTCTTTTTTCCATTGAATACTTTTAAAGATGTCAAATCTTAACTCAAGATACAGAGAGTTGTTAAATTGAATCCAGGTCCTGTGAAACCAGGCATCGCTTGTAACCCTGATAACAGAATCTTAACTTTATTTTGGTTTTATTAGTAGAGCACCTAGATTGTTCTGAAAAGTAATCAGATATTAAGTATTTGTTTTTCCACATTATCCTTGGTTTTTCCCTATTCAAAACTGAAGTCTTTCTTTAAATTATTACATTACAGTAGTAATACCAAAGTTCCTTTTTTAATTTCTTTTGACTGGTTCTAAGATAAGTGTAAATAATATTGATTTCTTCAAAATACAGAATGCTTCTTGGTACAAATAACTAATTTAGTATTTTTTCTTCAAGAATTGTCTACTATCATTAAAGAAATTGAACGTTTCCTTGCAGTCAGATGTTGAAAAGTGTAAAGCATACATGAGCAGTTTGGAGTCACATTTGTCCATCCTAGATAAGAAACTGAGTGGCCTCGATGAAGAAATTAGTAGACTAGGTAAGCAAAGCTAAGGGATCATTTAGATTGTCCTATGGGCCTCTGTAAATAGCTATGTGATCTTTTCCTTCTTTGATAACTTTCTGTAGTAGTTATGACGTTTTCAGTATTACTTCTTTCAACCAGGCATAGGAGCATACACCTTTAATCCTAGCACGTGGGAAGCAGAGGCAGGTGGATCTCTATGAGGTTGAAGCCAGCCTGGTCTACAAAATGAGTTCCAGGACAGCCAGAGCTGTATCATGAGACCCTGTTTCAAAAATCCAAAATAACAACTGTCTGCATTTTTGTCCTGCCTGGTTTCTGTCCTCCCACCAGGTCCCACAGACATTTATCCCCAAAGAAATCACACAGAGGTCTACAGTAATGACAAACTGATTGGCCCATCAGCTCAGGCTTCTTATTAACTCTTATAACTTATATTAACCCATTATTCTTATCTATGTTGGCCACATGACTCAGTTCAGCTGAGCAATCACATCTTCCTTCTTCTGTGGTTGGGACAGGACTTGGAGGAATGAATTCTTCTGTTCTGCTTTACCCACCTCTACTTCCTGCCTGGATACTGGCCAATCAACATTTATTTAAAACATAATTGACCGAATATAGACAATTGACCCGCAACAAATGATAATTATTTTTTCTCTCATACCTCCAAATTTAATCTAAGAGCCAATAAATATGTGCTTGCCAAAGGACTCAGGAAGAATCTGTTTTTTTTCCAGCTTCTATGGCTGATAGCATACTTGGGTTTATGTCCACATCACTCTAATCTCTACCTCCATCTTCTTACTGTCTTTTCTCTGCATCCTCTTTTTTCTTCTTTTTTAAGACTGTATTTGTATCCCATCCTAGTTTTGAATTGAAGATCTTCTGGCCCCAGTGTCCAGGGCCCATAATAATACATAACCCAAGCTTGCCTCAAACTCAAAATGTTGCCTTCAAAAATTAGAATTATAGGGGGGCTGGAGAGATGGCTCAGTGGTTAAGAGCACTGCCTGCTCTTCCAAAGGTCCTGAGTTCAATTCCCAGCAACCATATTGGCCCACAACCATCTGTAATGAGATCTGATGCCCTCTTCTGGCCTGCAGGCATACATGCAGACAGAATATTGTATACATAATAAATAAATATTTAAAAAAAAATTAGAATTATAAATTGCGACCACACACTTCTCCCTTCTGTCCTCTCTCTGTCTTTCTGTTTTTCTTTCTTTTTACTTTTTTCCTTTTGGTTTGTTGGTTTGTTTTTTTTTTCTTCCAAGATAGGGTTTCCCTTTGTAGTTTTGGCTGTCCTGGAACTCTCTTTGTAGACTAGGCTGGCGTTGAACTCACAGAGATCTGCTTCCTGAGTGCTGTGGAACTGGAGTGACAGACGGTTGTAGCTAACCATGTAAGCTCTGGGAATTAAACCTGGGCCCTCTGGAGTAACACTATGTTCTTCAACTGCTGTGAAACTCTCTGGTCTCTAAGTGTTCATCTTCCTATCTGCATGAACTCTCCTTTTGCCTCTATCTTACAGTGATACCTATGGTGATGTTTAAGGGATACCTGCATAATCCAGGGTTCTCTCATGTCAGCATTCCCAATCACTTGCATAACGACCATTTTCCAGTTTAGGCAATTTTTACATATTCAAGAGATGTGGAGCCCTTCCCAGCCCACTGTAACTTCCAGCATTCTCAGTATATGGACTTTTAAGTTTTGAACAGTCCTACTGAGCAAACCAGGTTGACGGTCAACTTATCTGAGCGTCCCAAGTACTAGAATTATAGTGAGAGTGTTGTTCTTTTTCTCTGTACAAGCTTTAAATTGAAAGATAATCACATTCTTTTGAAACTGTATTAATTTCAAGAGAAGCTTTCGAGAGAAATGCACATGTGTTTCTCTGTAAAGAGGAGCAGTTGTTTAGAACATGTCAAAGCACTGTTAGAAGTGAGATCTTGTTTGCTTTTCTTTGTGCAAGCTTTACTATGAAAAATAATCAAGATATTGTGGAAGTGTATAGTTCCATGAAATGCTTTAGTGAGAAACGCACACGTTTTTCTCTAAAAAGAGAAGCAGTTGCTTGCGACATGACAAAGTATTGTTAGAAGTGAGAGCAGTGTTCCTTTTCTCTGTACAAGCTTTACTGTGAAAAATAATCACGTTCTTTTGAAGGTATATTACTTTTATGAAATGCTTTAGTAAGAAACACATATGTGTTTCTCTGAAAAGAGAAGCAGTTGTTTGCTACATGTCAAAGCACTGTTAGAAGTGAGATCTGTTTTCCTTTTCTCTGTACAAGCTTCACAGTGAAAGAGATTCACGTTCTTTTGAAAGTGTATAATTTCATGAAATACTTCAGTGAGAAACACAAATGTGTTTCTCTGAAAAGAGAAAAAGTAGGTTGGAACATGTCAAAGCACTGTTTAAAGGGAGATCTGTTTTGCTTTTTTGTGTGCAAGCTGTAATTAGAAAGACAATCACGTTTTTTGAAAGTGTATAATTTCATGAAATGCTTTAGTGAGAAACGCACATGTGTTTCTCTGAAAAGAGAAGCAGCTGTTTGGAACATGTCAAAGCACTCTTAGAAGGGAGATCTGTTTTGTTTTTCTTTGTGTAAGCAGTAATTTGAAAGATAATCACGCTCGTTAGAAAGTGAATAAATTCATGAAATTCTTTAGTGAGAAACGCACAAGTTTTTCTCTGAAAAGAGAAGCAGTTGTTTGGAACATGTGAAAGCACTGCTAGAAGGGAGATCTGTTTTGTTTTTCTTTGTGTAAGCTGTAATTTGAAAGATAATCAGGTTCTTTTGAAAGTGTATAATTTCATGAAATTCTTTAGTGAGAAATACACAAGTGTTTCTCTGAAAAGAGAAGCAGTTGTTTGGAACATGTCAAAGCACTGTTAGAAGTGAGATCTCTTTTGCTTTTCTTTGTGCAAGCTTTACTTTGAAGAATAATCATATTCTTTTGAAAGTGTATAATTTCATGAAATGGTTTATTGAGAAACTTACATGTGTTTCTGTGAAAAGAGAAGTTGTTTGGAACATGTCAAAGCACTGTTGAAAGATAATCACGTTCATTCGAAAGTGTATATTTCATGAAATGCTTTAGTGAGAAACGCACATGTGCTTCTCTGAAAACAGAAGCAGTTGTTTGGAACCAAGTAAAAAAAAGTATTGTTAGAAGTGAGAGCAGTGTTCCTTTTCTCTGTACAAGCTTTAATGTGAAAGATAATCACATTCTTTTGAAAGTGTATTAATTTCATGAAATGCTTTAGTGAGAAGCGCACATGTGTTTCTCTGGAGAGAGAAGATGTTTTTTGGAACATGTCAAAGCATTGTCAGAAGGGAGATCTGTTTTGCTTTTGTTTGTGCAAGCTTTATTCTGAAAGATAATCACGTTCTTTTGAAAGTGTACAATTTCATGAAATGCTTGAGTGAGAAATGCACATGTGCTTCTCTGAAAACAGAAGCAGTTGTTTGGAACATGTCAAAGTATTGTTATAAGTGAGATCAGTGTTCCTTTTGTCTGTACAAACTTTACTTTGAAGGATAATCACGTTTTCCTGAAAGTGTATAATTTCATGAAATGCTTTAGTGAGAAACACACATGTGTTTCTCTGAAAAAAAAAAACAGTTGTTTGTGAAATAACAAAGTATTGTTAGAAGTGAGATCTGTGTTGCTCTTCTCTGTACAAGCTTCACAGTGAAAGAGATTCACATTCTTTAAAATGTGTATAATTTCATGAAAAGAGAAGCAATTGTTTGGACCATGTCAAAGTACTGTTAGAAGTGAGATCTGTTTTGTTTTCTTTTCCAAGCTTTACTTTGAAAGATAATCACGATCTTCTGAACTTGAATAAATTCATGAAATGCTTTAGTCAGAAATGCACATGTGCTTCTCTGAAAACAGAAGCAGTTCTTTGGAACATGTCAAAGTAGTGTTAGAAGTGAGATCAGTTTTGTTTCTTTGTCCAAGCTTTACATTGAAAGATAATCATGTTCTTTTGAAAGTGTATAATTTCCTGAAATTCTTTTTTTTCTTTTTTTTTATTCTTTTTTACTTAAAATTTCCAACTGCTCCCCGTTTCCCATTTCCCTCCCCCTCCTCACACATATTGCCCCCTCCCCCCGCTCCCCTCCCCCTATCCCCACTCTACTTCTCCTCCCCCTAGTCCACTCCCCCTCCCTCTCGATACTGAAGAGCAGTCCAAATTCTCTGCTCTACAGGAAGACCAAGGTCCTCCCACTTCTATCTAGGTCCAGGAAGGTGAGCATCCAAACAGGCTACGCTCCCACAAAGCCAGTTCATGTAATTGGATCGAAACCTAGTGCCATTGTCCTTGGCTTCTCATCAGCCTTCATTGTCCGCCTTGTTCAGAGAGTCCAGTTTCAACCCATGCTTATTCAGTCCCAGTCCAGCTGGCCTTGGTGAGCTCCCAATAAATCAGTTCCACTGTCACAGTGGGTGGGTGCACGCCTCATGGTCCTGACTTCCTTGTTCATGTTCTCTCTCCTTCTGCTCCTCATTATAACCTTGGGAGCTCAGTCCGGTGCTCCAGTGTGGGTCTCTGTCTCTATCTCCATCCATCGCTAGCTGAAGGTTCTATGGCGATATGCAAGATATTCATCAGTATTATTATAGGATAGGTTCATTTCAGGTTCCCTATCCTCAGGTGCCCCAATGAACTAACTGGGGACATTGCCCTGGGCTTCTGGTAGCCATTCCAGGTTCAAGTCTCTTGCCAACCCTTAGGTGGCTCCCTTAACTAAGGTATGAGTTTCCCTGCTCCCCCATCCAACCTTCCTTTACCCCCAATCACCCCGATTCCCCCAGTTCCCCTCATCCTCTCCTTCACACTTTTCTCTCCCCATCTCCCCTCATCCCCATCCCACCCCACCCCCCAAGATTCCCATTTTTTGTCCATCAATCTTGTCTATTTCCCATAGCTGGGAGGATATCTATATGTTTTTCCTTGGGTTTACCCTCTTGTTTAGCTTCTTTAGGATCACAAATTATAGACTCAGTGGCCCCTATCCATGGCTAGAAACCAATTATGAGTGAGTACATCCCATGATCTTCTTTTTGGGTCTGGGTTACCTCACTCAGGATCGTATTTCCTGAAATTCTTTAGTGAGAAATGCACAAGGGTTTCCCTGAAAAGAGAAGCAGTTGTTTGAAAAATGTCAAAGTATGTTGGAAGTGAGATCTCATTTGCTTTTCTTTGTGCAAGCTTTAGTTTGAAAGATAATCAAGTTCCTTTGAAAGTGTATAATTTCATGAAATGCTTTAGTGAGAAATGTACATGTGTTTCTCTGAAAAGAGAAGCAGTTGTTTGGAACACGTCAAAGTATCATGAGAAGTGAGATCAGTGTTTTTTCTCTGTACAAACTTTATTTTGAAAGATAATCACATTCTTTTGAAAGTGTATAAATTCATGAAATGCTTCAGTGAGAAATGCACATGTGCTTCTCTGAAAACAGAAGCAGTTGTGTGGAACATGTCAAAGTATTGTTAGAAGTGAGAGCAGTGTTCCTTTTCTCTGTACAAACTTTACTTTGGAAGATAATCACGTTCTTTTGAAAGTATATAATTTCATGAAATGCTTTATTGAGAAATGCACATGTGTTTCTCTGAAAAGAGAAGCAGTTGTTTGCGACATGACAAAGTATTGTTTAAGTAAGATCAGTGTTCCTTTTCTTTGCACAAACTTTATTGAAAGATAATCATATTCTTTTGAAAGTGTATATATTCATGAAATGCTTAATGAAAAATTCACATGTGCTTCTCTGAAAACAGAAGCAGTTCTTTGGAACATGTCAAAGAATTGTTAGAAGTGAGAGCAGTGTTCCTTTTCTCTGTACTAACTTTACTTTGAAAGATAAACATGTTCTTTGGAAAGCGTATAATTTCATGAAATGCTTTAGTGAGAAATTACATGTGTTTCTCTGAAAAGAGAAGCAGTTGTTTGGAACATGTCAAAGGAATGTTAGAAGGGAGATCTGTTTTATTTTTCTTTGTGCAAGCTTTAATTTGAATGATAATTACGTTCTTTTGTAAGTGTATTAGTTTCATAAAATGATTTAGTGAGAAACATACATGTGTTTCCTGAAAAAGAAGCAGTTGTTTGGAACATGTCAAAGAACTGTTAGAAGTGAGGTCTGTTTTGCTTTTCTTTGTGCAGCTTTAAAAGAATATCACGTTCTTTTGAAAGTGTAAAGTTTCATTAAATGCTTTAGTGAAAAACGCAGATATGTCTCTCTGAAAGAGAAGCAGTTGTTTCTGGCATGACAAAGTATTTTTAGAAGTGAGATCAGTGTTCCTTTTCTCTGTACAAACTTTATTTGAAAGATAATCATGTTCTTTTGAAAGTATATAATTTCATGAAATTCTTTAATGACAAACACACATGTGATTCCCTGAAAGGGGAAAGCATTAGTTTGGAACATGTCAAAGCACTGTTAGAAGTGAGATCTGTTTTGCTTTTTTGTTCAAGCTTTACTTTTACTGGACCTGCCCTGCCTGCCTCCTTCTTCCCTTGGTCCCTGGCTCTTTGGGCTACCAGGTGTCCCTGTGTAGGTGCTGAGAAGTTCCATCTGGACGGGTGAGTGTGTGCTATCCTGGGACGGACTGTCCCGGAAGAGAGCACAAACCCCCTTCCCCCAGCTCCTGCTGCAGGGCTTTCTTTCCTACACACACGCCCCCCTTCCCCCCAAGCCTGCCTTGTCTGCAAGGTCCTTTGCTGGGGATCAGCTTCCTGCTCCTACACTAAGGTTTCCCACCCAGAGCAGTGAGTGCCTGACTAGCAGGCAGGCCTCAAGGTCCCCGCCATGGAGTGCTGGGGCTGCAGGGTCTGCTGTGCTCTCCTGGACCTGCCCTGCCTGCCTCCTTCTTCCCTTGGTCCCCGGCTCTTTGGGCTACCAGGTATCCCTGTGTAGGTGCTGAGAAGTTCCATCTGGACGGGTGAGTGTGTGCTACCTGGGGCGGACTGTCCAGGAAGAGAGCACAACCCCCCTTCCCCCAGCTCCTGCTGCAGGGCTTTCTTTCCTACACACGCACCCCCCTCCACCCAAGCCTGCCTTGTCTGCAAAGTCCTTTGCTGAGGAACAGCTTCCTGCTCCTACACTAAGGCTACCCACCCAGAGCAGTGAGTGCTTGCCTACTGGGCAGGCCTCAACAACCCCCAAAAGGAGCACAGGCACCTCCAACCTGTGCTGCAGGGACGCCTGTGTTCTATTCGACCCTGACTTACCCCTGCATTCGCTCTTTTGTCCGCAGGTCATTGGACTACCAGACGTTCATGTTTTGGTGTTGAGGAGTCCATCTGGAAGTGAACTGTTCCTGCCCCTACACTGAGGAGATACACCCAGAGAGTTAGTCACAGCAAAGAATAGACCAAGACACCAGGCCTCTCCTGGCTACATTTGAAGGAAAAGATGGGCAGGCACCAATGCAAGAATTCCTCCAACAGCCTGAAAGGCAATGTGTGTGACATCACCAGAATCCAGGAATCCTGAAATAAGAATTGTACACCCTATTCCTGAAGAATTAGAAGAATTTGACCCAAAAGTGAATTATATGAAAATAATAGAGGACCTTAAACAAGAGGTGAAAAACTGCCATATTCAATTAGAGATTACAAACAAAAAGGTAGAGGAAATGAATAAATAGATCAAAGATACCCAAGAAAACCAAGAGAAACAAGAAAAAGTAATCAAACAGGTAAGGGAAACGGTTCAAGACTTGAAGAATGAAGTGGAAGTAATAAAGAAAACACAAACCAAGGGAAGGATGGAGAGGGAAAACCTGGATAAATGAACAGGAACTACAGAGACAAGTACTACCAACAGATTACAAGAAATAGAAGAAAGAATCTCAGACACTGAAGATACCATAGAGAAAATAAACACACTGATCAAAGAAAACAGCATAACCAACAAATTCTCATCACAAAACATTCAGGAAATCTGGGACACAATAAAGAGACCAAACCTAAGAATAATAGGGATAGAAGAAGGAGAAGAAGTACAGCTCAATGGTCCAGAAAATATACTTAATAAAATTATAGAAGAAAACTTTCCCAATCTTAAGAAAGATATTCCTTTGAAGGTCCAAGAAGCATACAGAACACCGAATCGACTGTATCAAAAAAAAAACATCTCCTCATCATATAATAATCAAAACACGAAACATACAGAATAAAGAAAGAATATTAAGAGCTGCAAAGGAAAAAGGTCAAGTTACCTATAAAGGTAAACCTATCAGACTTACACCTGACTTCTGTATGGAAACCATGAAAGCCAGAAGGTCCTGGATAGATGTACTGCAGAAACTAAGAGACCATGGATGCAAGCCCAGATGACTATAACAAGCCAAGCTTTCATTCAGTATAAATGGAGAAAACAAAATTTTCCAGGATAAAAAAAAATGTAAACAATATGTAGCCACAAATTCAGCCTTACAGAAAGTAATTGATGGAAAATCACTAATCAAGGAGTCCAACAATGCCCACAATAACTCAGACATCTAATGACCCTTCACCAGCACAACTTGAAGAAGGGAAACACACAAAACCTACTAAAAAAAGAAAGAAAGAAAGAAAGGTAAAATGACCGGAGCTAACAACCACTGGTCATTAATATCACTTAATATCAATGGACTCAACTCACCTATAAAGAGGCACAGGCTAAGAGACTGGATACAAAAACAGGATCCAAAATTCTGCTGTTTACAAGAAACACACCTCAATTACAAAGACAGACATCTACTCAGAGTAAAGGGCTGGGAAAAGGTTTATCAAGCAAACGGACCTAAGAATCAAGCAGGTGTGGCCATTCTAATTTCTAAGAAAGTTGACTTCAAACTAAAATCAATCAGAAGAGATGGAGAGGGACATTTTTTACTCATAACAGGAACAATTCATCAGGATGAAGTCTCAATCCTGAATATCTATGCCCCTAATATAAAAGCACTTGAAGGATAATCACGTTCTTTGAAACTGTATTAATTTCATGAAAACCTGAATATCTATGCCCCAATTTTAAAAGCACCCACTTATGTAAAAGAAACTTTACTAAAACTCAAGGCAGTCATCGAACCACACACACTAATAGTAGGAGATTTCAACACTCCTCTCTCACCAATGGACAGGTCAATCAGACAGAAACCTAACAGAGAAATAAGAGGATTAAGTGAGGTAATGAATCAAATGGCCTTAACAGACATCTATAGAACATTCCACCCAAATAGGAAAGAATATACCTTCTTCTCTGCAGCTCATGGAACCTTCTCAAAAATAGACCACATACTCGGTAACAAAGCAAACTTAAACAGTTACAAAAAAATATTAGTAATCACCTGTCTTATCAGATCACCATGGATTGAAGCTAGAATTCAACAAAAATGCTTCCCTCAGAAAGCCTACGAACTCATTGAAACTGGAAAGTCAACTACTGAACCACACCTGTATCAAGGAAGAAATAAAGAAAGAAATTAAAGCCTTTCTTGAATTCAATGAAAATGAAGACTCAACATGCTCAAACCTATGGGACACTATGAAAGCAGTGCTAAGAGGAAAGTTCATAGCATTAAGTGCCCAATTAAAGAAAACGGAGAAAGCACACATTGGAGATTTAATAGCTCACCTGAAAGCTCTAGAAAAAAAAGAAGCAGACTCACCTAGGAGAAGTAGAAGACTGGAAATAATCAAACTGAGGGCTGAAATCAACAAAATAGAAACACAGAAAACAATCCAAAGAATCAATGAAACAAAAAGCTGGTTCTTGGAGAAAATCAACAAGATTGATAAACCCCTATCCAAACTAATCAATCAGCGGAGAGAGAATACACAAATTAACAAAATCAGAAACGAAAAGGGAGACATAACCACAGACACAGAGGAAATTCAGAGAATCATTAGATCTTACTACAAAAACCTATATGCCACAAAATTGGAAAATGTAAAAGAAATGGACACTTTTTTAGATAAGTACCATATACCAAAGGTAAACCAGGACCAGGTGAACAACCTAAATAGACCTGTTAGTTGTGAAGAATTAGAAGTTGTTATAAAAAACTCCCCACCAAAAACAGCCCAGGTCCAGACGGCTTCAATGCAGAATTCTACCAGAACTTCCAAGAAGACCTAATACCTATACTCCTTAAGGTATTTCACAATATAGAAACAGAGAATTCATTGCCAAATTCCTTTTATGAAGCTGCAGTTACTCTGATACCAAAACCACACAAAGACACAACCAAGAAAGAGAACTACAGGCCAATCTCACTCATGAACATCGACGCAAAGATACTCAATAAAATACGGGCAAACCGAATCCAAGAACACATTAGAAAAATTATCCATTATGATCAAGTAGGCTTCATCCCAGAGATGCCGGGCTGGTTCAACATATGAAAATCTATTAATGTAATCCATCATATAAATAAACTGAAAGAAAAAAAACATATGATCATTTCATCAGATGCTGAAAAAGCATTTGACAAAATTCAACATCCCTTTATGATAAAGGTCTTAGAGAGATTAGGGATACAAGGGTTGTACCTAAGTTTAAGAAATGCTATTTATAGCAAGCCGTCAGCTAACATCAAATTAAATGGAGAGAAACTCAAAGCTATTAAACTAAAATCAGGAACACGACAAGGCTGTCCACTCTCTCCATACCTCTTTAATATAGTGCTTGAAATTCTAGCGATAGCAATAAGACAACATAAAGGAATCAAATGGATTCAAATTGGAAAGGAAGAAGTTAAAAATTCATAATTTGCAGACGTTATGATAGTGTACATAAGCGACCCCAAAAACTCCAGCAAAGAACTCCTACAGCTGATAAACACCTTTAGTAGCGTTGCAGGATACAAGATAAATTCCAAAAAATCAGTTGCCCTCCTATACACAAAGGATAAGGAAGCAGAGAGGGAAATCAGAGAAGCATCACCTTTCACGATAGCCAAAAATAGCATAAAATATCTTGGGGTAACCCTAACCAAGGAAGTGAAGGATCTATTTGACAAGAACTTTAAGTCTTTGAAGAAAGAAATTGAGGAGGATACCAGAAAATGGAAGGATCTCCCTTGCTCTTGGATTGGGAGGATCAACATAGTAAAAATGGCAATTCTACGAAGGGCAATTTATAGATTCAATGCAATCCCCATTAAAATCCCATCAAAATTCTTCACAGATCTTGAGAGGACATTAATCAACTTTATATGGAAAAACAAAAAACCCAGGATAGCCAAAACAATCTTATATAATAAAGGATCGTCTGGAGGCATTACCATCCCTGACTTCAAACTCTATTACAGAGCTTCAGTATTGAAAACAGCTTGGTATTGGCATAAAAAGAGAGAAGTCGATCAATGGAACCAAATAGAAGACCATGATTTTAACCCACAAACATATAAACACCTGATTTTTGATAAAGGAGCTAAAAGTATTCAATGGAAAAAAGAGAGCATCTTCAACAAATGGTGCTGGCAGAACTGGTTGTCAACGTGTAGAAGAATGAAAATAGATCCATATTTATCACCATACACAAAACTCAATTCCAAATGGATTAAAGACCTCAATATCAGTCTGAACACACTGAACCTGATAGAAGAAAAAGTGGGAAGTACTCTACAACATATGGGTACAGGAGATCACTTACTAAGTTTATCCCCAGCAGCACAGACATTAACGACAACATTGAATAAATGGGACCTCCTGAAAATGAGTAGCTTCTGTAAAGCAAAGGACACTGTCACTAAGACAAAAAGGCAACCCACTGACTGGGAGAAGATCTTCACCAACCCTGCAACAGACAAAGGTCTGATCTCCAAAATATATAAAGAACTCAAGAAACTAGACTTTAAAATGCTAATGAACCCAATAAAAAAATGGGGCACTGAACTGAACAAAGAATTCTCAACAAAAGAAATTCATATGGCCAAAAGACACTTAAGGTCATGCTCAATCTCCTTAGCGATAAGGGAAATGCAAATTAAAACAACTTTGAGATACCATCTTACACCTCCCAGAATGGCTAAAATCAAAAACACCAATGATAGCCTATCCTGGAGAGGTTCTGGAGGAAGGGGCACACTGATCCATTGCTGGTGGGAATGCAAACTTGTGCAACCGCTTTGGAAATCAGTGTGGCGATTTCTCAGGAAACTTGGGATCAACCTACCCCAAGATCCAGTAATACCACTATTGGGAATATACCCAAGAGACGCCTTATCATATGACAAAAGTATCAATTCAACTATGTTCATAGCAGCATTGTTTGTAATAGCCAGAACCTGGAAACAACCTAGATGCCTTTCAATGGAGGAATGGATGAAGAAAGTGTGGAATATATACATATTAGAGTAATACTCAGCAGTAAAAAACAACGACTTCTCGAATTTTGCATGCAAATGGATGGAAATAGGAAACACTATCCTGAGTGAGGTATCCCAGACCCAAAGAGAGGAACTTGGGATGTACTCACTCATAATTGTTTTCTAGCCATAAATAAAGGACATTGAACATTTAATTTGTTATCCCAGAGAAGCTAAATAAGAAAGTGAACCCAAAGAAAATCGCATAGTCATCCGCCTGGAAAGGGGAAGTAGACAAGATTGCCGAGCATAAACTGGGAACTAGCGGGTGAGGTGGCTTGGGGCAAAGGGGCAATGGGATGAGAAACGTGAGAAGGGGTGGATGGGAGGAGCTTGAGGGATTGGGATGGTTAGGATATAGGAAGGATGGATATGGGAGCAGCGAAGTATATATCCTAACTAAGGGAGCCATCTTAGAGTTGGCAAGAGACTTGACTCTAGCGGGGCTTGCAGGTGTCCAGGGAGATGTCCCCAGCTGGTACCTTGGGCAACTGAGTAGAGGGAACCTGAAATGATCCTATACTATACCGATGAATATCTTACATATCACCTTAGAACCTTCATCTGGCGATGGATAGAGATAGAGACAGAGACTCAATTTGGAGCAATGGTCTGAGCTCTTAAGCTCCAAACGAGGAGCAGAAGGAGGGAGAACATGAGCAAGGAAGTCAGGACCACGAGGGGTGTACCCACCCACTGTGACATTGGAACTGATTTATTGGGAGTCCACCAAGGCCAGCTGGACTGGGACTGAATAAGCATGGGTTGAAACTGGACTCTCTGAACATGGAAGACAATGAAGGCTGATCAGAAGCCAAGGACAATGGCACTAGGTTTCGATCCTAATACATGAACTGGCTATGTGGGAGCTCAGCCTGTTTGGATGATCACCTTCCTGGACCTAGATAGATGTGGGAGGACATTGGTCTTCCCGCAGGGCAGGGAATTTGTACTGCTCTTCAGTATAGAGAGGGATGGGGAATGGAGTGGTGGGAGGAGAAGAGGAGTGGGGATAGGGAAAGGGGAGTGTGGGGAGGGGCAATATCTGGGAGGAGGGGGAGGGAAATGGGAAATGGGGACAGGTGGAAATTTTAATTAAAAAAGAATAAAAAATAATAATAATAATGAAAAAAGCTTTACTTTTAAAGATAATCACGTTTGTTCCAAAGTGTATAATTTCATGAAATGCTTTAGTTAGAAATGCACATATCTTTCTCTGAAAAGAGAAGGAGTTGTTTGGAACATGTCAAAGCAGTGTTAGATATGACATCTGTTTTCCTTTTCTGTGTCCAAGCTTTACTTTGAACAATAACCACGTTCTTGAAAGTGTATAATTTCATGAAATCTTTAGTGAGAAATACACATGTGTTTCTCTGAAAAGAGAAACAGTTGTTTCGGACATGACAAACTATTGTTAGAGGTGAGAGCAGTGTTCCTTTTATCTGTACAAGCTTCAGAGTGAAAGAGATTCACGTTCTTTTAAAAGTGTATAATTTCATGAAATGCTTTAGTGAGAAACGCACATGTGTTTCTCTGAAAAGCAAAGCAGTTTTTGGAAAATGTCAAAGCACTGTTAGAAATGTGATCTGTTTTTTTTTTCTTTGTCTAAGCTTTACTTTGAAAGATAATCACATTCTTTGAAAGTGTATAATTTCACAAAGTTCTTTATTGAGACACACACAAGTGTTTCTCTGAAAAGAGAAGCAATTGTTTGAAAAATGTCAAAGTATTGTTGGAAGTGAGATCTCTTTTGCTTTTCTCTGTACAAACTGTACTTTGAAAGAAAATCACTTTCTTTTCAAAGTGTATAATTTCATGAAATTCTGTATTTAGAAATGCTCGTGTGTTTCTCTGAAAAGAGAAGCAGTTGTTTGGAACATGTCTAAGCACTGTTAGGAAGAGATCTGTTTTGCTTTCCTTTGTCCAAGCTTTACTTTGAAAGATAATCATGTTCGTTCAAAAGTGAATAATTTCATGAAATGCTTTAGTGAGAAACGCACATGTGCTTCTCTGAAAACAGAAAAGTTGTTTGGAAAATTTCAAAGTATTTTGAGAATTGAGATCAGTGTTTTTCTCTCTGTACAAACTTTACTTTGAAAGATAATCACGTTCTTTGAAGTGTATTCATTTCATGAAAAGCTTTAGTAAGAAATGCACATATTTTTCTTTGTAAAGACTTGTCAAAGTATTTTTAGAAGTGAGATAAGTGTTCCTTTCTCTTTCAACAAGTTTTACTTTGAACGAAAATTGCGTTCTTTTGAAGGTTTATTAATTTCCTGAAAAGCTTATTAAAAAACGCACATGTTTCTTTGTAAAGAGAAGCAGTCGTTTGTGACACATCAAAGTATTGCTAGAAGTGTGATCAGTGTTCCTTTACTCTGTACAAGATTTACTTAGAAAGATAATCACGTTCTTTTGAAAATGTATTCATTTCATGAAAAAATTTAGTAAGAAACGCACATGTGTTTTTTTGTAAAGCAAAACATTCCTTTGGGACATGTCAAATTATTGTTGGAAGTGAGATCAGTGTTCCTTTTCTCTGTACAAGCTTTACTTTGAAAGATAATCACGTTCTTTTGAAAGTATATTCATTTCATGAAAAGCTTTAGTAAGAAACACACATGTGTTTCTTAGTAAAGAGAAGGAGTTGTGTTGGACATGTCAAAGTATTGTTAGAAGTTAGATCAGTGTTCCTTTTCTCGGTACATGCTGTACTTTGAAAGATAATCATGTTCTTTTGAAAGTGTATCTATTTCATGGAAAGCTTTCTAAAGAAACGAACATGTGTTTCTTTTTAAAGACAAGCAGTTGTTTGAGCCATGTCAAAGTGTTGGTAGAAGTTAGATCAGTGTTCTTTTTCTCTGTACAAGCTCTACATTGAAAGATAATTACGTCTTTTGAAATGTACTAATTTCATTAAAAGCTTTAGTAAGAAGTGCACATGTGTTTCTTTGTAAAGAGAAGCAGTTGTTTGCCCATGTCAAAGTATTGTTGGAAGTGAGATCAGTATTCTTTTTCTCTGTACAATCTTTACTTTGAAAGAAAATCATGTTCTTTTTAAAGTGTATTCAAAAAGCTTCAGTAAGAAACAGACATGTGTTTCTATGTAAATAGATTCATTGTTTGCAACATGTCAAAGTATTGTTAGAAGTGATATCAATGTTCCTTTTCTCTGTACAAGCTTTACTTTGAAAGATAATCACGTTCTTTGAAAGTGTATTAATTTCATGAAAAGCTTTAGTAAGAAACGTGTTTCTTTGTAAAAACAAGCAGTTGTTTGCAACATGTCAAAGTATGTTGGAAGTGAGATCAGTATTCCTTTACTCTGTACAATCTTTACTTGAAAGAAAATCACATTCTTTTTCAAGTGTAATCAAGAAAGCTTCAGTAAGAAACGTACATATGTTTTTTTGTAAAGTGAACCAGTTGTTTGTGACATGTCAAATATTGTCAGAAGTGAGATCAGTGTTCCTTTTCTCTGTACAAGCTTTACTTTGAAAGGTAATCACGTTCCTTTGAAAGTGTATCTGTTTCATGAAAAGCTTTATTAAGAAACGAACATGTGTTTCTTTGTAAAGAAAACCAGTTGTTTGGGACATGTAAAAGTATTGTGAGAAGTGCGATTAGTGTTCCTTTTCTCTGTACAAGCTTTACATGAAAGATAATCATGTTCTTTGGAGAATGTGTTCATTTCATGAAAAGCTTTATTAAGAAACGCAAATGTGTTTCTTTGTAAAGGTGTTTGGGACATTTCACAGTAATGTTAGATGTGAGATCAGTTTTCCTTTACTCTGTACAAGCTTTACTTTGAAAGATAATCACGTTCTTTTGAAAATGTATTCATTCAAGAAAAGCTTTAGTAATAAACACAGATGTGTTTCTTTGTAAAGACAAGCAGTTGTTTGCGAAATGTCAAAGTATTGTTAGTGTGAGATTAGTGTTCTTTTTCTCTGTACAGTCATTCCTTTTAAAGAAAATCACGTCCTTTTAAAGTGTATTCAAAAAAGCTTCAGTAAAAAACGAACATGTATTTCCTTGTAAAGAGAAGCAGCTGTTTGTGACATGTCAAAGTAATGTTAGAAGTGAGATCAGTGTTCCTTTTCTCTGTACATGCTTTACTTTGAAAGATAAACACGTTCTTTTGAAAGTGTTTTCATTTCATGAAAATCTTTCATAAGAAACAAACATGTGTTTCTTAGTAAAGAGAAGGAGTTTTGTGGGATATGTCAAAGTATTGTTTGAAGTTAGATCAGTGTTCCTTTTCTTGATACAAAATTTACTTTGAAAGATAATCACGGTGGATACTAATATTTTTTTGTAACTGTATAAGTTTGCTTTGTTAGTGAGTATGTGGTCTATTTTCGAGAAGGTTCCATGAGGTGCAGAGAAGAACGTATATTCTTTCCTATTTGGGTGGAATGTTCTATAGATGTCTTTTAAGTCCATTTGATGCATTCCCTCCCTTAATCCTCTTATTTCTATGTTAGCTTTCTGTGTGATTGACCTGTCCATTGGTGAGAGGAGTGTTGAAATCTCCTACTATTACTGTGTGGGGTTTGATGACTGCCTTGAGTTTTAGTAATGTTTTTTTTACATAAGTGGGTGCTTTTATATTAGGGGCATAGATATTCAGGATTGAGACTTCATCCTGATGAATTGTTCCTGTTATGAGTAAAAAAATGTCCCTCTCCTTCTCTTCTGATTGATTTTAGTTTGAAGTGAAGTTTGTTATAAATTAGTATGGCCACACCTGCTTGTTTCTTAGGTCCATTTGCTTGAAAAACCTTTTCCCAGCCCTTTCCTCTGAGTAGTCTTTGTGTTTGAGGAGTGTTTCTTGTAAACAGCAGGATGTTGGATCCTGTTTTCGTATCCAATATCTTAGCCTGTGCATCTTTATAGGTGAGTTGAGTCCATTGATATTAAGTGATATTAATGACCATTGGTTGTTAACTCCGGTTATTTTTTCTTTATTTCTTTCTTTTTTCTGGTAGTAGAGATTTTAAAATACTAATTAACCCAATTAAAAAATGGGGCACTGAACTGAACAGAGAATTCTCAACAAAAGAAATTCAAATGGCCAAAAGACACTTAAGGTCATGCTCAACCTCCTTAGTGATAAGGGAAATGCAAATTAAAACAACTTTGAGATACCATCTTACACCTCTCAGAATGGCTAAAATCAAAAACACCAATGATAGCCTTTGTTGGAGAGGATGTGGAGTAAGGGGCACACTGATCCATTGCTGGTGGGAATGCAAACTTGTGCAAACACTTTGGAAATCACTGTGGCGATTTCTCAGGAAATTTGGGATCAACCTACCCCAAGATCCAGTAATACCACTATTGGGAATATACCCAAGAGATGCCCTATATTATGACAAAAGTATCTGTTCAACTATGTTCTTAGCAGCATTGTTTGTAATAGCCAGAACCTGGAAACAACCTAGGTGACCTTCAATGGAGGAATGGATGAAGAAAGTGTGGAATATATACATATCAGAATACTACTTGGTGGTAAAATCAATGACTCCTCGAATTTTGCATGCAAATGGATGGAAATGGAAAACACTATCCTGAGTGAGGTATCCCAGACCCAAAGAGAAGAACATGGGATGTATTCACTCATAATCGGTTTCTAGCCATAAATAAAGGACATTGAGCATATAATTTGTGATCCTAGAGAAGCTAAATAAGAAAGTGAACCCAAAGAAAAACATATAATTATCTGCCTGGATAGGGGAAAGTAGGCAAGATTGCCGGGCAAAACTGGGACTTACAGGTGACCTGGCATGGGGCAAAGGGGAAATGGGGTGAGAAACGTGAGAAGGAGAGGATGGGAGGAGCTTGGGGAAATGGGATGATTGGGATATAGGAGGGGTGGATACGGGAGCAGCGAAGCATATATCCTGACTAAGGGAGCCATCTCAGAGTTGGCAAGAGACTTGACTCTATAGGGGCTCGCAGGTTTCCAGGGAGATGTCCCTAGCTGGTACCTTGGGCAACTGAGGAGAGGGAACCTGAAATGACCCTATCCTATACTGATGAATATCTTTTTTTTTGAATTTTTTTTTATTGGAAAAAATTTTCTGCCTCCTCCCCGCCTCCCATTTCCCTCCCCCTACTCCAGCCCCTCTCCCCCTCCCCCCACTCCTCTTCTCCTCCCTCTCCAGTCCCAGGAGCAGTCAGGGTTCCCTGCCCTGTGGAAAGTCCAAGGTCCTCCCCCCTCCATCCAGATCTAGGAAGTTGTACATGCAAACTCTCTAGGCTCCCACAAAGCCAGAACCTGAAGTAGGATCAAAACCCCGTGCCATTGTCCTTGGCCTCTCGTCAGCTCTCATTGTCCGCCATGTTCAGAGAGTCTGATTTTATCCCATGCTTTTTCAGTCACAGTCCAGCTGGCCTTGGTGAGCTCCCAATAGATCGGCCCCACTGTCTCAGTGGGTGGGTGCACCCCTCGTGGTCCTGACTTCCTTGTTCATGTTCTCCCTCCTTCTGTTCCTCATTAGGACTTTGGGAGCTCAGTCTGGTGCTCCAGTGTGGGTCTCTGTCTCTATCTCCATCCATCGCTAGATGAAGGTTCTATGGTGATATGCAAGATATTCATCAGTATGGTTATAGGATAGGTTCATTTCAGGTTCCCTATCCTCAGGTGCCCCAAGGAACTAACTGGGGACATTGCCCTGGGTACCTGGTAGCCAACCCAAGTTCAAGTCTCTTGCCAACCCTTAGGTGGTTCCCTTAACTAAGATATGAGTTTCCCTGCTTCCCTATCCAAACTTCCTATATGCCCAATCATCCTGTTTCCCCAAGTTCCCCTCATCCTCTCCTTCACACTTTTCTATCTCCATCTACCCTTACCCCCACCCCACCCTACCCCCAAGATTCCAATTTTTTGCTCGTCAATCTTGTCTATTTCCCATAGCCAGGAGGATAACTATATGTTTTTCCTTGGGTTTGCCCTCTTGTTTAGCTTCTTTAGGATCACAAATTATAGACTCAGTGGCCCCCTATCCATGGCTAGAAACCAATTATGAGTGAGTACATCCCATGATCTTCTTTTTGGGTCTGGGTTACCTCACTCAGGAAAGTATTTTCTATTTCCATCCATTTGCATGCAAAATTCGAGAAGTCATTGTTTTTTACTGCAGAGTAGTACTCTAATGTGTATATATTCCACACTTTCTTCATCCATTCTTCCATTGAAGGACACCTAGGATGCTTCCAGGTTCTGGCTATTACAAATAATGCTGCTATGAACATAGTTGAACAAATGCTTTTGTCAAATGATAGGGCATCTTTGGGTATATTCCCAAGAGTGCTATTGCTGGGTCCAGGGGTAGGTTGATCTCAATTTTTCTGAGAAACCACCACACTGATTTACAAAGTGGTTACACAAGTTTGCATTCCCACCAGCAATAGATGAGGCTACCCCTTACTCCACAACCTCTCCAGCAAAGGCTATCCTTGGTGTTTTTGATTTTAGCCATTCTGACAGGTGTAAGATGATATCTCAAAGTTGTTTTGATTTGCATTTCTCTGATCACTAGGAGGTGGAGCATGACCTTCAGGATCTTTTGGCCATTTGAATTTCTTCTGTTGAGAATTCTCTGTTCAGTTCAGTGCCCCATTTTTAAATTGGGTTAATTATCATTTTAACGTCTAGTTTCTTGAGTTCTTTTTATATTTTGGAGATCAGACCTTTGTCTGTTGCGGGGTTGGTGAAGATCTCCCAGTCAGTGGGTTTCCTTTTTGTATTAGTGACAGTGTCCTTTGCTTTACAGAAGCTTCTTAGTTTCAGGAGGTCCCATTTATTCAATGTTGCCCTTAATGTCTATGCTGCTGGGGTTATACATAGGAAGCGATCTCCTGTGCCCATATGTTCTAGGGGACTTCCCATTCTCTTCTATCAGGTTGAGTGTGTTCAGATTGATATTGAGGTCTTTGATCTATTTGGACTTGAGTTTTGTGCATGGTGATAGATATGGGTCTATTTTCATTCTTCTACAGGTTGACATCCAGTTGTGCCAGCACCATTTGTTGAAGATGCTTTCTTTCTTCCATTGTACACTTTTAGGTCCTTTATCGAAAATGTGGTGTTCATAGGTTTGTGGGTTAAAATCCGCGTCTTCTATACGATTCCATTGGTCGACTTCTCTGTTTTTATGCCAGTACCACGCTGTTTTCATTACTGTAGCTCTGTAATAGAGTTTGAAGTCAGGGATGGTAATGCCTCCAGAAGTTCCTTTATTGTATAAGATTGTTTTGGCTATACTGGGTTTTTTGTTTTTCCATATAAAGTTGATTATTGTCCTCTCAAGATCTGTGAAGAATTTTGATAGGACCTTGATGGGAATTGCATTGAATCAATAAATTGCCTTTGGTAGAATTGCCATTTTTACTATGTTGATCCTCCCAATCCAAGAGCAAGGGAGATCCTTCCATTTTCTGGTATCCTCTTCAATTTCTTTCTTGAAAGGCTTAAAGTTCTTGTCAAATAGATCTTTCACTTCCTTGGTTAGAGTTACCCCAAGATATTTTATGCTGTTTGTGGCTATCATGAAAGGTGATGATTCTCTGATTTCCCTCTCTGCTTCCATATCCTTTGTGTATAGAGGGCGACTGATTTTTTGGAGTTGATCTTGTATCTTGCCACATTACTAAAGGTATTTATCAGCTGTAGAAGTTTTTTGGTGGAGTTTTTGGGGTCACTTATTTACACTATCATATCATCTGCAAATAAGGCAAGTTTAACTCTTCCTTTCCAATTCGTATCCCCTTTATCCCCTTATGTTGTCTTATGGCTATTGCTAAAACTTCAAGAACTATATTGAAGAGGTATGGAGAGATTGGACAGCCTTGGCGTGTTCTTGATTTTAGTGGGATGGCTTTAATTTTCTCTCTGTTTAATTTGATGTTAGCTGTCGGCTTGCTGTAAATAGTTTTAATTATATTTAGGTATGACCCTTGTATCCCTAATCTCTCCAAGACTTTTATCATAAAGGGATGTTGAATTTTGTCAAATGCTTTTTCAGCATCTAATGAAACTATCATATGGTTTTTTTTCTTTCAGTTTATTTATATGATGGATTACATTGATAGAATTGCATATGTTAAACCAGCCCTGCATCTCTGGTATGAAGCCTACTTGATCATAATGGATAATTTTTCTAATGTGTTCTTGGATTCGGTTTACCAGTATTTTGTTGAGGATTTTTGCGTTGATGTTCATGAGTGAGATTGGCCTGTAATTCTCTTTCTTGGTTGAGTGTTTGTTTGGTTTTGGTATCAGAGTTACTGTAGCTTCATAAAAGGAATTTGGCAATGGCTCTTCTGTTTCTATATTGTGAAATACATTTAGGAGTATAGATATTAGGTCTTCTTGGAATTTCTGGTAGAATTCTGCATTGAAACCATCAGGCCTGGACTTTTTTTGGAAGGGAGGTTTTTGATAACAGCTTCTAAATGTTAGCGACTCACGCGTCTATTTAGGTTGTTTACCTGGTCCTGGTTTAACTTTGGTATATGGTATTCATCTAAAAAATGTCCATTTCTTTAACATTTTCCAGTTTTGCGGCATACAGGCTTTTGTAGTAAGATCTAATGATTCTCTGAATTTCCTCTGTGTCTGTGGTTATATCCCCCTTTTCATTTCTGATTTTATTAATTTGCAAATTCTCTCTCTGCTATTTGATTAGTTTGGATAGGGGTTTATCAATCTTGTTGATTTTCTCCAGGAACCAGCTTTTTGTTTCATTGATTATTTCAATTGTTTTCTGTGTTTCTATTTTGTTGATTTCAGCCCTCAGTTTGATTATTTCCAGTCTTCTACTCCTTCTAGGTGAGTCTGCTTCTTTTTATTCTAGAGCTTTCAGGTGGGCTGTTAAGTCTCCAATGTGTGCTTTCTCTGTTTTCTTTAAGTGGGCACTTAGTGCTATGAACTTTCCTCTCAGGACTGCTTTCATAGTGTCCCATAGGTTTGAGTATGTTGTTGCTTTATTTTCATTGAATTCCAGGAAGACTTTAATTTCTTTCTTTATTTCTTCCTTAAGCCAGGTATGGTTTTGTAGTTGACTGTTCAGTTTCCATGAGTTTGTAGGCTTTCTGGGGGTAGCATTGTTGTTGAATTCTAGCTTTAATCCATGGTGATTTGATAAGATACAGGTGGTTACAGATATTTTTTTTTTAACTGTGGATGTTTGCTTTGTTACCGAGTATATGGTCAATTTTTGAGAAGGTTCTATGAGCTGCAGAGAAGAAGGTATATTCTTTCCTATTTGGGTGGAATATTCTATAGATGTCTGTTAAGTCCATTTGATTCATTACCTCCATTAATTCTCTTATGTCTCTGTTAGGTTTCTGTCTAATTGATCTGTCCATTGGTGAGAAAGGAGTGTTAAAGTCTCCTACTATTAATGTGTGTGGTTTGATGGCTGCCTTGAATTTTAGCAATGTTTCCTTTACCTACGTGGGTGCTTTTATATTAGGGGCATAGATATTTAGGATTGAGACTTCATCCTGATGAATTGTTCCTGTTATGAGTAGAAAATGTCCCTCTCCATCTCTTCTGATTGATTTAAGTTTGAAGTCAATTTTGTTAGAAATTAGTATGGCCACACCTGCTTGTTTCTTAGGTCCATTTACTTGCTAAGCCTTATCCCAACCCTTTACTCTGAGTAGGTGCCTGTCTTTGTGGTTGAGGTGTGTTTCTTGTAAACAGCAGAATGTTGGATCCTGTTTTCGTATCCAATCTCTTAGTCTCTGCCTTCTTATAGGTGAGTTGAGTCCATTGACATTAAGTGATATTATTGACCAGTGGTTGTTAACTCCGGTCATTTTTTTAGTAGTAGATATTGTGTGTTTCCCTTCTTCAAGTTGCGCTGGTGAAGGGTATCTAGATGTCTGAGATACTGTGGTCATTGTTGGACTCCTTGGTTAGTGATTTTCCTTCTATTACTTTTGTAAGGCTGGATTTGTGGCTACGTATTGTTTAAATTTGTTTTTATCCTGGAAAATTTTGTTTTCTCCATTTATAGTGAACGAAAGTTTGGCTGGGTATAGTAGTCTGGGCTTGCATCCACAGTCTCTTAGTTTCTGCAGTACATCTATCCAGGACCTTCTGGCTTTCATTGTTTCCATAGAGAAGTCAGGTGTAAGTCTGATAGGTTTACCTTTATAAGTAACTTGGCCTTTTTCCTTTGCAGCTCTTAATATTCTTTCTTTGTTCTGCATGCTTTGTGTTTTGATTATTATATGACGAGGGTATGTTTTTCTTTGATCCAGCCTATTCGGTGTTCTTTATGCTTCTGGAACCTTCGTAGGTATATCTTTCTTTAGGTTGGGAAAGTTTTCTTCTATAATTTTATTAAATATATTTTCTGGACCGTTGAGCTGCACTTCTTCCCCTTCTTGTACTCCTATTATTCTTAGGTTTGGTCTTTTTATTGCATCCCCTATTTCCTGAATGTTTTTTGATGAGAGTTTGTTGGCCTTGCTGTTTTCTTTGATCAGCGTTTTATTTTCTCTATGGTATCTTCAGAATCTGAGATTTTTCTTCTATCTCTTGTATTCTGTTGGTTATGCTTGTTTCTGTAGACTCTATTCGTTTACCTAGATTTTCCATGTCCAGCCAGCCTTCTGTTTGTGTTTTCTTCTTTGCCTCCATTTCAGTTTTCAAGACTTGAACTGTTTCCATTATCTGTTTGATTGTTTTTCCTTGGTTTCCTAGGGTATCATTCACTGATTTACTCAATTCTTCAAACTTTCTGTTATACTTCTCATCCATTTCTATAAGGGCATTTTTTACATGCTGTTTAAGGGCGTCAATCACTTTCATAAAGTCAATTTTTTCTACTTCTTCATGATTAAGGTGTTCATGTCCTCCTGTTGTGAGGTCGCTGGGTTCTGGTGGTTTCATATTATTTTTCAGATTGTTGGGTGAATTCTTGCATTGCACCTGCCCATCTCTTCCTCCAAATGCTCTCCTATGGATCTTCTTTTACAGGATCAGGTCTCCTTGCCCACTGATGTACCTTCCCAGTGATGGTACTCCCCAGTGATGTTTCTCCTGGTGCTCCAGTGATGTCTCTCCTGGTGCCAATATCAGATCTCCGTGCCCAATGATGGCTCTACTGGTGCCAAGATTAGCTCTCCATGCTGGTTGGGTAGTTTGTAAATAAAGTGCCTACCTTGCTTGGTGCAGGCAGGCCAATGAAACAAAGGAACTGCCACCCACCTGTTTGCCCTGAGGATTCGACCCCAGCACCCAGACAGGCTGATCTGGGTGGCGTTATGTGCCCAGAGAGGGAAGGGGGCAGAAGGAAGAAGGCTTCTGGATGCAAGCTGGGTGGGATAGGAAGAGAGAGGCAGTATGTGGGGAGTAGAGTCCCTGCAGGGAGCCCAGGAATGATGGGCGGCATGAGAAACTTCTGAGTTCCCTGTCCTGGGCTACTGCCATGGGTCACAATCTCACCCCAATGATGGCTCTCCTGGTGCCGAGATCAGATCTCAAACGTGATTATCTTTAAAAGGAATGCTTATACAGAGAAAAAGAACACTTATCTCACTTCTAACAATGCTTTGACATGTCGCCAAAAACTGCTTCTCTTTACAAAGAAACACATGTGCATTTCTTACTAAAGCTTTTCATGAAATGATAATCACTTTCAAAAGAATGTGATCATCTTTCAAAGTAAAGCTTGTAGAGAGAAGAGGAATATTAATTTCACTTCCAACAATACTTTGACATGTCCCAATATGGGTGTTTCTTACTAAAGGTTTTCAAGAAATGCATACACTTTAAAAAGAACGTGATTATCAATCAAAGTAAAGCTTGTACAGAGAAAAGGAACACTGATCTCACTTCTAACAATACTTTGACATGTCGCAAACAATTGCTTCTCTTTACAAAGAAACACATGTGCATTTCTTATTAAAGCTTTTCATGAAATGAATACACTTTCAAAAGAATGTGATTATCTTTCAAATTACGCTTGTACAGAGAAATAGAACACTGATCTCAGTTCTAACAATACTTTGACATGTTGCAAAAGATGTTTCTCTTTATAAAGAAACACATGTGAGTTTCTTTCTAAAGGTTTTCATGAAATGAATACACTTTCAAAAGAACGTGTTTATCTTTCAAAGTAAAGGATGTACAGAAAAAGAAGACTGATCTAAATTCTAACAATACTTTGACATGTCGCAAACAACTGCTTGTTTTAAAAAGAAACACATGTTCGTTTCTTAATAAAGCTTTTCATGAAATAGATACACTTTCAGAAGATTGTGATGATCTTTCAAAGTAAAGCTTGTACAGAGAAGAGAACACTAATCTCATTCTAAGAATACTTTTAAATGTCACAAACAACTGCTTGTCTTTACAAAGAAACACATGTGCTTTTCTTACTAAAGCTTTTCATGAAATGAAATCACTTTTAAAGAACGTGATTATCTTTCAAAGTAAAGCTTGTACAGAGAAGAGGTATATTGATTTCACTTCCAACAATACTTTGACATGTCCCAAAATGTGTGTTTGTTTTGAAGGTTTTCATGAAATGCATACATTTTAAAAAGAACGTGATTATCTTTCAAAGTAAAGCTTGCACAGAGGAAAGGAACCATGATCTCACTTCCCACAATATTTTGACATGTCCCAAAAAAATGTTTCTCTTTACAAAGAAACTTATGTGCGTTACTTACTAAAGCTTTTAATGAAATTAATATACTTTTGAAAGAATGTAATTATCTTTCAAAATTAAGCTTGTACAGAGAAAAAGAAGACTGATCTAACTTCTAACAATACTTTGACATGTCTTAAAAAACTGCTTGTCTTTAAAAAGAAGCACATGTGCATTTCTTAATAAAGCTTTTCATGAAATAGATACACTTTGAAAAGAATGTGATTATCTTTCTTTTTTTATTTTTTTTAATTTTTATTCTTTTTTTAATTAAAATGTCCACCTGCTCCCCATTTCCCATTTCCCTCCCACTCCTCCCAATATTGCCCCCTCCTCCACTCCCTCCCCCTATCAGCACTCCTCTTTTCCTCCCCCCACTCCATTCCCCCTCCCTCTCGATACTGAAGAGCAGTCCAATTCCCTGCCCTGCCGGAAGACCAAGGTCCTCCCACTTCTATCTAGGTCCAGGAAGGTGAGCGTCCAAAACAGGCTAAGCTCCCACAAAGCCAGTTCATGTATTAGGATTGAAACCTAGTGCCATCCTTGGCTTCTCATCAGCCTTCATTGTCTGCCATGTTCAGAGAGTCCAGTTTCAACCCATGCTTATTCAGTCCTGGTCCATCCAGCTGGCCATGGTGGGCTCCCAATAGATCAGTTCCACTGTCACAGTGGGTGGGTGCACCCCTTGTGGTCCTGACTTCCTTGCTCATGTTCTCCCTCCTTCTGCTCCTCATTTGGACCTTAAGAGCTCAGACCGTTGCTCCAAATTGGGTCTCTGTCTCTGTTTCGATCCATCGCCGGATGAAGGTTCTAAGGTGATATGCAAGATATTCATCAGTGGCCTCTCTGTTCCTATCCCACCCAGCTTGCATCCAGAACCCTTCTTCCTTCTGCCCCCTTCCTTCTTTGGGCACATAACACCACCTAGCTTAGCCTGTCTGGGCTGGGCGCTGGGGCAAATCCTCAGGGCAAGCAGGTGGGCAGGTGTTCCTTTGTTTCACTGGCCTACCTGCACCAAGCAAGGCAGGTGCTTTGTTTACGAACTACCCAACCAGCATGGAGATCTGAGCTCGGTACCAGGGGAGCCAACATTGGGGTGAGTTTGTGACCCGTGGAAGCAGCCCCGGACAGGGAACTCAGAAGTTCCTCATCCCCCCATCCCTACTGGGCTCCCTGCAGACTCTACTCCCTGCAGACTGCCTCTCTGTTCCTATCCCACCCAGCTTGCATCCAGAACCCTTCTTCCTTCTGCCCCTTTCCTTCTTTGGACACATAACACCACCTAGCTCAGCCTGTCTGGGCGCTGGGGGCGAATACTCAGGGCAAGCAGGCAGGCGGGAGTTCCTTTGTTTCACTGGCCTACCTGCACCAAGCAAGGTAGGCGCTTTGTTTACGAACTACCCAACCAGCACGGAGATCTGAGCTCGGTACCAGGGGAGCCATCATTGGGGTGAGTTTGTGACATGGCAGCAGCCCCGACAGGGAACTCAGAAGTTCCTCACCACCCCCATTCCTCCTGGGCTCCCTGGAGAGACTTTACTCCCTGCAGACTGCCTCTCTGTTCCTATCCCACCCAGCTTGCATCCAGAACCCTTCTTCCTTCTGCCCCCTTCCTTCTTTGGGCACATAATACCCCTAGCTCAACCTGTCTGGGCGCTGGGGGAGCATCCTCAGGTCAAACAGGCAGCTGGGAGTTCCTTCGTTTCACTGGCCTGTCTGGGCGCTGGGGGCGAATCCTCAGGGCAAACAGGTGGGCGCGAGTTCCCTTTTTTCACTGGCCGGCCTGCAGCAAGCAAGGTAGGCGCTTTGTTTACGAACTACCCAACCAACATGGAGAGCTGATCTTGGCACCAGGAGAGCCATCATTGGGCACGGAGATCTGATATTGTCACCAGGAGAGACATCACTCTTGGGAATTCAGCTATGTTCATAGCAGCATTGTTTGTAATAGCCAGAACCTGGAAACAACCTAGATGCCCTTCAATGGAGGAATGGATGAAGAAAGTATGGAATAAATACATATTAGAGTACTATTCAGTGGTAAAAAGCAATGACTTCTAGAATTTTGCATGCAAACGGATGGAAATAGAAAATAGTCTCCTGAGTGAGTTTTGTGGGACATGTCAAAGTATTATTAGAAGTTAGATTAGTGTTCCTTTTCTCTGTACAAGCTTTACTTTGAAAGATAACCATGTTCTTTTTAAAGTTTATGCATTTCATGAAAACCTTTAGTATGAAACACACATATTGGGACATGTCAAAGTATTGTTAGAAGTGAAATCCATATTTCTCTTCTCTGTACAAGTTTTACTTTGAAAGATAATCACGTTCTTTTGAAAGTGTATTCATTTCATGAAAAGCTTTAATAAGAAACACACATGTGTTTCTTTGTAAAGAAAAGCACTTGTTTGCGAATTGTCAAAGTATTGTTACAGGTGAGATCAGTGTTCCTTTTCTCTGTACAAGCTTTACTTTAAAAGATAATCATGTTCTTTTGAAAGTGTATTCATTTCATGAAAAACTTGATTAAGAAACACAAATGTGTCTTTGTAAAGACAAGCAGGTGTTTGCGACATGTCAAAATATTGTTAGATTGAGATTAGTGTTCTTTTTCTCTGTACAAGCTTTACTTTGGAAAATTATCATGATCATTTGAAAGTGTATTCATTTCATGAAAAGCTTTAATAAGAAACGCACATGTAAAGAAAAGCAATTGTTTGCGAAATGTGAAAGTATGGTTACAGGTGAGATCAGTGTTCCTTTTCTCTGTACAAACTTTACTTTGAAAGATAATCATGTTCTTTTGAAAGCGTTTTCATTTCATGAAAAGCTTTAGTAAGAAACGCACCTGTTTTTTTTTGTAAAGAGAAGCAGTTGTTAGCGACATGTCAAAGTATTGTTAGAATGTGATTAGTGTTCTTTTTCTCTGTATAAGCTTTACTTTGATTGATTATCACAATCTTTTGAAAGTGTATACATTTCATGAAAAGCTTTAGTAAGGATCCCACATGTGTTTCTTTGTAAAGAGAAGCAGTTGTTTGCGCCATCTCAAAGTATTGTTGAAAGTGAGTTCCGTGTTCCTTTTCTCTGTACAAGCTTTACTTTGAAAAATAATCACGTTCTTTTGAAAGTGTATTCATTTCATGAAAAGCTTTAGTAAAAAACACAAATGTGTTTCTTTGTAAAGAAGCAGTTTTTGGAGACATGTCAAGGCATTGCTAGAAGTGAGATCAGCGTTCTTTTTCTCTGTACAAGCTTTACTTTTAAAGATTTTCACGTTCTTTTGAAAGTGTATTAATTTCATGAAAAGCTTCAGTGAGAAAGGCACATGTGTTTCTCTGAAAAGAGATGCAGTTCTGTGGTATGTGTCTAAGCATTGTTAGAACTGAGATCAGTGTTTCTTTTCTCTCTACAAGCTTTACTTTGAAAGAAAATCATGTTCTTTTGAAAGTGTGTTCATTTCATGAAAGCTTTAGTAAGAAACGCACATGTGTTTCTTTGTAAAGAGAAGCAGTATTTTGTGACAAGTCAAAGTATTGTGAGAAGTGAGATCAGTGTTCTTTTTCTCTGTACAAGCTTTACTTTAAAGGATAATCACGTTCTTTTGAAAGTGTATTCATTTCATGAAAACCTGTAGTAAGAAATGCAAATGTGTTTCTTTGTAAAGAGAAGCAGTTGTTTGTGACATATCAAAGTATTGTTGAAAGTCAGATCCTTGTTCCTTTTCTCTGTACAACCTTTACTTTGAAAGATAATCACGTTCTTTGAAAGTGTATTCATTTCATGAAAAACTTTAGTAAGAAACGCACATGTGTTTCTTTGTAAAGAGAAGCAGTTTTTCGCGGCATGTCAAAGCATTGTTAGATGTAAGATCAGCGTTCTTTTTCTCTGTACAACCTTTACTTTGAAAGATAATCACATTCTTTTGAAAGTGTATTAATTTCATGAAAACCTTTAGTAAGAAACACACATGAGTTTCTTTGTAAAGAGAAACATTTCTTTGGGACATGTCAAAACATTGTTTGAAGTGAGATCAGTGTTCCTGTTCTCTGTACAAGTTTTACTTTGAAAGATTATCATGTTCTTTTTAAAGTGTATGCATTTCATGAAATCCTTTAGTAAGAAACACAAATGTGTTTCTTTGTAAAGAGCAAAATTTCTTTGGGACATGTCAAAGTATTGTTGAAAGTGAGATCAATATTCCTCTTCTCTGTACAAGCTTTACTTTGAAAGATAATCACGTTCTTTTCAAAGTGTATTTATTTCATGAATAGCTTTAGTAAGAAACACACATGTGTTTCTTTGTAAAGAGATGCAGTTGTTTGTGACATGTCAAAGTATTGTTAGAAGTGAGATCAGTGTATCTTTTCTCTGTACAAGCTTTACCTTGAAAGCTAATCACTTTTTATTTATTTATTCATTTATTTATATTCTTTTTTAATTAAGATCTCCATCTCCTCCCATTTTCCCATTTACCTCCCCCTCCTCCCACATATTGCCCCCTCTACTCCCCACCCCCTATCCCCACTCCTCTTCTCCTCCCCCCACTCCATTCCCCCTCCCTCTAAATACTGAAGAGCAGTCCAAAATTCCTGCCCTGCGGGAAGACCAAGCTCCTCCCACTTCTATCTAGGTTCAGGATGGTGAGCATCCAAACAGGCTAAGCTCCCAAAAAGCCAGTTCATGTATTAAGATTGAAACCTAGTGCCATTGTCCTTATCTTCTCATCAGCCTTCATTGTTCAGAGAATCCAGTTTCTACCCATGCTGATTCAGTCCCAGTCCAGCTGGCCTTGGTGGGCTCCCAATAGATAAGTTCCACTGTCACAGTGTGTGGGTGCACCCCTCGTGGTCCTGACTTCCTTGCTCATGTTCTCCCTCTTTCTGCTCCTCATTTGGACCTTAAGAGCTCAGACTGTTACTCCAAATTGGGTCTCTGTCTCTATCTCGATTCATCATCAGATGAAGGTTCTAAGGTGATATGCAAGTTATTCATCAGTATAGGACAGGGTCATTTCAGGTTCACTCTCCACAGTTGCCCAAGGTACCAGCTGGGGACATCTCCCTGGAAACCTGAAAGCCCCTATAGAGTCAAGTCTCTTGCCAACCCTAAGATGGCTCCCTCAGTTAGGATATATACTTCGCTGCTCCCGTATCCTCCCTTCCTATAACCGAACTATCCCATCCCCCAAGCTCCTCCCATCCTCCCCTTCTCACATTTCTCACCCCATTTCCCCTAAGCCTCATGCCACCTCACCCGCAAGTTCCCAGTTTTTGCCAAGCAATCTTGTCTACTTCCCCTATCCAGGCAGATGACTATATGTTTTTCTTTGGGTTCACTTTCTTATTTAACTTCTCTAGGATCACAAATTATGTGCTCAATGTCCTTTACTTATGATTAGAAACCAATTATGAGTGAGTACATCCCATGTTCCTCTTTTTGGGTTTGGGATAACTCACTCAGGATAGTGTTTTCTATTTCCATCCATTTGCATGCAAAATTCGAGTAGTCATTGTTTTTATCACCGAGTAGTACTCTAATATGTATATAGTCCACACTTTCTTCATCCATTCCTCCATTGAAGGGCATCTAGGTTGTTTCCAGTTTCTGGCTATTACAAACAATGCTGCTATGAACATAGTTGAATTGATACTTTTGTCATATGATAGGGCATCTCTTAGGTATATTCCCAAGAGTGGTGTTGCTGGATCTTGGGGTAGGTTAATCCCAAATTTCCTGAGAAATCGCCACACTGATTTCCAAAATGGTTGCACAAGTTTGCATTCCCACCAGCAATGGATGAGTGTGCCCCTTACTCCACAACCTCTCCAGCAAAGGCTATCATTGGTGTTTTTGATTTTAGCCATTCTGACAGGTGTAAGATGGTATCTTAAAGTTGTTTTAATTTGCATTTCTCTTATCGCTAAGGAGGTTGAGCATGACCTTAAGTGTCTTTTGGCCATTTGAATTTCTTCTGTTGAGAATTCTCTGTTCAGTTCAGTGCCCATTTTTAAATTGGGTTAATTAGCATTTTAAAGTCTAGTTTCTTGAGTTCTTTAAATATTTTGGAAATCAGACATTTCCCTGTCGCAGGGTTGGTGAAGATCTTCTCCCAGTCAGTGGGTTGCCTTTTTGTCTTAGTGACAGTTTCCTTTGCTTTACAGAAGCTACTCAGTTTCAGGAGGTCCCATTTATTCAAGCACTATATTGAAGACGTATTGAGAGAGTGGACAGCCTAGTTGTGTTCCCGATTTTAGGGGAATAGATTTGAGTTTCTCTCCATTTAATTTGATGTTAGCTGTCGGCTTGCTATAAATAGCATTTCTTATAGTTAGGTACGACCCTTACCCTAATCTCTCTAAGACCTTTATCATAAAGGGATGTTGAATTTTGTCAAATGCTTTTTCAGCATCTAATGATATGATCATATGGTTTTTTCTTTCAGTTTATTTATATGATGGATTACATTGATAGATTTTTGTATGTTGAACCAGCCCTGCATCTCTGGGATGAAGCTTACTTGATCATAATGGATAAGTTTTCTAATATGTTCTTGGATACGGTTTGCCAGTATTTTATTGAGTATCTTTGCGTCGATGTTCATGAGTGAGATTGGCCTGTAGTTCTCTTTCTTGGTTGTGTCTTAGTGTGGTTTTGGTATCAGAGTAACTGTGGCTTCATAAAAGGAATTTGGCTATGACTTCTCTGTTTCTATATTGTGAAATACCTTAAGGAGTATAGGTATTAGGTCTTTTTGGAAGTTCTGGTAGAATTCTGCATTGAAGCCGTCTGGACCTGGGCTGCTTTTGGTAGGGAGGTTTTTTTTATAACAACTTCTAAATCTTCGCGACTAACAGGTCTATTTAGATTGTTCACCTGCTCATGATTTAACATTGGGATATGGTACTTATCTAAAAAAGTGTCCATTTCTTTTACATTTTCCAATTTTGTGGCATACAGGCTTTTGTAGTAAGATCTAATGATTCTCTGAATTTCCTCTGTGTCTGTGGTTATGTCTCCCTTTTCGTTTTTGATCTTGTTAATTTGCGTATTCTCTCTCCACTGTTTGATTAGTTTGGATAGGGGTTTATCAATCTTGTTGATTTTCTCCAAGAACCAGCTTTTTGTTTCATTGATTCTTTGGACTGTTTTCTGTGTTTCTATTTTGTTGATTTCAGCCCTCAGTTTGATTATTTCCAGTCTTCTACTTCTCCTAGGTGAGTCTGCTTCTTTTTTTTCTAGAGCTTTCAGGTGAGCTATTAAGTCTCCAATGTGTGCTTTCTCCATTTTCTTTAAGTGGGCACTTAATGCTATGAACTTTCCTCTTAGCACTGCTTTCATAGTGTCCCATAGGTTTAAGTATGTTGAGTCTTTGTTTTCATTGAATTCAAGAAAGGCTTTAATTTCTTTCTTTATTTCTTCCTTGATCCAGGTGTGGTTCAGTAGTTGACTGTCCAGTTTCAATGAGTTCTGAAGGAAGCATTTTTGTTGAAATCTATCTTTAATCCATGGTGATCTGATAAGACAGGTGATTACTAATATTTTTTTGTAACTGTGTAAGTTTGCTTTGTTACCGAGTATGTGGTCTATTTTTGAGAAGGTTCCATGAGCTGCAGAGAAGAAGGTATATTCTTTCCTATTTGGGTAGAATGTTCTATAGATGTCTGTTAAGGCCATTTGATTCATTACCTCCCTTAATCCTCTTATTTCTCTGTTAGGTTTCTGTCTGATTGACCTGTCCATTGGTGAGAGAGGAGTGTTGAAATCTCCTACTATTAGTGTGTGTGGTTCGATGACTGCCTTGAGTTTTAGTAAAGTTTCTTTTACATAAGTGGGTGCTTTTATAATTGGGACATAGATATTCAGGTTTTCATGAAATTAATACAGTTTCAAAGAACGTGATTATCTTTCAACGTAACGCTTGTACAGAGAACAGGCACGCTGATCTCAATTCTAACAATACTTTGACACGTAACACAGAACTGCTTGTCTTTACAAAGAAACACATGTGCATTTCTTACTAAAGCTTTCGTTAAGTTAATAAACTTTCAAACATGATTATCTTTCAAAGTAAAGCTTGTAAAGAGAATAGGAACACTGATCTCAGATGTAGCAATCCTTTCACATGTACCGAAAAACTGCTTGTCTTTACAAAGAGACACATGTGCGTTTTTTACTAAAGATTTCCTTAAATTAAAAAAATTTCAAAAGAATGATATTTTCTTTCAAAATAAATCTTGTATAGAGAAATGGATCATTGATCTCAGTTCTAAAAATGCTTTCACATATACCACAGAACTGCGTCTCTTTTCAGGGAAACACATGTGCCTTTCTAACAAAAGCTTTTCATGAAATAAATACAGTTTCAAAAGAAGTGATTATCTTTCAAAGAAAAACTTGTACATAGAAAAGAAACACTGATTTCAGTTCTTACAATACTTTCATATGTTACAACAAACTGCTTGTCTTTACAAAGAAACACATGTGCGTTTTTTACTAAAGGATTCCTTGAAATTAATAAATTTACAAAAGAACATGATTATCTTTCAATGCAAAGCTTAAACAGAGAAAAGGAACACTGATCTCAGTTATTTCAATGATTTGACACGTACAAAACAACTGCTTGTTTTTACAAAGAACTTACTCAAGCTTTCCTTAAATTAATAAACTTTCAAAGAACGGGATTATCTTTCAAATTAAAGCTTGTAGAGAGAGAAAAAGAACACTAACCTCAATTCTAACAATACTTTGACAAGTCACAAACAAGTATTTGTCTTTAAAAAGAAACACATGTGCATTTCTTACTAAAGCATTCCTTAAATTAATAAACTTTCAAAAGAACGTGATTATGTTTCAAAGTAAAATTTGTACAGAGAAAAGGAACACAGATCTCGGTTCTAACATTGCTTTGACACGGACCATAGAACTGCGTCTCTTTTCAGAGAAGCACATGTGCGTTTCTAACTAAAGCGTTCCTTGAAATTAATAAATTTTCAAAAGAATCTGAGTATCTTTGAATGTAAAACTTGTACAGAGAAAAGGAACACTGATCTCAGTTCTACCAATGCTTTCACACATAGCAAACAACTGCTTGTCTTTACAAAGAAACAATGTGCATTTCTTCCTAATGCTTTCCTTGAAATTAATAAACTTTCAAAGGAATGTGATTATCTTTCAAAGTAAAGGTAGTACATAGAAAAGGTCAGTTATCTCAGTTAATACAATACTTTGACAAGTCACAAAAAAGTGCTTTTTTTTTTAAAAAGAAACACATGTACGTTTCTTTCTAAAGCTTTCTTTAAATTAATAAATATTCAAAGGAAGGTGATTATCTTTGAAATTAAAGATTGTACAGACAAAAGGAACATTGATCTCAGTTCTAACAATGCTTTGACACACCAAACAACTGCTTGTCTTTACAAAGAAACACATGTGCATTTCATACTTAAGCATTCCTTAAATTAATAAACTTTCAAAAGAGCGTGATTATCTTTCAAAGTAAAGTTTCTACGGAGAAAAGGAAAACTGATCTCTGTGCTAACATTGGTTTGACACAACAATAGAACTGCGTCTCTTTTCAGAGAAACACATGTGCCTTTCTCACTAAAGCTTTTCATGAAATAAATACAGTTTCAAAACAACGTGAATATCTTTGAAAGTAAAGCTTGTACAGAGAAAAGGAACACTGATCTCAGTTCTAACAGTGCTTTGACACGTACTGAGAAACTGCTTGTCTTTACTAAGAAACACATGTGCGTTTCCTACTAAAGCTTTTGTTAAATTAATAAATTTTCAAAAGAACCTCTTTATCTTTCAAAGTAAAGCTTGTACTGATAAAAGGAACACTGATCTCAGTACAAACAATGCTTTCACAAGTAACAAACAACTGCTTGTCTTTACAAAGAAACACATGTGCGTTTCTTACTAAAGCTTTCCTTAAATTAATAACTTTCAAAGAATGTGATTTTCTTTCAAAGTAAATCTTGTACAGAGAAAAGGATCATAGATCTCACTTCTAACAATTCTTTCACATGTACCACAGAACTGCTTGTCTTTACAAAGGAACACATGTGTGTTTCTTACTGAAGCTTTCGTTAAATTAATAAACTTTCAAAAGAACATGATTATCTTTCAAAGTAAAGCTTGTAATGAGTAAAGGAACACTGATTTCAGTTCATACAATGCTTTGACACCTATCGAAAAACTCCTTGTCTTTACAAAGAAACACATGTGCGTTTCTTACTAAAGCTTTCCTTAAATTAATAAACTTTCAAAGAACGTGATTTTACCTTAAAAGTAAGGCTTGTACAGAGAAAAGGATCATTGATCTCAGTTCTAACAATGCTTTCACATGTACCACAGAACTGCTTGTCTTTACAAAGAATCACATGTGAATGTCTTACTAAAGATTTCGTTAAGTGATCTTGAATCTCTCATCTCTCTCTTACTGTCCTCTCTCCTTTCTCTTCCTCTCTCTTTCTCTCTCTTTCTCTCTCTCTCTCTCTCTCTCTCTCCTTTAAGTAATAAATGTTCAGCTTTATGCCAAAAAAAAGATTTCGTTAAGTTATTAAACTTCCAAAGGACCTGATTATCTTTCAAAGTAAAGCTTGTACTGAGAAAAGAAACACTGATCTCAGTACTGACAATGCTTTGACACGAAGCAAACAACTGCTTGTCTTTACAAAGAAACAGATGTACATTTCTTACTACACCTTTCATTATATTAATAAACTTTCAAAAGAACCTGATTATCTTTCAAAGTAAAGCGTGTACTGAGAAAAGGAACATTGATCTCAGTTCTAACAAGGTCTTGACACGTACTGAAAACCTGCTTGTCTTTACAAAGAAACACATGTGCGTTTCTTACTAAAATTTTGGAAATTAATAAACTTTAAAAATAACCTGATTTTCTTCAAAGCAAAGCTTGTACAGAGAAACAGATCTTTGCTCTCAGTTCTAACAATTCTTTCATATGTACCACAGAACTGCTTGTCTTTACAAAGAAACACATGTGCATTTCTTACTAAAGCTTTCGTTAAATTAATAAACTTTCAAAAAAACTGATTATCTTTTAAAGTAAAGATTGTAATGAGAAAAGGAACACTGATCTCAGTTCTAACAATGCTTTGACACCTACCAAAAAACTCCTTGTCTTTACAAAGAAACACGTGCGTTTCTTACTACACCTTTCTTTACATTAATAAACTTTCAAAAGAACCTGATTATCTTTCAAAGTAAAGCTTGTACTGAGAAAAGGATCACTGATATCAGTTCTAACAATGCTTTCACTCTTAGCAAACAACTGCTTTTATTCACAAAGTTACACATGTGCATTTCTTACTACAGCTTTCGTGAAATTAATAAACTTTCAAAAGAATGCGATTATCGCTCAAAGTAAAGCTTGTACTGAGAAAAGGAACACTGATCTCAGCTCTAACAATGCTTTTTCACGTACTGAGAAACTACTTGTCTTTACAAAGAAACATATGCGTTTCTTACTAAAGGTTTCCTTAAATTAATAAACTTACAAAAGAACCTGATTTTCTTTCAAAGTAATACTTGTAGAGAGAAAAGCATCATTGATCTCAGTTCTTACAATGCTTTCACATGTACCACAGAATTGCTTGTCTTTACAAAGAGACACATGTGCGATTCTTCCTAAAGCTTTCATTGAATAAACTTTTAAAAGAACCTGAATATCTTTCAAAGTAAAGCTTGTACTGAGAACAGGAACACTGATCACAGTTCTAACCATGCACTGACACCTAATGAAAAACTGCTTGTCTTTACAAAGACACATGTGCATTTCTTACTAAAGCTTTTTTTAGATTAATAAACTTTCAAAAGAACAGGGTTATCTTTCAAAGTAAAGCTTGGAAGGAGAAAAGGAACACTGACCTCAGTTACAACAGTGCTTTGACAGTTAGCAAACAACATCTTGTCTTTATGAAGAAACACATGTGTGTTCCTTACTAAAGCTTTCGTTAAATTAAGAGACTTTCAAAAGAACCTGATTCGCTTTCAAAGTAAAGCTTGTACAGAGAAAAGGATCATTTATCTCAGTTCAAACAATGCTTTCACATGTACCAGAGAACTGCTTGTCTTTATAGAGAAACACATGTGTGTTTCTTACTAAACCCTTCATTAAATTAATAAACGTTCAAAAGAACCTGATTATTAGGCGAAGGACAATGGCATGAGGTTTTGATCCTACTTCATGTCCTGGCTTTGTGGGAGCCTAGAGAGTTTGGATGTTCACCTCCCTAGAACTGCATGGAGTGGGGAGGACATTGTACTTTCCACAGGACAGGGAACCCTGACTGCTCTTGAGGCTGGAGAGGGAGGAGAAAAGGACTGGGTGGAAGGGTGGGGGCGAGAGGAGGGGGAGGAATATGGGAGGCGGGAAGGAGGCAAAAAATTTTCTTCAATAAAAAAATAAATAAATAAAAAACAAAACAATGTAAAGCTTCTACTGATAAAAGGAACACTGATCTCAGTTCTACCAATGCTTTGACACGTACTGAAAATCTGCTTGTCTTTACAAAGACACACATGAGCGTTTCTTACTAAAGCTTTCTTTAAATTAATAAACTTTTAAAAGAACGTGATTATCTTTCAAAGAAAAGCTTGTACTGAGAAAAGAAACACTGATCTCAGTACAAACAGTGCTGTGACACAGAGCAAACAACTGGTAGTCTTTACAAAGAAACACATGTGCGTTTCTTAATAAAGCTTTCGTTAAATTAATAAACTTTCAAAAGAACATGATTATCTTTCAAAGAAAAGCTTGTATGTAGAAAAGGAACACTGATATCAGTTCTAACAATGCTTTGACACGTATTGAAAAACTGCTTGTCGTTACAAAGAAACACATGTGCGTTTCTTACTAAAGTTTTCGTTAAATTAATAAACTTTCAAAAGAACCGGATTATCTTTCAAAGTAAAGCTTGTACTGAGAAAAGAAACACTGATCTCATTTCTAACAATGCTTTGAAACGTACTGAAAAACTCCGTGTTTTCACAAAAACACATGTGCATTTCTAACTAAAGGTTTCTTTAAATTAGTAAACTATCAAAAGAAACTGATTTTCTTTCAAAGACAAGCTTGTACAGAGAAAAGGATCATTGATCTCAGTTCTAACAATGCTTTCACATGTACCACAGAACTGCTTGTCTTTACAAAGGAACACATGTGCGTTTCTTACTAAAGCATTCGTTAAATTAATAAACTTTCAAAAGAACCTGATTTTCTTTCAAAGGAAAGCTTGTCCTGAGAAAGGAACACTGATCTCAGTTCAACCAATGCTTTGAAACCTACTGAAAATCTCATTTTCTTTACAAAGAAAGACATGTGCGTTTCTTACCAAGGCTTTCCTTAAATTAATAGACTTTTAAGAGAATGGGATTATCTTTCAAAGTAAAGCTTGTACTGAGAAAAGGACACTGATCTAAGTTTGAACAATGCTTTGACAGGTAGCAAACAACTGCTTGTCTTTACAGAGAAACACATGTGCGTTTCTTAATAAAGCTTTCGTGAAATTAATAAACTTTCAAAAGAACACGATTATCTCTCAAAGTAAAGCTTGTACTGTGAAAACGAACACTGATCTCAGTTCTAACAATGCTTTCACACGTAGCAAACAACTGCTTTTCCTTACAAAGAAACACATGTGCGTTTCTTACTAAAGCTTTCGTTGAATAAACTTTCAAAAGATCCTTATTATCTTTTAAATAAAGCTTGTACTGAGAAAAGGAACACTGATCTCAGTACAAACAGTGCTTTGACATGTACTGAGAAACTGCTTGTCTTTACAAAGAAACACATGTGCGTATTTTAAAAAAGCTTTCCTTAAATTAATAAACTTTCAAAAGAATATGATTATCTTTCAAAGTAAAGCTTGTACTGAGAAAAGGAACACTGATTCAAGTACAAACAGTGCTTGACAGTTAGCAAAGAACAGCTTGTCTTTATAAAGAAACACATGTGCGTTTCTTACTAAAGGTTTTTTAAATTAATAAACTTACAAAAGAACCTGATTTTCTTTCAAATAAAACTTGTAGAGAGAAAAGGATCACTGATCTCAGTTCTTACAATGCTTTCATATGTACCCCCGAACTGCTTGTCTTTACAAAGAAACACATGTGCATTTCTTACTAAAGCTTTCGTTGAATAAACTTTCAAAAGAACGTGATTATCTTTTAATTAATGCTTGTACTGAGAAAAGGAACACTGATCTCTGTTCTAACAGTGGTTTGACACGTACTGAAGAACTGCTTGTCTTTACAGAGAAACCTATGTACGTTTCTTACTAAAGGTTTCCTTAAATTAATAAACTTTCAAAAGAACCTGATTTTCTTTCAAAGTAAAGCTTTTACAGAGAAAAGGATCATTGATGTCAGTTCTTACAATGCTTTTACATGTACAACAGAACTGCTTGTCTTTACAAAGAATCACATGTGCATTTCTTAGTAAAGCTTTCGTTGAATAAACTTTCAAAAGAACCTGATTATCTTTTAAGTAAAGCTTGTACTGAGAAAAGGAACACTGATCTCAGTTTTAACAATGCTTTGACACGTACTGAGAAACTGCTTGTCTTTACAAAGAAACACATGTGCGTATCTTAATAAAGCTTTCCTTAAATTAAGAAACTTTCAAAAGAATATGATTATCTTTCAAAGTAAAGCTTGTCCTGAGAAAAGGAACACTGATTTAAGTACAAACAGGGTTTGACAGCAAAGAACAGCTTGTCTTTATAAAGAAACACATGTGCGTTTCTTACTAAAGGTTTTTTAAATTAATAAACTTTCAGTAGAACCTGATTTTATTTCAAAGTAAAACTTGTAGAGAGAAAAGGAACATTGATCTCAGTTCTTAACAATGCTTTCACATGTACCCCAGAACTGCTTGTCTTTACAAAGAAACACATGTGCGTTTCTTACTAATGCTTTCATTGAATAAACTTTCAGAAGAAAGTGATTATCTTTTAAGTAATGCTTGTACTGAGAAAAGGAACACTGATCTCAGTTCTAACAATGCTTTGACACATCCTGACTAACTGCTTGTCTTTACAAAGAAACAGATGTGCGTTTCCTACTAAACGTTTTCTTAAATTAATCGACTTTCGAATGAACCTCATTTTCTTTCAAAGTAAAGCTTGTAGAGAGAAAAGGATCATTGATCTCAGTTCTAAAAATGGGTTGATACGTGCTGAAAAACTGCTTGTCTTCACTAAGAACACATGTGCATTTCTTACTAAAGGTTTCCTTAAGTTAATAAACATTCAAAAGAACCTGATTTTCTTTCAAAGCTTGTAGAGAGAAAAAAGATCATTGATCTCAGTTCTTACAATGCTTTCATATGTACGACAGAACTGCTTGTCTTTACAAAGAAACACATGTGTGTTTCTTACTAAAGCTTTCGGTAAATAAACGTTCAAAAGAAGCTGATTATCTTTTAAAGTTGGTTGTACTAAGAAATGGAACACTTATCTCAGTAAAGACAGTGCTTTGACAGCTAGCAAACAACAGCTTGTCTTTATAAAGAAACACATGTGCGTTCCTTACTAAAGCTTTCGTTAAATTAATAAACTTTCAAAAGAACCTGATTATCTTTCAAAGTAGAGCTTGTACTGAGAAAAGGAACACTGATCTCAGTTTTAACAATGCTTAGACACCTACTGAAAAACTGCTTGTCTTTAAAAAGAAACACATGTGCGTTTCTTACTAAATCTTTCATTAAATTAATAAACTTTCAAAACAACCTGATTTTCTTGCAAAGTAAAGCTTGTACAGAGAAAAGGATCATTGATCTCATTTCTAACAATGCTTTCATATGTACAACAGAACTGCTTGTCTTTACAAAGAAACACATGTGCGTTTTTTACGAAAGCTTTCTTTTAATTAATCAACTTTCAAAAGAACCTGATTATCTTTCAAAGTAAAGCTTGTACTGAAAAAATGAATACTGATCTCAGTTTTAACATTGCTTTAACACGTAATGAAAAACTGCTTGTCTTTACAAAGAAAGACATGTGTGCTTCTTACTAAACCTTTCCTTAAATTAATAAACTTTCAAAGAACCTGATTATCTTTCAAAGTAAAGCTTGTACTGAGAAAAGGAACACTGATCTCAGTTATAACAATGCTTTGACACCTACGAAAAACTCCTTGTCTTTACTAAGAAAGACATGTGCTTTTCTTTCTAAAGCCTTCTTAAATTAATAAACTTTTAAAAGAACGTGATTATCTCTCAAATAAAGCTTGTACTGAGAAAAGAAACACTGATCTCAGTACAAACAATGCTTTTACACTTTGGAAACAACTGCTTGTATTTACAAAGAAACACATATGCGTTTCTTTAAACCTTTCGTTAAATTAATAAACTTTCAAAAGAATATGATTATCATTCAAAGTAAAGCTTGTACTGAGAAAAGGAACCCTGATCTCAGTACAAACAGTGTTTTGACACCTAACAAACCACAGCTTTTCTTCATAAACAAACACATGTGAGTTTCTTACTAAAGGTTTCGTTAAATTAATAAACTTTCAAAAGAACCTGATTTTCTTTCAAAGTAAAGCTTTTACAGGGAAAAGGATCATTTATCTCAGTTCTAACAGTGCTTTCACATGTACCACAGAACTACTTGTCTATACAAAGAAACACATGTGCGTTTCTTACTAAAGCTTTCGTTAAATTAATAAACTTTCAAAAGAACCTGATTATCTTTCAAAGATGGTTGTACTGAGAAAAGGAACACAGATCTCAGTTTTAACAATGCTTAGACACCTACTGAAAAACTGCTTGTCTTTAAAAAGAAACACATGTGCATTTCTTACTAAAGCTTTCCTTAAATTAATAAACTTTCAAAACAACCTGATTTTCTTGCAAAGTTAAGCTTGTACAGAGAAAAGGATCATTGATCTCATTTCTCACAATGCTTTCACATGTACAACAGAACTGCTTGTCTTTATAAAGAAACACATGTGCGTTTTTTACGAAAGCTTTCTTTTAATTAATAAACTTTCAAAAGAACCTGATTATCTTTCAAAGTAAAAATTGTACTGAGAAAATGAACACTGATCTCAGTTTTAACAATGCTTTGACACGTAGCAAACACCTGCTTGTCTTTACAAAGGAACACATGTGCGTTTCTTAATAAAGCTTTCGTGAAATTAGTAAACTTTCAAAAGAACGCGATTATCTTTCAAATTAAAGCTTGTACTCAGAAATGGAACACTGATCTCAGTTCTAACAATGTTTCACACGTAGCAAATAACTGCTTGTCTTTGCACAGAAACACATGTGCGTTTCTTACTAAAGCTTTCGTGAAATTAATAAGAACGCGATTATCTTTCAAAGTAAAGCTTGTACTGAGAAACGGAACACTGATCTCAGTTCTAACAATGCTTTCACACATACAGAAAAACAGCTTGTGTTTACTAAGAAACACATGTGCGTTTCCTCCTAAAGGTTTCCTTAAGTTAATAAACTTTCAAAAAAACCTGATTTTCTTTCAAAGAAATGCTTGTAAAGAGAAAAGGATCATTGATCTCAGTTCTTACAATTCTTTCACATGTACCACAGAACTGCTTGTCTTTACAAAGAAACACATGTGCATTTCTTACTAAATGTTTCCTTAAATTAGTACACTTTCAAAAAAACATGATTATCTTTCAAAGTAAAGCTTGTACTGAGAAAAGGAACACTCATCTCAGTTTTAACAATGCTTTGACACGTACCAAACTACTGCTTGTCTTTACAAAGTAACACATGTACGTACTTATTAAAGCTTTTGTTAATTTAATAAACTTTCAAAAGAACCTGATTATCTTTCAAAGTATAGCTTGTACTGAGAAAAGAAACACTGATCTCAGCACAAACAATGCTTTGACACATAGCAATCAACAGCTTGTCTTTACAAAGAAACACATGTGCGTTTCATACTAAAACTTTCGTTAAATTAATAACTTTCAAAAGAACCTGATTATCTTTCAAAGTAAAGCTTGTACTGAGAAAAGGAACACTGATCTCAGTTCTAACAGTGCTTTGACACCTACCGAAAAACTGCTTGTCTTTACAAAGAAACACATGAGCGTTTCTTAATTAAGCCTTACTTAAATTAATATACTTTCAAAAGAAAGTGATTATCTTTCAATGTAAAGCTTGTATTGTGCAAAGGAACACTGCTCTCAGTACAAACAAATCTTTGATTCATAGCAAACAACTGCTTGTCTTTTCAAAGAAACACATGAGTGTTTCTTATAAAGCTTTCTTTAAATTAATAAACTTTCAATAGAAACTGATTACCATTCAAAATTAAGCTTGTACTGAGTAGAGGAACACTGATCTCAGTTCAAACAATGCTTTGACACGTAATGAAAAACTGCTTGTTCTTACAAAAAACCCATGTGTGGTTCTTTCTAAAGCTTTCGTTAAATTAATAAACTTTCAAAAGAAACTGATTATCTTTCAAAGTAAATCGTGTACTTAGAAAAGTAACACTGATCTCAGTTCAAATAATAATTTGACACCTACCCAAAAACTCCTTGTCTTTAGAAAAAAACATATGTGCGTTTCTTACTAAAGCTTTCCTTAAATTAATAAGCTTTTAAAGAATGTAATTATCTTTCAAAGTATAGCTTGTACAGAGACAAGGATCATTGATCTCCATTCTAACAATGCTTTCACATGTACCACAGAATTTCTTGTCTTTAGAAAGAATCACATGTGCATTTCTTACAAAAGCTTTCATTAAATTAATAAACTTTCAAAAGAACGTGATTATCTTTCAAAGTAAAACTTGTACAGAGAAAAGAACCACTGACCTCAGTTATAACAATGCCTTGACATGTACTGAAAAACTGCTTGTCTGTACAAAGAAACAAATGTGTGTTTCTTACTAAAGCTTTCCTTAAATTAATAAACTTTCAAAAGAACATCATTATCTTTCAAAGTAAAGCTTTTACTGAGAAAAGGAACACTGATCTCAGTTCTGACAATGCTGAGTACTGAAAAACTTCTTGTCTTTACAAAGAAACACCTGTGCGTTTCTTACTAAAGCTTTCCTTAAATTAGTAAACTTTCAAAAGAATGTGATTATCGTTCAAATAAAGCTTGTTCTTTGAAACGGAACACTGCTCTCAGTATAAACAATGCTTTGATACATAGCAAACAACTGCTTGTCTTTACAAAGAAACACATGTGCGTTCCTTACTAAAGCTTTCATTAAATTAATAAACTTTCAAAAGAACATCATTATCTTTCAAAGTAAAGCTTTTACTGAAAAAAGGAACACTGATCTCAGTTCTGACAATGCTGAGTACTGAAAAACTTCTTGTCTTTACAAGGAAACACCTGTACGTTTCTTACTAAAGCTTTCCTTAAATTAGTAAACTTTCAAAAGAATGTGATTATCGTTCAAATAAAGCTTGTTCTTTGAAAAGGAACACTGCTCTCAGTATAAACAATGCTTTGATACATAGCAAACAACTGCTTGTCTTTACAAAGAAACACATGTGCGTTTCTTACTAAAGCTTTCCTTAAATTAATAAACTTTCAAAAACGTGATTTTCTTTCAAAGTAAAGCTTGTACAGAGAAAAGGTTCATTGATCTCAGTTCTAACAATGCTTTCACATGTTCCACAGTGCTGCTTGTCTTTACAAAGCTACACATGTGTATTTCTTACTAAAGCTTTCGTTAAATTAATAAACTTCCAAAGAACCTGATTATCATTCAAAGTAAAGATTGTACTGAGAAAAGGAACACTGATCTCCGTTCTAACAGTGCTTTGACACGTAGCAAACAACTCCTTGTTTTACAAAGAAACACATGTGCATTTCTTACTAAACCTTTCGTTAAATTAATAAGCTTTCAAAAGAACCTTATTATCTTTTAAAATAAAGCTTGTACTGAGAAAAGCAACACTGATCTCAGTTCTAACAGTGCTTTGACACGTACTGAAAAACTGCTTGTCTTTACAAAGAAACACATGTTCATTTCTTACTAAAGCTTTCCTTAAATTTAAACTTTCAAAAGAACGTGATTATCTTTCAAAATAAAGCTTGGACTGTGAAAAGGAACAGTGCTCTCAGTACAAACAATTCTTTTATACATAGCAAACAACTGCTTGTCTTTACAAAGAAACACATGTGTGTTTCTTACTAAAGTTTTCGTTAAATTAATAAACTTTCAAAAGAACCTAATTTTTTTCAAAGTAAAGCTTGTACTGAGAAAAGGAACACTGATCTCATTTCAAACAATGCTTTGAAACCTACCAAAAAACTCCTTGTCATTACAAGGAAACACATGTGCCTTTCTTACTAAAGCTTTCTTTAAATTAATAAACTTTAAAGAACGTGATTATTTTTCAAAGTGAAGCTTGTACAGAGAAAAGGATCATTGATCTCAGTTCAAACAATGCTTTCACATGTTCCACACAACTGCTTCTCTTTACAAAGAAACACATGTGCGTTTCTTACTAAACCTTTCGTTAAATTAATAAACTTTCAAAAGAATGTCATTATCTTTCAAAGTAAAGCTTTTACTGAGAAAAGGAACACTGGTCTCAGTTCTAACAATGCTGAGTATTGAAAAACTGCTTGTCTTTACAAAGAAACACCTGTGTGTTTCTTACTAAAGCTTTCCTTAAATTAATAACCTGAGGACCTCATGATGCGAGGACACATCAAAGGAGGCCCAAAACTCCTGATACTCCTTCTCCCTTGCAATGGAAGAAACTCCTGGGAGGTGCAAAGGCAGTACTCAGAGTAAAAATGCATACCTTCCTCAGTGCAATGGAGAATTTCTCCCTGAGAGTGCAAAGGAACAAACCTACTTGCCTTTTAACCATACTTGGGGTGAATTGCCATTCTCTAAAGCGGCTAACGCTTGTAGAACCGCAACCTTATCTCGAGATGTTTAAACTCGGAGGTGGCATATTAGCCAAAGGCAGACTATACATTCTCCTATGCAGCATGCAAAAAACATTCCTGATATCCGAAAACCTTTTGTTGCAGCCTCTAGTGAAATTAGCAGGGGCCCATTGATACCCAGAATAGCCTGTACCATTACTCACTTTGCACTTATTAGTGGTATTGGTAGCACAACTAATGTTGCTCTGTCCAGCCTGCCCTCCCTGAAGTAACACAAAAAGGGGAGAGATCAGAGCAACTGCCATTAACCCTGCAGAGGAGCCATTTATTATAGGGCGTTAGCAGATTTTAAGAAGGTTCCATTGAACCAAAAAGCCTGTAACAGGGGGAGGCCCAAATCCTTGTTGGTAATAAAAAAGCGGGCGAAAACCACGGCATTGTGGTGAACAGTAATCGGCTTAGGGAAGGCAGACAATATTCCCCATCTCTGCTCCGCCCGAATCCGGATTGTCATTGCCACCATCATCAGGATGAGCAGCGGTGTCATCTTCGACTGGATCATGGCCTTCCTCCATTGGCTGGGGAGCAATTGAATCATCCTTAATGGTTCTTGTCAATCAGCATGGAACCCAGTGAGGCACCTCTTGACTCTGCGGGAAAACACAAATAGCTTTCCTGGATCTTCTGATGACAGGTTCCGGGCCATACCATTTGTTATTCAACACATCCTTCCACATGACGGCCTCTCCTTTATCTTAAAGGGTCATTGCAGCATGCCGATCAGCAGCTGTCCTGTCCCGGCCGTCAACTATCAAAAAGTTAAAAGTAAAGAGTGCCAGTGCAACTCTGTTCCTGGGGGAAGCTCTCTCCGCTATTCCCCTTTTCTGTTTCTGTAGGAGTTCTTTAAGGCTTCTATTTGCCCTCTCCACAATCCCCTGACCTTGGGGATTGTAGGGTTTGCCAGTGGAATGTTCCACCTGAAGCTGTGCACAGAAGGCATGGAAACCTTTTGAGGAATAAGCAGGGCCATTATCAGTTTTAAGGCAGGTGGGTTTGCCCCAAGCCGCCCAGGCCTCTAGGCAGTGGGTCTTGACATGGGTGACCTTTTCGCCTGCCAATGGAGTGGCAAATATGATACCTGAATAGGTATCAACAGAAACATGAAGATATTTAAGTTTTCCAAACTCAGGAACATGGGTTACATCCATTTGCCACAATGCATTTGGACGCAAGCCTTGGGGATTAACTCCTATGTGAGGAGGATGAAAGAAGGTGACACAAGAGGAACAGACTTTTACAATGTCTCTTGCATTACGCCGAGACAGGGAAAATTTTCTGCGAAGGGTATCAGCAGGTACATGATAAAGATTATGGAACTCCCGAGAGAGCTGCAATGGGTCAGCTGCAACCAGAGCCATGGCTCTAGTAGCTTGATCAGCTTTGGCATTATTCTCTGACATAAAGCCAGGTAATAAGGTATGTGCCCTAATATGACCAATATAAAATGGATTATTCCTCCATAAGATGTAATGTTGAATTTGCAGCAAAATCTTAGATACTGGGCTCGCCTGGCGTACAGAGGCAACTATCTCAAGCAAAGAGACAGCATTAACCACATATTGAGAATCTGAGAACAAATTAAAAGGTTCCTGGAATCTCTTAAAAACTTCTAACACCACCAGACATTCTGTGGCCTGGGGGGTGCCGGGCTGGTAGCTGAAAACCTCTGGTGGTCGATTACCCACCACCATAGCACCTTTCCCTGATTTGGACCCATCAGTAAATATAGTCAAGGCTCCCGCTATTGGTCTTAGAGAGGTCACTCGGAGGAAATAGATCAAGTTATTTTCTACAAAACTTAGGATGGGATGTTTAGGTAGATGATTATCTATGATATTTGGAAAAGCACAGACCAAAAGGGCCCAATCGTCCACGGTGGTAGCCAAAGTCTCCACCTGATCCTTGGTATAGGGTATAATTAATTTGTCAGGCATTTTTGCAAAGGAGGACAAGCAAAACCTTATGCCACTTAGAGCCTGAACAGACACCAAGTTGGGGTAATACCTAAGTGTTTTTGTCCCAATGGAATTGCCATGCAACCACCATAAGGGCCCTGTTTGCCGCAGGACCCCTGTGGGTAAATGTCTCGTCTTTAAGATGCACAAGAGAATAGGCAAAGAGGGATCATATCGATGTAATTGAGCCTGGGATAGGGCTTTCTCAACCTCTTGCAAGGAGTGCATGGCTGCAGGTGTCAAGGAGCGAGGGGAAGTTACTTCAGGATTACCCTCCAGGATGGAAAACAAAGGCAACAGCTCGGATCGAGGTATGTGAAGATACCCCCAGATCCAGTTAATGTCCCCAAGCAATTGTTGAAAATCATTAAGAGTTTTTAAATGCTGAGTCCGTATAAGAACTTTCTGGGGACGAATGGCATCAGGAGAAATAATAGATCCCAAGAAGTTCGCTGTCGTAGAATTTTGTACCTTGTCAGGGGCTATGGTTAACCCATATGCCTCCAAGGTTTGAACTGTCTTTTGAAAAGCATTTTCAAGCGTCCATTGGGACGCTGCTGCCAATAAGATATCATCCATGTAATGAATAATTCTAACAGAAGGGTATTGTTGCCTCACAGCCATCAAGGCAGAATCCACAAATAGTTGACACATAGTGGGACTATTGGCCATTCCCTGTGGGAGAACTCGCCATTGAAAACGGTCATCTGGTTGCTCATGATTGACAGAAGGTACAGTGAAAGCAAATCTCTCCCTGTCTCATGGGCATAAAGGAATGGAGAAAAAACAATCTTTAATATCCAGGACCATGATAGGCCAACCCCTTGACAATGCTGATAGCAATGGGAGGCCTCTCTGGGTTGAGCCCATAACTTGCATCTGACTGTTAATGGCCCTCAAATCATGAAGTAATCTCCATTTTCCTGATGTCTTTTTTACAACAAAAATTGGGGTGTTCCATGGAGACACGGATGGTTCAATATGACCTAGCAATAACTGTTCTTGAATCAATTGTCTAGCGACTTCCAGTTTTTCCTGGGAAAGGGGCCACTGGGGTACCCATACTGCCTTGTTTGTTACCCATGGTATGGGCAAGGATTTTATAATAGAAGCCGACATGTTAGTGGCCCCTAGGAAAAACCCAGTCCCCTTCGATCGGTTTTGCTGGCTGACGGAATCGGTTGGGGTATACCTTGAAGGCACCTCCCCAAACCTTGTGAGGGAACAAACCCCTGCTGCCGCATCATATCCTTGCTTTTTTCTGAAAACTCATTGGTTAATCTGAGCTTGAGCTGCTGTTGGATGTCCTTCCCCCATAAGCTGATTGGGAGATCTACCACAAAAGGCTGGACCTTTCCTTGTTGGTCCTCCATCCTCCAGGTTAGTTCTCTGGAGCTTATGCATGGAGTCCATGCATATCCCAGCCCCTGTAAGGACTGGGAGGATTGTTGCAAGGGCCATTGTTTCGGCCAGTCCTGGTTTCTGATAATGCTTCTGTCTGCCCCTGTATCCACCAGGCCTGAGAAAGTCCTTCCTTCAATTATCAACTGTAAAACAGGCCTATTGTCCAAAGCCATTGATAAACAGGCGAGATCAACTCCAGTAGAGCCTAGACCAGCACTCCCCCTTGATGCGCCCATGGAGGGAAACTTCTCATGCTGAGAAGGCAAAATTAACAATTGTGCAAGCCGATCGCCAGGGGTGATAGAGATGACACCATTGAGAGAATAACAAAGGAGCTTGATCTGCCCCATATAATCAGGGTCAATAACTCCTGGAAGGACAATCAAACCTTTCATTGTGGATGAGGAACGTCCCAGGACAATCCCCACATGGCCCCGTGGCAGGGGGCCGGACATGTCAGTCTCCAATATCTGGACGCCTACCTCCGGGGTCAGTACCATTCCGGAGGTGGCACAGAGGTCCATCCCTGCAGAACCGATGGTTGCCCTCCGGACTGGTGGGTTGATCCTACTGGGTTCTGGGCTAGAACTGAAGCCTGAAATGCCCCAAATATTTTTGGGCCCCGGGGTTGAGGGCCCCTCATCCCATTTTTTGACTCAAGATTGGAAGTTTGTGGGATGGGATGGCCGTTAATGTCCTTAACTGAATGACATTCGTTAGCCCAATGCTTTCCCTTTTTACAGCAGGGACAAGTACCAGGCATACGTGGGCCCAGTTTCACGGCTGTTCCTGGCGGCCCACTGCCATTGAGGCAGTTTCGTTTAAGGTGCCCCAACTGGCCACAGCTAAAACACCCTTTTCCTTTATTATCACGGGCTGACTTTGTGGCTGAATGCATAGCGGCTGCAAGTCCTGCATTAGTCAAGGGACCCCCGATCTCTCTACAAGCCTATATCCAGGCATCCAGTCCCTTGTGCCTGACCGGTGCTATGGCTCTTGACATTCCTTGGTACTTTGTTCAAAAATAATCTGCTGCACAAAGGGCAAGGTGTATTCAGAGCTGCCAAATGTTTTATCTGCAACCTCCATCATCCTAGCCACAAAGTCTGAAAATGGCTCCACAGGCCCCTGAATAACTTTGGTTAGATTGCCAGCTACCTCCCCCTTATTGGGGAGCGCCTTCCAGGCCTTGTAGTGAATATCACTTATCTGCTGATAGACCTCTAGAGGGAATCCAACCTGGTTGCCAGTGAACTGTCCTTGTCCTTGAAGCATATCAGCTGTCCAATCATCATGACCATTTTGAGCATTAACTCTAGCCTGGGTATAGGCTCTATCGGCAACCAGAGACTTGAAATCCAGAAACTGTCCCTGAGTCAAGCAGGCCCTAGCCATCTCTGTCCAATCTGTAGGCATCAGCACCGAGGTGCAAAGTCTGCGCAGGAGGGTGATTGGATAATCTGCAGTAGCCCCAAAATCCTTAACTGCTGTTACCAGATCTTTTAGTTGTTTATATGGCACTGGCTCATACCACCTATGATGGGTGACGGGATCCTCCATCACCGGGTATGCTGAGGCTAAGTGTGGCCAAGTGCTCTGGCTAATATAATGGCAACCCCTTCCTGGTTCAGCCGCTTGTGCACCTAATGGCGGTGCCGAGGGGCGAGACACACCCTCCATCGGTGCACGAGCACTGGGTGGGTTATAGGCTGGGGGATGGTGATAGTCCCGCTCATACCTTCCTTCCTCATACTTAGCAGCCTCCTCCTCTAGCTCCCCCTCTTCCTGTGAGCTGAGTTCATCGTCCGACAAATCTAAGTCAGTGAACTCTGTGAGGAGTAGGTAAAGCCGGTTTTTCTGCTTTTCATCCCCTTCCTCCCATTGGAGGGCCCTTTTGAATTACTTCTCTAGGTATACCCTTTATCTTGTTATCCTTTCCCTTTCTACTATCCTTTTTTATCTTTATTCTTTTCTGTCTAGACCTGCCTAAGTCCCCCCCTTTTGAATCTGACTCTGATAGGCTGTCCTGGTGTGCTTGCAGTGTCCTCCTCCCTTCCCTGCACAACCAAAAGCAGCACAGAAAAACAACAATCATGAGGGCCACAAAGATCAAGCAAAACACCTCAGGTGCAACCCCAGCAATCATCATACCTGGGAGACTAACTCACCGATGTCGCCGCTCCGCGTGACGAGTTCTGAATACTCTTTGGCCGCTCACTCGGTACCAAAGCTTGTCCCAGAGTACCAGGTTTCTGGCACCAGTTGCAGTGAACTCCCTGAACAGCAGGAAAAGATGACCACCAGACGAGGACTCTTCCCAAATCACGCTTTATTGGAGCCTCTTGGTTGAAGGGAGAACGGAAGCAAGGGGCCACGAGTGCCAAGGGGCAGCTGGTTATATAGGGGGTAAGGGAACAAGTCGTGTCTCGATTGGCCAATGCTCCTGGCCACGGGATTGGCCCTAAGCACATCATCGTCACTGCACATGCGAGAGGAACGGTTCCACTGCATTGCCTAATATGGAGTTGTTCTCAAGCGAGGCTGGGGCCAAGCGACATCTTGTAATGGTGGCCAAACGAATCAGCTCCCAGCAATAAACTTTCAAAAGAATGTGATTTTCTTTCAAAGTAAAGCTTATACAGAGAAAAGGATCATTGAACTGAGTTCTAAAAATGTTTTCACATGTAGCACAGAAATGCTAGTCTTTACAAAGAAACACATGTGCGTTTCTTACCAAAGCATTAATTAAATTAATAAACTTTCAAAAGAAAATGATTATCTTTCAAAGTAAAGCTTGTACTGAGAAAAGGACACTGATCTCAGTTCTAACAATGCTTTGACACCTACCGAAAAACTCCGTGTCTTTACAAAGAAACACATGTGCGTTTCTTATTAGGTTTCCTTAAATTAATAAACTTTCAAAAGAACGTGATTGTCTTTCAAAGTACAGCTTGTACAGAAAAAAGGATCATTGATCTCAGTTCTAACAATGCTTTCACATGTACCACAGAACTGCTTGTCTTTAAAAAGAAACACATGTGCGTTTCTTACAATAGCTTGCGTTAAATTAATAAACATTCAAAAGAACCTGATTATCTTTCAAAGTAAAGCTTGTACTAAGAAAACGTACACTGATTTCAGTACAAACAATGGTTTGACACGTAGCAAGCAAAAACTTGTCTTTATAAAGAAACACATGTGCACTCCTTGCTAAAGCTTACGTTAAATTAATAAACTTTCAAAAGAACATGATTATCTTTCAAAGTAAAGCTTGTACTGAGAAAAGGAACACTGATCTCAGTTTTAACAATGCTTTGAAAGACAGCAATCAACTGTATGTCTTTACAAAGAAACACAAGTGCATTCCTTACTAAAGCTTTAACTAAATTAATACTTTCAAAAGAACCTGATTATCTTTCAAAGTAAAGCTTGTACTGAGTAAAGGAACACTGATCTTAGTTCAAACAATGCTTTGACAACTACCGAAAAACTCATTGTTTTTACAAAGAAACACATGTGCGTTTCTTACTAATTCTTTACTTAAATTAATAAACCTTCAAAAGAATGTGATTTTTTTCAAAGTAAAGCTTGTACAGAGAAAAGGATCATTGATACCAGTTCTAACAATGCTTTCACATGTACCACAGAACTGCTTGTCTTTACAAAGGAACACATGTGAGATTCTTATTAAGCTTTCGTTAAATTAATAAACTTTCAAAAGAACCTGATTATTTTTGAGGGTAAAGCTTTTACTGAGAAAAGGAACACTGTGCTCAGTACAAACTATGCTTTACACGTAGCAAACAACAACTTGTCTTTACAAAGAAACACATGTGCGTTCCTTATTAAAGCTTTCATTAAATTAATAAATTTTCAAAAGAAAGTGATTATCTTTGAAAGTAAAGCTTGTACTGAGAAAAGGAACACTGATCTCAGTTCTAACAATGATTTGACACATACCAAACAACTGCTTGTCTTTACAAAGAAACACATGTATGTTTCATACTAAACCATTCGTTAAATTAATAAACTTTCAAAAGAACCTGATTTTGTTTCAAGGAAAAGCTTGTACTGAAAAAAGGAACACTGACCTCAGTTGCGGCTATTCTTTGACACGTACTGAAAAACTGTTTGTCGTTACAAAGAAGCACATGTGCGTTTCTTACTAAAGCATTCCATAAATTAATGAACGTTCAAAAGAACGTGATTATCTTTCAAAGTAAAGCTTGTACTGAGAAAAGGAACACAGATTTCGGTACGAACAATGCTTTGACACATAGCAAACAATGGCTTGTCTTTACAAAGAAACACGTGCATTTCTTACTAAAGCTTTCGTTAAATTAATAAACTTTCAAAAGACCCTGATTATCTTTCAAAGTAAAGCTTATACATAGAAATGGAACACTGAACTCAGTTCTAAATTGCTTTGCCAGGTACCGCAAAACTGCTTATCTTTACAAAGAGACACATGTGCGTTTCTTACTAAAGCTTTCGTGAAATTAATAAACTTTCAAAAGAACATGATTATCTTTCAAAGTAAAGCTTGTACTGAGAAAAGGAACACTGATCCTTGTACAAAGAATGCTTTGACACGTAGCAAACAACTGCTTGTCTTCACCAGGAAAAACATGTGCGTTTCTTACTAAACCTTTTGTGAAATTAATAAACTTTCAAAAGAACGTGATTATCTTTCAAAGTAAAGCTTGTACTGAGAAAAGGAACACTGATCTCAGTTCTAACAATGCTTTGACACGTAGCAATCAACTGCTTGTCTTTACCAAGAGACACATGTGCGTTTCTTACTAAAGCTTTCGTGAAATTAATCAACTTTCAAAACAACGTGATTATCTTTCAAAGTAAAGCTTGTACTGAGAAAATGAACACTGATCTCAGTACAAAGAATGCTCTGACACGTAGCAAACCACTGGTTGTCTTTACAAAGAAACACATGTGCGTTTCTTACTAAAGGTTTCGTGAAATTAATAAACTTTCAAAAGAACGTGATTATCTTTCAAAGTAAAGCTTGTCCTGAAAAAAGGAACACTGATCTCAGTTCTAACAATGTTTTTACAAGTTGCAAACAACTGCTTGTCTTTACAAAGAAACACATTTGCGTTTCTTACTAAAGCTTTCGTGAAATTAGTAAACTTTTCAAAGAACGTTATTATCTTTCAAAGTAAAGCTTGTACTGAGAAAAGGAACACTGATCCTAGTACAAAAAATGCTTTGACGCGTAGCAATCAACTTCTTGTCTTTACCAAGAAACACATGTGCGTTTCTTACTAAAGCTTTCGTGAAATCAATAAAGTTTCAAAAGAACGTGATTATCTTTCAAATTAAAGATTGTACTGAGAAAAAGAACACTGATCTCAGTTTTAACAATGCTTTGACATGTAGCAAACAACTGCTTGTCTTTACAAAGAAACACATGTGCGTTTCTTACTAAAGCTTTCTTGAAATTAATAAACTTTTAAAAGAATGTGATCATCTTTCAAAGTATAGCTTGTATTGAGAAAAGGAACAGTGATCCTTGTACAAACAACGCTTTGACATGTAGCAAACAACTGCTTGTCTTTACCAAGTGTAGTAGGAACTGCAGGCCTGCTTTTCGTCCTGCCCGGCTTCTGCACGGCTAGCTTTACACCAGAAATAATAATACACAAACTGTATTCTTTTAAACACTGCTTGGCCCATTTCTATTCATGTGTGTAGCACCCCAAGGTGTGCTTACCGGAAGATTCTAGCTTAAGTCCATCCTGGTTCGGAGCTTCATCGTGTCTACTCTGGAGAGGAGAGCATGGCGTCTGCTCCAGAAAGCAGAGCTGTCGAGTCTGAGCTCACTTCCTCTAGCTCCCAGTATTCTGTTCTGTTACTCCACCCACCTATGTTTTAACCTATGACGGCCAAGCAGTTTCTTTATTACTTAACCAATGAAATCAACAGATTGATATATGACACTCCCTCATTACTTCTCCTTTTCTGTTTAAACAAAAATGAAGGCTTTTACTTTAACATAGCAAAATTACATATAACAAAACAGTTATCAAGTAAGAATTACAGTTACAATATTTACATCTATTTTATATTTTATAACAAAGGAAAACTATAACTAACTATTCTTCAACTCCATCAAAGACTCCAGAAAGATACAATATTACCTAAGCAAACAAGAAATAAGCAACTTACAAAACTCTAGAAATCACAGAGACATCTCGCTGCCTTGACAGTCACCCAAAGTTCCTCTGTACCGTTGGGGCATCAATCTTCAGCCTTCAGGCCCATAGTATCCAGAGGCGTTTCCATGAAGCAGGAAATTTCAAAGACAGTTCAGTCACTATCTGCTGTGTCCTACAGAATGTCTCGCTGACTCTTTCATGAATCAGGAACCCCGAAAGATCATCTCACTTTTACGCAAGTTCAGCAGTCCTCTCTCTGCTGGTTCTTTGTGTCCAGTTTATGCAACAGTCCAGGCAAGAGCAGTGTCTTGCCCAAGTGTCTATCAAACTCCATAAGGATCCTCTTCGATGCCCATCTTCAAAGTAGATCAGTGCTGCCAGGAGCAGACATGTCTCATTGTCATGAAATGCCCTAAGTTATTAAAATATTTTAAATGCCATAGTCTGCAGTCTTTGAAAGATATGAAGAATGTCTATCTAACTGAAATATATCTCTATATATCTAGAAAATCTAACTAACATGACTACAAGCTTGAACTATTGATGATTATCCATTAGCAACCTATATTTCCTAATTATACATTACATTCTTAAGTGAACTACACAATCACAATACCTTAATCAAGAGCAGAAATACTTATACATATAACAAAATTGACCTTAAAATCCATACCAATGCAAATTATTCATGCGTATATCATATCCCCTTTTAAATGTAAAAGAACATTTTTAAACAATATTTGGGAATATGGGCACAGTTATATCTCTCCAAACTGCTTCCTGCTGAATGGGGGCGCTGTTAATCAGGTCTTTCATGGTATAACCTGTGTGCTAGGTTCCTCTCAATCGGCAGTTGAGCAAAGTAATTTTTTGAAGGTGTTCACAGCAACCCTTCAGGAGGGCGTGGTCTATCATACCATATTGAAATAGAAACAATCCAAAGAGTCTCATCCTCTGTGAAAACAAAAGAAGAAACTCTTTTCCAAAGTATCATATCCTTAGATCCAAATTCTGAAGTCAAGGTATTTTGAAAATATCTATCTTGGATTAATTCAGCAGCATTTATAAACAAATATCTTTTAGCATCTGTTGCTCCTTCCTCAGCATTAAAACAATTCAAAGAGAGCATAATAGCATATAGTATCAAGATTCTCACTGTATTTTCCATCTTTGTGTGGCTTTATTTTAACCTTTATTTCGTTTATATTTACTTTTAACTTTTTGCTTTTTGAGACAGGTTCTTTGTATATATTTGTCCTGGAATAACTCTGTAGACCAGACTGTCCTTGAACTCTCAGAGATCCATGTGTCTCTGCCTCCCAGGCACTGGGATTAAAGGCGTGTGCTACCACACCTTGAAGTCACAGAGGTCAATCTCCCTCTGTCTCCTAAGTGTTGGGATTAAAGGTGTGTACTACCACACCCAACTACTTTCTTCCTTCCTTTCTTTTAGCCTGTATATATTTTTTACACACTGTAAATCATTTAGAAATTTTCTTTTGTTTTGTTTTTGAGTCTCTCTTTACTGCATATCTCTCTTTTTTTTATGTGATCACAAGAGCCTTCAAATTACTGAGCAATATGGGTAGGATTAAAGCCGTGGCTTTGCCAGCTAAATTCAGCCCATTCCTTAGCTTTACAGCCTCATGGTAGAGGTACCAGCTGTAGCCATGTTTATCACCACAACTCTGTGGAGTTTCAAGGTCCTTGCCAGCAAACAAGCTACAACACTCAAATACTCTCTCTGTAGCTGACCTCCTGCCTCAGAGTCAGAGTTTGCTCTGCAGGACGGACCAGAATGCCAGAGTTTTAAAACAGCACAACTTTTTTCCTGCTACGTCTGAAAACAAACAAGCATTCAGTCAGCTTTTATCAATATCATTTAAGATTTTGTGGCAGAACCTCTTAATGAGCTGCAGGATTTTGCAGCTAAAGCTGAGTCAGGAAGCCCCTCTTAGATGACAGCGCTTGCTTGCCTCTAGCAAACAGAGCAGAACCGAGAAATTGCTGCTACCAAGAAAACATGCTTTACTCTATTTTTTCGCAAGCTTTCTCAGGCTTTCAATGGATTCAGTCATCCACGTCTGGGTGCCATCTGTAGTAGGAGCTGCGGGCCTGCATTTGTCCTGCCCGGCTCCTGCACGGCTAGCTTTACACCAGAAATAATAACACACAAACTGTATTCTTTTAAACAATTCTTGGCCCATTTCTATTCATGTGTGTAGCACCCCAAGATGTGCTTACCGGGAAGATTCTAGCCTACGTCCATCCTGGGTCGGAGCTTCATCGTGTCTACTCTGGAAAGGAGAGCATGGCGTCTGATCCAGAAAACAGAGCTGTCGAGTCTGAGATGACTTACTCTTCCTCCCAGGATTCTGTTCCATTTACTGCAGCCACCTATGTATTAACCTATGAGGGCCAAGCAGTCTCTTTATTACTTAACCAATGAAATCAATTGATATTTGACACTCCGACATCAACCAAGAAACACATGTGCGTTTCTTACTAAAGGTTTCGTGAAATTAATAAACTTTCAAAAGAACATGATTATCTTTCAAAGTCAAATTGTACTGAGAAAAAGAACACTGATCTCAGTTTTAACAATGCTTTGACACGTAGCAAACAACTGTTTGTCTTTACCAAGAAACACATGTGCGTTTCTTACTAAAACCTTCGTGAAATTAATAATCTTTCAAAAGAACGTGATTATCTTTCAAATAGAGCTTGTACTAGAAAAGGAACACTGATCCTATTACAAACAATGCTTTGACATACAGCAAACAACTGCTTGTCTTTACAAAGAAACACATGTGTGTTTCTTACAAAAGCTTTCGTGAAATTAATAAACTTTCAAAAGAACGTGATTATCTTTCAAATAAAGCTTGTACTGAGAAAAGGAACACTGATCCTAGTACAAACAATGCTTTGACATGTAGCAAACAACTGCTTGTCTTTACAAAGAAACAAATGTGTGTTTCTTACAAAAGCTTTTGTGAAATTAATAAACTTTCAAAAGAACGTGATTATCTTTCAAAGTAAAGCTTATACTGAGAAAAGGAACACTGATCTCAGTACAAACAATGCTTTGACATGTAGCAAACAACTGCTTGTCTTTAGTAAGAAACACATGTGCGTTTCTTACTAAAGTTTTCATGAAATAAATTAACTTACAAAAGAGCATGATTAACATTCAAAGTAAAGATTGTACTGAGAAAAAGAACACTGATCTCAGTTTTAACAATGCTTTGACACATAGCAAACAACTGCTTGTCTTTACAAAGAAACACATGTGCATTACTTACTAAAGCTTTTGTGAAATTAATAAACTTTCAAAAGAACATGATTATCTTTCAAATAAAGCTTGTACTGAGAAAAGGAACACTGATCCCAGTACAAACAATGCTTTGACATGTACCAAACAACTGCTTGTCTTTACGAAGAAACACATGTGGGTTTCTTACTAAAGCTTTTGTGAAATTAATAAACTTTCAAAAGAACGTGATTGTCTTTCAAAGTAAAGCTTGTACTGAGAAAAGGATCACTGATCTCAGTACAAACAATGCTATGACACATAGCAAACATCTGCTTGTCTTTACAAAGAAACACTTGTGTGTTTCTTGCTAAATCTTTCGGGAAATTAATAAATTTTCAAAAGAAAGTGATTATCTATCAAAGTAAAGCTTGTACTCAAAAGGAACACTTATCTCAGTACAAACAATGCTTTGACACGTAGCAAACAATGGCTTGTCTTTACCTAGAAACACATCTGCATTTCTTACTAAAGCCTTCATGAAATTAATAAACTTCCAAAAGAACGTGATTATCTTTCGAAGCAAAGATTGTTCTGAGAAAAACAACACTGATCTCAGTTCTACCAATGCTTTCACACGTAGCAAACAACTGCTTGTCTTTACAAAGAAAGACGTGCGTTTCTTACTAAAGCATTCGTGAAATTAATAAAATTTCGAAAGAACGTGATTATCTTTCAAATAAAGTTTGTACTGAGAAAAGGAACACTGATCCTAGTACACACAATGCTTTGTCATGTAGCAAACAACTGCAGGTTTTTTACCAAGAAACACATGTGAGTTTCTTACTAATGCATTTGTGAAATTAATAAACTTTCAAAAGCACGTGATTATCTTTCAAAGTAAACCTTGTACTTTGAAAAGGATAACTGATCTCAGTACAAACAATGCTTTTACAAGTAGCAAAAAACTGCTTGTCTTTACAAAAAAACACTTGTGCGTTTCTTACTAAAGCTTTCGTGAAATTAATAAACTTTCAAAAGAACATGATTATCTTTCAATGTAAAGCTTGTATTCAGAAAAGGAACACTGATCTCTGTACAAACAATGCTTTCAGATGTAGCAAACAACTGCTTTTCTTTACAAAGAAACACATGTGCGTTTCTTACTAAAGCTATCGTGAGATTAATAACCTTTCAAATGAACATGATTATCTTTCAAAGAGAAGATTGTACTGAGAAAAAGAACACTGATCCCAGTTTTAACAATGCTTTGACACGTAGCAAACAACTGCTTGTCTTTAGAAAGTAACACATGTGTTTCTTACAAAATCTTTCTTGAAAAAAATAAACTTTCCAAAGAACGTGATTATCTTTCAACTAAAGCTTGTACTGAGAAAAGGAACACTGATCTCAGTACAAATAATGCTTTGACACATAGCAAACACCTGCTTGCTGGGCGGTGGTGGCGCACGCCTTTAATCCCAGCACTTGGGAGGCAGAGGCAGGCGGATCTCTGTGAGTTCGAGACCAGCCTGGTCTACAAGAGCTAGTTCCAGGACAGGCTCCAAAACAACAGAGAAACCCTGTCTCGAAAAACCAAAAAAAAAAAAAAAAAAAAAAAACACCTGCTTGTCTTTACCAAAAAACACATGTGCGTTTCTTACTAAAGCATTCTTGAAATTAATTAACTTTCAAAAGAACGTGATTATTTTTCAAAGTAATCTTTCAAAGTATCTGACAAAAGGAAACTGATCTCAGTTCCAAAAATGCTTTCACACATAGAAAACAACTGCTTGTCTTTACAAAGAAACCATGTGCGTTTCTTACTAAAGCTTTCATGAAATTAATAAACTTTCAAAAGAAAGTGATTATCTTTCAACGTAAATTTTATATTGAGAAAAGGAACACTGATCTCAGTACAAACAATTCTTTGACACGTAGCAAACAACGGCTTGTCTTTTGTCTTTACCAAGAAACACATGTGCGTTTCTTACTAAACCTGTGGTAAAATTAATAATTTCAAAAGAATGTGATTATCTTTCAAAGGAAAGCTTGTACCGAGAAAAGGAACACTGATCTCTGTTCTAACAATGCTTTCACACGTAGCAAACAACTGCTTATCTTTAAAAAGAAACACATGTGCCTTTGGTACTAAAGCTTTCGTGAAATTAATAAACTTTCAAAAGATCGCGATTATCTTTCAAAGTAAAGCTTGTTCTGAGAAAAGGAACAATGATCTCCGTTCTAACAATGCTTTCACACGTAGCAAACAACTTCTTGTGTTTACAAAGAAACACATGTGAGTTTCTTACTAAAGCTTTCGTGAAATTAATAATCTTTCAAAAGAATGCGATTATCTTTCAAAGAAAAGCTTGTACTGAGAAAAGACACACTGAACTCAATTCTAACAACGCTTTCACACGTAGAAAACAACAGCTTGTCTTTACAAAGAAACACATGTGCGTTTGGTACTAAAGCTTTTGAGAAATTAATAAACTTTCAAAAGAACGCGATTATCCTTCAACTTAAAGCTTGTACTGAGAAAAGGAACACTTATCTCAGTTCTAACAATGTTTTCACCTGTAGCAAACAACTGCTTGTCTTTACAAAGAAACACATGTGCTTTTGGTACTAAAGCTTTCATGAAATTAATAAACTTTCAAAAGAACGCGAATATCTTTCAAAGTAAATCTTGTACTGAGAAAAGGATCACTGATATCAGTACAAACAATGCTTGGACAAGTAGCAAAGAAACTGCTTGTCTTTACAAAGAAACACATGTGCGTTTCTTACTAAAGCTTTCCTGAAATTAATAAACTTTCAAAAGAACGCGATTATCTTTCAAAGTAAAGCTTGTACTGAGAAAAGACACACTGAACTCTGTTGTAACAATGCTATCACATGTAGCAAACAACTGCTTGTCTTTACAAAGAAACACATGTGCGTTTGGTACTGGTTCTTTCTTGAAATTAATAAACTTTCAAAAGCATGCGATTATCTTTCAAAGTAAAGCTTGTACTTAGAAAAGGAACACTGATCTCAGTTCTAACAATGTTTTCACATGTAGCAAACAACTGCTTGTCTTTACAAAGAAACATATGTGCGTTTGGTACTCGTTCTTTCTAGAAATTAATAAACTTTCAAAAGCATGCAATTATCTTTCAAAGTAAAGCTTGTACTGAGAAAAGGAACACTGATATCAGTACAAACAATGCTCTGACACGTAGCAAATAACGCCTTGTCTTTACCAAGAAACACAAGTGCGTTTCTTACTAAACCCGTCGTGAAATTAATAAACTGTCAAAGAACGTAATTATCTTTCAAAGGAAAGCTTGTACTGATAAAAGAAACACTGATCTCAGTTCTACCAATGCTTTCACACGTAGTAAACACCTGCTTGTCTTTACAAAGAAACACATGTGCTTTTGGTACTAAAGCTTTCGTGAAATTAATAAACTTTCAAAAGAATGCGAATATCTTTCAAAGTACAGCTTGTACTGATAAAAGGAACACTGACCTCAGCTCTAAAAATATTTTCACATGTAGCAAAAAACTACTTTCCTTTATAAAGAAACACATGTGCGTTTGTTACTAAAGCTCCTGAAATTCATAAACTTTCAAAGAGCATGATTATATTTCAAAGTAGAGCTTGTACTGAGAAAAGGAACACTGATCTCACTTCTAACAATGCTTTCACACGTAGCAAACAACTGCTTATCTTTAAAAAGTAACACATATGCGTTTGGTACTAAAGCTTTCGAGAATTAGTAAACTTTCAAAAGAACGTGATTATCCTTCAAAGTAAAGCTTGTTATGAGAAAAGGAACACTGATCTCAGTCCTAAAAATGCTTTCTCACGTAGAAAACAACTGCTTGCCTTTACAAAGAAACACATGTGCATTTGGTACTAGAACTTTCTTGAAATTAATAAACTTTCAAAGAACATGATTACCTTTCAAAGTAAAGCTTGTACTGAGAAAAGGAACACTGATCTCAGTTCTAACAATGTTTTCACACTTAGCAAACAACTGCTTGTCTTTACAAAGAAACACATGTGCATTTGGTACTAAAGCTTTCCTGAAATTAATAAACTTTCAAAACAATGCGATTATCTTTCAAATAAAGCTTGTACCGAGAAAAGGAACACTGATATCAGTACAAACAATGCTTGGACAAGTAGCAAAGAAACTGCTTGTCTTTACAAAGAAACACAGGTGCGTTTCTTACTAAAGCTTTCATCAAATTAATAAACTTTCAAAAGAATGGGATTATCTTTCAAAGTAAAGCTTGTACTGAGAAAAGGAACACTGATCTCAGTTCTAACAATGCTTTCACATGTAGCAAACAACTGCTTGTCGTTACAAAGAAACACATGTGCGTTTCTTACTAAAACTTTCGTGAAATTAATAGACTTTCAAAAGAACACGATTATCTTTCAAAGTAAAGCTTGTACTGACAAAAGGAACACTGATCTCAGTTCTAACAATGCTTGGACATTTAGCAAAGAAACTGCTTGTCTTTACAAAGAAACACATGTGCGTTTCTTACTAAATCTTTCATGAAATTAATAAACTTTCTAAAGAATGCGATTATCTTTCAAATAAAGCTTGTACTGAGAAAAGGAACACTGATATCAGTACAAACAATGCTTGGACAAGTAGCAAAGAAACTGCTTGTCTTTACAAAGAAACACAGGTGCGTTTCTTACTAAAGCTTTCGTCAAATTAATAAACTTTCAAAAGAATGGGATTATCTTTCAAAGTAAAGCTTGTACTGAGAAAAGGAACACTGATCTCAGTTCTAACAATGCTTTCACACATAGCAAACAACTGCTTGTTTTTACAAAGAAACACATGTGCGTTTCTTACTAAAACTTTCGTGAAATTAATAGACTTTCAAAAGAACACGAATATCTTTCAAAGTAAAGCTTGTACTGACAAAAGGAACACTGATCTCAGTTCTAACAATGCTTGGACATGTAGCAAAGAAACTGCTTGTCTTTACAAAGAAACACATGTGCGTTTCTTACTAAAGCTTTCATGAAATTAATAAACTTTCTAAAGAATGCGATTATCTTTCAAAGTACAGATTGTACTGATAGAAGGAACACTGATCTCAGTTCTAAAAATTTTTTCACATGTAGCAAACAACTACTTTCCTTTATAAAGAAAGACATGTGCGTTTGTTACTAAAGCTCTTGAAATTAATAAATTTTCAAAGAACATGATTATATTTCAAAGTAAAGCTTGTAGTGAGAAAAGGAACACTATCTCAGTTCTAACAATGCTTTCACACGTAGCAAACAATTGCTTGTCTTTACAAAGAAACACATGTGCGTTTGGTACTAAAGCTTTCGTGAAATTAATAAACTTTCAAAGAACGCGATTATCTTTCAAATTAACGCTTGTACTGAGAAAAGGAACACTGATCTCAGTTCAAACAATGCTTTCACCCGTAGCAAAAAACTGCTTGTCTTTACAAAGAATCACATATGCGTTTGTTACTGGAGATTTCTTGAAATTAATAAAGTTTCGAGAGAACTCAATTGACTTTCAAAGTAAAGCTTGTACTGAGAAAAGGAACACTGATCTTAGTTCTAACAATGCTTTTACACGTAGCAAAGAACTTTTTGTCTTTACAAAGAATCACATGTGCCTTTGGTACTAAAGCTTTCTTGAAATTATTAAACATTCAATAAAAGGCGATTATCTTTCAAAGTAAAGCTTGTTCTGAGAAAAGGAACATTGATCTTACTTCTAACAATGCTTTCACACTTAGCAAACAACGGCTTGTCTTTACAAGGAAACACATGTTTGTTTGGTACTGGAGCTTTTTTGAAATTAATAAACTTTCAAAAGAATTCGATTATCTTTCAAAGTAAAGCTTGTTCTGAGAAAAGGATCATTGTTCTTACTTCTAACAATGCTCTCTCACATAGCAACCAACTGCTTGTCATTACAATGAAAAACATGTGCGTTTCTTACTAAAGCTTTTGTGAAAATATTAGACTTTCAAAAGAACGCGATTATCTTTCAAAGTAAAGCTTGTACTGACAAAAGGAACACTGATCTCAGTTCTAGTAATGCTTGGACATGTAGCAAAGAAACTGCTTGTCTTTACAAAGAAACACATGTGCGTTTCTTACTAAAGCTTTCGTGAAATTAATAAACTTTCTAAAGAATGCGATTATCTTTCAAAGTACAGCTTGTACTGATAAGAGGAACACTGATCTCAGTTCTAAAAATTTTTTCACATGTAGCAAACAACTACTTTCCTCTATAAAGAAAGACATGTGCATTTGGTACTAAAGCTCTTGAAATTAATAAACTTTCAAAGACCATAATTATATTTCAAAGTAAAGCTTGTAGTGAGAAAAGAAACACTGATCTCAGTTCTAACAATGCTTTCACATGTAGCAAACAATTGCTTGTCTTTACAAAGAAACACATGTGCGTTTGGTACTAAAGCTTTCGTGAAATTAATAAACTTTCAAAGAACGCGATTATCTTTCAAAGTAAAGCTTGTACTGAGAAAAGGAACACTGATCTCATTTCAAACAATGCTTTCACACGTAGCAAACAACTGCTTGTCTTTACAAAGAAACACATATGCGTTTGGCACTAGAGCTTTCGAGAAATTAATAAACTTTCAAAAGAAGGCGATTATCTTTCAAATAAAGCTTGTTCTGAGAAAGGGGAGCACTGATCTCAGTACTAAAAATGCTATCTCACGTAGCAAACAACTGCTTGCCTTAACAAAGAAACACATGTGCGTTTGGTACTAGATCTTTCTTGAAATTAATAAACTTTCAAAAGAATGGGATTATCTTTCAAAGTAAAGCTTGTACTGAGAAAAGGAACACTGATCTCAGTTCTAACAATGCTTTCACACGTAGCAAAGAACTTTTTGTCTTTATAAAGAATCACAAGTGCCTTTGGTACTACAGCTTACTTGAAATTAATAAACTTTCAATAAAAGGCGATTATCTTTCAAAGTAAAGCTTGTTCTGAGAAAAGGAACACTGATCACAGTTCTAAAAATGCTTTCACATGTAGCAAACAACTTCTTGTGTTTACAAAGAAACTCATGTGAGTTTCTTACTAAAGCTTTCGTGAAATTAATAATCTTTCAAAAGAATGCGATTATCTTTCAAAGTAAAGCTTGTACTGAGAAAAGACACACTGAACTCAATTCTAACAATGCTTTCACACGTAGAAAACAACGGCTTGTCTTTACAAAGAAACACATGTGCGTTTGGTACTAAAGCTCTTGAGAAATTAATAAACTTTCAAAAGAACGCGATTATCCTTCAACTTAAAGCTTGTACTGAGAAAAGGAACACTTATCGCAGTTCTAACAATGTTTTCACCCGTAGCAAACAACTGCTTGTCTTTACAAAGAAACACATGTGCGTTTCTTACTAAAGTTTTCCTGAAATTAATAAACTTTCAAAAGAACGCGATAATCTTTCAAAGTAAAGCTTGTACTGACAAAAGGAACACTGATCTCAGTTCTAGCAATGCTTGGACATGTAGCAAAGAAACTGCTTGTCTTTACAAAGAAACACATGTGCGTTTCTTACTAAAGCTTTCGTGAAATTAATAAACTTTCTAAAGAATGCGATTATCTTTCAAAGTACAGCTTGTACTGATAAGAGGAACACTGATCTCAGTTCTAAAAATATTTTCACATGTAGCAAACAACTACTTTCCTCTATAAAGAAAGACATGTGCATTTGGTACTAAAGCTCTTGAAATTAATAAACTTTCAAAGACCATAATTATATTTCAAAGTAAAGCTTGTAGTGAGAAAAGAAACACTGATCTCAGTTCTAACAATGCTTTCACATGTAGCAAACAATTGCTTGTCTTTACAAAGAAACACATGTGCGTTTGGTACTAAAGCTTTCGTGAAATTAATAAACTTTCAAAGAACGCGATTATCTTTCAAAGTAAAGCTTGTACTGAGAAAAGGAACACTGATCTCATTTCAAACAATGCTTTCACACGTAGCAAACAACTGCTTGTCTTTACAAAGAAACACATATGCGTTTGGTACTAGAGCTTTCGAGAAATTAATAAACTTTCAAAAGAAGGCAATTATCTTTCAAATAAAGCTTGTTCTGAGAAAGGGGGGCACTGATCTCAGTCCTAAAAATGCTATCTCACGTAGCAAACAACTGCTTGCCTTAACAAAGAAACACATGTGCGTTTGGTACTAGATCTTTCTTGAAATTAATAAACTTTCAAAAGAATGCGATTATCTTTCAAAGTAAAGCTTGTACTGAGAAAAGGAACACTGATCTCAGTTCTAACAATGCTTTCACACATAGCAAAGAACTTTTTGTCTTTATAAAGAATCACATGTGCCTTTGGTACTACAGCTTACTTGAAATTAATAAACTTTCAATAAAAGGCGATTATCTTTCAAAGTAAAGCTTGTTCTGAGAAAAGGAACACTGATCACAGTTCTAATAATGCTTTTACATGTAGCAAACAACTTCTTGTGTTTACAAAGAAACTCATGTGAGTTTCTTACTAAAGCTTTCGTGAAATTAATAATCTTTCAAAAGAATGCGATTATCTTTCAAAGTAAAGCTTGTACTGAGAAAAGACACACTGAACTCAGTTCTAACAATGCTATCACATGTAGCAAACAACGGCTTGTCTTTACAAAGAAACACATGTGTGTTTGGTACTGGTTCTTTCTTGAAATTAATAAACTTTCAAAAGCATGCGATTATCTTTCAAAGTAAAGCTTGTACTTAGAAAAGGAAAACTGATCTCAGTTCTAACAATGTTTTCACACGTAGCAAACAACTGCTTGTCTTTACAAAGAAACATATGTGCGTTTGGTACTGGTTCTTTCTTGAAATTAATAAACTTTCAAAAGCATACGATTATCTTTCAAAGTAAAGCTTGTACTGAGAAAAGGAACACTGATATCAGTACAAACAATGCCTTGACACGTAGCAAATAACGCCTTGTCTTTACCAAGAAATACAAGTGCGTTTCTTACTAAACCCGTCGTGAAATTAATAAACTGTCAAAGAACGTGATTATCTTTCAAAGGAAAGCTTGTACTGATAAAAGAAACACTGATCTCAGTTCTACCAATGCTTTCACACGTAGTAAACACCTGCTTGTCTTTACAAAGAAACACATGTGCTTTTGGTACTAAAGCTTTCGTGAAATTAATAAACTTTCAAAAGAATGCGAATATCTTTCAAAGTACAGCTTGTAATGATAAAGGGAACACTGACCTCACCTCTAAAAATATTTTCACATGTAGCAAAAAACTACTTTCCTTTATAAAGAAACACATGTGCGTTTGTTACTAAAGCTCCTGAAATTCATAAACTTTCAAAGAGCATGATTATATTTCAAAGTAAAGCTTGTACTGAGAAAAGGAACACTGATCTCAGTTCTAACAATGCTTTCACACGTAGCAAACAACTGCTTATCTTTACAAAGTAACACATATGCGTTTGGTACTAAAGCTTTCGAGAATTAGTAAACTTTCAAAAGAACGTGATTATCTTTCAAATTAAAGCTTGTTATGAGAAAAGGAACACTGATCTCAGTCCTAAAAATGCTTTCTCACGTAGAAAACAACTGCTTGCCTTTACAAAGAAACACATGTGCATTTGGTACTAGAACTTTCTTGAAATTAATAAACTTTCAAAGAACATGATTACCTTTCAAAGTGAAGCTTGTACTGAGAAAAGGAACACTGATCTCAGTACAAACAATGCTTGGACAAGTAGCAAAGAAACTGCTTGTCTTTACAAAGAAACACAGGTGCGTTTCTTACTAAAGCTTTCATCAAATTAATAAACTTTCAAAGAATGGGATTATCTTTCAAAGTAAAGCTTGTACTGAGAAAAGGAACACTGATCTCAGTTCTAACAATGCTTTCACACATAGCAAACAACTGCTTGTCGTTACAAAGAAACACATGTGCGTTTCTTACTAAAACTTTCGTGAAATTAATAGACTTTCAAAAGAACACGATTATCTTTCAAAGTAAAGCTTGTACTGACAAAAGGAACACTGATCTCAGTTCTAACAATGCTTGGACATGTAGCAAAGAAACTGCTCATCTTTACAAAGAAACACATGTGCGTTTCTTACTAAAGCTTTCATGAAATTAATAAACTTTCTAAAGAATGCAATTATCTTTCAAAGTACAGCTTGTACTGATAGAAGGAACACTGATCTCAGGTCTAAAAATTTTTTCACATGTAGCAAACAACTACTTTCCTTTATAAAGAAAGACATGTGCGTTTGTTACTAAAGCTCTTGAAATTAATAAATTTTCAAAGAACATGATTATATTTCAAAGTAAAGCTTGTAGTGAGAAAAGGAACACTATCTCAGTTCTAACAATGCTTTCACACTTAGCAAACAATTGCTTGTCTTTACAAAGAAACACATGTGCGTTTGGTACTAAAGCTTTCGTGAAATTAATAAACTTTCAAAGAACGCGATTATCTTTCAAATTAACGCTTGTACTGAGAAAAGGAACACTGATCTCAGTTCAAACAATGCTTTCACACGTAGCAAAAAACTGCTTGTCTTTACAAAGAAACACATATGCGTTTGTTACTGGAGATTTCTTGAAATTAATAAAGTTTCGAGAGAACTCGATTGACTTTCAAAGTAAAGCTTGTACTGAGAAAAGGAACACTGATCTCAGTTCTAACAATGCTTTCACACGTAGCAAAGAACTTTTTGTCTTTACAAAGAATCACATGTGCCTTTGGTACTAAAGCTTTCTTGAAATTATTAAACTTTCAATAAAAGGCGATTATCTTTCAAAGTAAAGCTTGTTCTGAGAAAAGGAACATTGATCTTACTTCTAACAATGCTTTCTCACATAGCTAACAACTGCTTGTCTTTACAAAGAAACACATGTGCGTTTCTTACTAAAGTTTCTTGAAATTAATAAACTTTCAGAAGAACGTGATTATCCTTCAAAGTAAAGCTTGTACTGAGAAAAGGAACACTGATCTCAGTTCTAACAATGCTTTTTTTTTTTTTTAAAAATTATAGGAAATATTTTATTTGTATATCATGAATGTATCCTGAGAGAACTATTCCTATAATGCTGCACTCTAGATACGGCACTGAACTGAAATTTTTTTTTTTTTACTTATTTATTTATTTTTATTCTTTTTTAATTAAAATTTCCACCTGCTCCCCATTTAACATTTCCCTCCCCTCCTCCCAAATATTGCCCTCCCCCCACTTCCCTCCCCCTATCCCCACTCCTCTTCTCCTCCCCCCACTCCATTCCCCCTCCCTCTCGTTACTGAAGAGCAGTCCAAATTCCCTGCCCTGCGGGAAGACCAAGGTCCTTCTATCTACCTCCAGAAAGGTGAGCGTCCAAACAGGCTAAGCTCCCACAAAGCCAGTTCATGTATTAGGATCGAAACCTAGTGCCATTGTCCTTGGCTTCTCATCAGTCTTCATTGACCGCCATGCTCAGAGAGTCCGGAATCAACCCATGCTTATTCAGTCCCAGACCAGCTGGCCTTGGTGGGCTCCCAATAAATCAGTTCCACTGTCACAGTGGGTGGGTGCATCCCTCGTGGTCCTGATTTTTTGCTCATGTTCTCCCTCCTTCTGCTCCTCATTTGGACCTTAAGAGCTCAGACCGTTGCTCCAAATTGAGACTCTGTCTCTACCTCGATCCATCGCCAGATGAAGGTTCTAAGGTGATAGATATTCATCAGTATAGGATAGGGTCATTTCAGGTTCCCTCTCCTTAGTTGCCCAAGGTACCAGCTGGGGATCTAACAATGCTTTTACACGTAGCAAACAATGGCTTGTCTTTACAAAGAAACACATATGCGTTTGGTACTAGAGCTTTCGAGAAATTAATAAACTTTCAAAAGAATGCGATTATCTTTCAAATAAAGCTTGTTCTGAGAAAGGGGAGCACTGATCTCAGTCCCAAAAATGCTATCTCACGTAGCAAACAACTGCTTGCCTTTACAAAGAAACACATGTGCGTTTCTTACTAAATCTTTCGTGAAATTAATAAACTTTCAAAAGAATGCGATTATCTTTCAAAGTAAAGCTTGTACTGAGAAAAGGAACACTGATCTCAGTTCTAACAATGCTTTCCCACGTAGCAAACAACTGCTTGTCTTTATAAAGAATCACATGTGCCTTTGGTACTACAGCTTACCTGAAATTAATAAACTTTCAATAAAAGGCGATTATCTTTCAAAGTAAAGCTTGTTATGAGAAAAGGAACACTGATCACAGTTCTAAAAATGCTTTCACACGTAGCAAACAACTACTTTCCTCTATAAAGAAACACATGTGCGTTTGGTACTAAAGCTCTTGAAATTAATAAACTTTCAAAGACCATAATTATATTTCAAAGTAAAGCTTGTAGTGAGAAAAGGAAAACTGATCTCAGTTCTAACAGTGTTTTCACACGTAGCAAACAACTGCTTGTCTTTACAAAGAAACACATGTGCTTTTGGTACTAAAGCTTTTGTGAAATTGATAAACTTTCAAAAGAACGCGATTATCTTCCAAAGTAAAGCTTGTACTGAGAAAAGGAACACTGATATCCTTACAAACAATGCTTGGACAAGTAGCAAAGAAACTAATTGTCATTATAAGAAACACATGTGCGTTTCTTACTAAAGCTTTCGTGAAATTAATAAACTTTCAAAAGAATGCGATTATCTTTCAAAGTAAAGCTTGTACTAAAAGAGGAACACTGATCTCAGTTCTAACAATACTTTCACAAGAAGCAAAAAACTGCTTGTCTATAAAAAGAAACAACTGTGCGTTTCGTACTGGAGCTTTCTTAAAATTAATAATTTTCAAAGGAATGCGATTATCTTTCAAAGGAAAGTTTGTACTCAGAAAAGGAAGACTGATCTCAGTCCTAAAAATGCTTTCTCACGTAGCAAACAACTGCTTACCTTTACAAAGAAACACATGTGTGTTTGGAACTAGAGCTTTCTTGAAATTAATAAACTTTCAAAGAATATGATTATCTTTCAAAGTAAAGCTTGTACTGAGAAAAGGAACACTGATATCAGTTCTAACAATGCTTTCACACGTAGCAAACAACTGCTTTCCTTTACAAAGAAACACATGTGCGTTTGTTACTAAAGTTTTCGTGAAAGTAATAAACTTTCAAAAGAACGCGATTATATTTCAAAGTAAAGCTTGTACTGGGAAAAAGAAAACTGATCTCAGTTCTAACAATGTTTTCACATGTAGCAAACAACTGCTTGTCTTTACAAAGAAACACATGTGCTTTTTGTACTAAAGCTTACGTGAAATTAATAAACTTTCAAAAGAACGCCATTGTCTTTCAAAGTAAAGCTTGTACTGAGAAAAGGAACACTGATATCAGTACGAACAATGCTTGGAACAGTAGCAATGAAACTGCTTGTCTTTACAAAGAAAAATATCTGTGTTTCTTACTAAAAAAACACTGATCTCAGTTCTAACAATGCTTTCACACATAGCAAACAACTGCTTGTCTTTATAAAGAAACACATGTGTGTTTGGTAATGGAGCTTTCTTGAAATTCATAAATTTCCAAAGAACTCGCTTGTCTTTCAAAGTAAAGCTTGTACTGAGAAAAGGAACACTGATCTCAGTTCTAACAATGATTTCACACGTAGCAAAGAACTGCTTGTCTTTACAAAGAATCACATTTTCGTTTGGTACTAAAGCTTTAGTGAAATTAATGAACTTTCAAGGGACACGATTACCTTTCAAAGTAAAGCTTGTTCTGAGAAAAGGAAATCTGATCACATTTCTAAAAATGCTTTGACACGTAGTAAACAACTGCTTGTCTTTACAAAGAAACACATGTGCATTTCTTACTAAAGCTTTGGTGTAGTTAATAAACTTTCAAAAGAACATGAATATCTTTCAAATTAAAATTGTACTGAGAAAAGGAACACTGATCTCAGTTTTAAAATGCTTTCACACGTAGCAAACTTCTGAATTCCTTTACACAGAAACACATGTGCTTTTGGTACTGGAGCTTTCTTGAAATTAATAAACTTTCAAAAGAACGCGATTATCTATCAAAGTAAAACTTGTACTGATAAAAGGAACACTGATCTCAGTTCTAACAATGCTTTCACACGTAGCAAAAAACTGCTTGTCTTTACAAAGAAACACATGTGCGTATGGTAATGGAGCTTTTTTGAAATTAATAAACTATCAAAAGAACTCGATTGTCTTTCAAAGTAAAGCTTGTACTGAAAAAAGGAACCCTGATCAGTTCGAACAATGCTTTCACACATAGCAAACAACTGCTTGCCTTTACAAAGAAAAACATGTGCGTTTGGTACTACAGCTTTCTTGAAATAATATACTTTCAAAGAACATGATTATCTTTCAAAGTAAAGCTTTTACTGAGAAAAGGAACACTGATCTCAGATCTAACAATGCTTTCACATGTAGCAAACAACTGCTTGTCTTTACAAAGAAACACATGTGCGTTTTTTTCTAAAGCTTTCCTGAAATTAATAAATTTTCAATAGAATGCGATTATCTATGAAAGAAAATCTTGTACTGAGAAAAAAAAAACATTGATCTCCGTTCTATCAATGCTTTCACACATAGCAAACAACTGCTTGTCTTTACAAAGAAACACATGTGCGTTTGGTACTGGAGCTTTCTTAAATTAATAAACTTTCAAAACAACTCGATTGTCTTTCAAAGTAAAGCTTGTTCTGAGAACAGGAACACTGATCTCAGTTCTAACAATGCTTTCACACGTAGCAAACAACAGCTTGTCTTTACAAAGAAACACATTTGCGTTTGTTACTAAAGTTTTCCTGAAATTAATAAACTTTCAAGAGAACGTGATTATCTTTCAAAGTAAAGCTTGTACTGAGAAAAGGAACACTGATCTCAGTTCTAACAATGCATTCACACGTAGCAAACATCTGCTTGTCTTTACAAAGAAACACATGTGCGTTTCTTACTAAAGCTTTCGTGAAATTAATAAACTTTCAAAGAACACGATTATCTATCAAAGTAAAACTTGTACTGAAAAAAGGAACACTGATCTCAGTTCTAACAATGTTTTCACACGTAGCAAACAACTGCTTGTCTTTCCAAAGAAACACATGTGCGTTTGGTAATGGAGCTTTCTAGAAATTAATAAACTTTCAAAAGAACTCGATTGTCTTTCAAAGTAAAGCTTGTACTTAGAAAAGGAACCCTGATCTCACTTGTAATAATGCTTTCACACATAGCAAACTACTGCTTGTCTTTACAAAGAAAAACATGTGCGTTTGGTACTACAGCTTTCTTGAAAATAATAAACTTTCAAAGAACATGATTATCTTTCAAAGTAAAGCTTGTACTGAGAAAAGGAACACTGATCTCAGATCTAACAATGCTTTACACGTAGCAAACAACTGCTTGTCTTTACAAAGAAACACATGTACATTTGGTACTGGGGCTTTCTTGAAATTAATAAACTTTCAAAAGAACTCGATTGTCTTTCAGAGTAAAGCTTGTACTGAGAAAAGGAACACTGATCTCAGATCTTAAAATGCTTTCACACGTAGCAAACACCTGCTTGTCTTTACAAAGAAACACATGTGCGTTTGTTACTAAAGCTTTCCTGAAATTAATAAACTTTCAAAAGAACGCGATTATCCTTCAAAGTAAAGCTTGTACTGAGAAAAGGATCACTGATCTCAGTTCTAACAATGCTTTCACCCTTAGCAAACAACTGCTTGTATTCACATGTTACACATGTGCATTTCTTACTAAAGCTTTTGTGAAATTAATAAACTTTCAAAAGAATGTGAATATCGTTCTAAGTAAAGCTTGTACTGAGAAAAGGAACACTGATCTCAGTTCTAACAATGCTTTCACACATATCAAACAACTGTTTCTCTTTACAAAGAAACACATGTGCGTTTGGTATTGGGGCTTTCTTGAAATTAATGAACTTTCAAAAGAACTCAATTGTCTTTCAGAGTAAAGCTTGTACTGAGAAAAGGAACACTGATCTCAGATCTAACAATGCTTTCGCATGTAGCAAACAACTGCTTGTCTTTACAAAGAAACATATTTGCGTTTCTTACTAAAGCTTTCGTGAAATTTATAAACTTTCAAAAGAATGTGATTATCCTTGAAAGTAAAGCTTGTACTGAGAAAAGGAACACTGATCTCAGTTCTAACAATGCTTTCACACGAAGCAAACAACTGCTTGTCTTTACAAAGAAACACATGTGCGTTTGGTACTGGAGCATTCTTGAAATTAATAAACTTTCAAAAGAACTCGATTGTCTTTCAAAGTAAAGCTTGTACTCAGAAAAGGAACGCTGATCTCAGATCTAACAATGCTTTCACATGTAGCAAACAACTGCTTGTCTTTACAAAGAAACACATGTGCGTTTCTTACTAAAGCTTTCGTGAAATTAAGAAACTTTCAAAAGAACACGATTATCCTTAAAAGTAAAGCTTGTACTGAGAAAAGGAACACTGATCTCAGTTCTAACAATGCTTTCACACATAGCAAACAAATGCTTGTCTTTACAAACAAACACATGTGCGTTTCTTACTAAAGATTTGTGAAATTAATAAACTTTCAAATGAACGCGATTATCTTTCAAAGTAAAGCTTGTACTCACAAAAGTAACACTGAACTCAGTTCTAACAATGCTTTCACAGGTAGCAAACAACTGCTTGTCTTCACAAAGAAACACATGTGCGTTTGTTACTAAAGTTTTCGTCAAATTAATAAACATTCAAAAGAATGCGATTATCTTTCAAAGTAAAACGTGTACGGAGAAAAGGAACACTGATCTCAGTTCTAAAAATGCTTTCACACCTAGCAAAAAATTGCTTGTCTTTACAAAGAAACCCATGTGCGTTTGGAAATGGATTTTCTTGAAATGAATAAACTTTCAAAAGAATTCGATTATCTTTCAAAGTAAAGCTAGTACTGAGAAAAGGAACACTGATCTCAGATCTTAAAATGCTTTCAATCTTAGCAAACAACTGCTTGTCTTCACAAAGAAACACATGTGCGTTTCTTACTAAAGCTTTCATGAAATTAATAAACTTTAAAAAGAATGCGATTATCCTTCAAAGTAAAGCTAGTACTGAGAAAAGGAACACTGATCTCAGATCTTAAAATCCTTTGAATCTTAGCAAACAACTGCTTGTCTTTACAAAGAAACACATCTGCGTTTGGTACTGGAGCTTTCTTGAAATTAATAAACTTTCAAAAGAACTTGATAGTCTTTCAAAGTAAAGCTTGTACTCAGAAAAGGAACACTGATCTCAGATCTAACAATGCTTTCACATGTAGCAAACAACTGCTTGTCTTCCCAAAGAAATACATATGCGTTTCCGACTAAAGTTTTCGTAAAATTAATAAACTTTCAGAAGCACACAATAATCTTTCAAAATAAAGCTTGTACTGAGAAAAGGAACACTGATCTCAGTTCTACAATGCTTTCCCACGTTGTAAACAACTGCGTGTCTTTACAAAGAAACACATGTGCGTTTCTTACTAAAGCTTTCCTGAAATTAGTAAACTTTCAAAAGAATGCGATTATCCTTCAAAGTAAAGCTTGTACTGAGAAAAGGAACACTGATCTCAGTTCTAACAATGCTTTCACACGAAGCAAACAACTGCTTGTCTTTACAAAGAAACACATGTGCATTTGGAAATGGATTTTCTTAAATTAATAGACTTTCAAAAGAACGGGATTATCTTTCAAAGTAAAGCTTGTACTGAGAAAAGGAACACTGATCTCAGTTCTAACAATGCTTTCCCACGTAGCAAACAACTGATTGTCTTTACAAAGAAACACATGTGCGTTTCCTACTAAAGTTTTCGTCAAATTAATAAACATTCAAAAGAATGCGATTATCTTTCAAAGTAAAACGTGTACTGAGAAAAGGAACACTGATCTCAGTTCTAAAAATGCTTTCACACCTAGCAAAAAATTGCTTGTCTTTACAAAGAAACCCATGTGCGTTTGGAAATGGATTTTCTTGAAATGAATAAACTTTCAAAAGAATGCGATTGTCTTTCAAAGTAAAGCTAGTACTGAGAAAAGGAACACTGATCTCAGTTCTAACAATGCTTTCAATCTTAGCAAACAACTGCTTGTCTTCACAAAGAAACACATGTGCGTTTCTTACTAAAGCTTTCATGAAATTAATAAACTTTTAAAAGAATGCGATTATCCTTCAAAGTAAAGCTTGTACTGGGAAAAGGAACACTGATCTCAGTTCTAACAATGCTTTCACAAGGAGCAAACAACTGCTTGTCTTTACAAAGAAACACATGTGCGTTTGGTACTGGAGCTTTCTTGAAATTAATAAACTTTCAAAAGAACTTGATTGTCTTTCAAAGTAAAGCTTGTACTCAGAAAAGGAACACTGATCTCAGATCTAACAATGCTTTCACATGTAGCAAACAACTGCTTGTCTTCCCAAAGAAATACATATGCGTTTCCTACTAAAGTTTTCGTAAAATTAATAAACTTTCAGAAGCACGCAATAATCTTTCAAAATAAAGCTTGTACTGAGAAAAGGAACACCGGTCTCAGTTCTACAATGCTTTCCCACGTTGTACACAACTGCGTGTCTTTACAAAGATACACATGTGCGTTTCTTATTAAGTTTTCGTGAAATTAATAAACTTTCAAAAGAATGCGATTATCTATCAAAGTAAAGCTTGTACTGAGAAAAGGATCACCGATCTCAGTTCTAACAATGCTTTCCCACGTAGTAAACAACTGCTTGTCTTTACAAAGAAACACATGTGTGTTTCCTATTAAAGTTTTCGTCCAATTAATAAACATTCAAAAGAATGCAATTATCTTTCAAAGTAAAACTTGTACTGAGAAAAGGAAGACTGATCTCAGTTCTTACAATGCTTTCTAACATAGCAAAAAATTGCTTGTCTTTACAAAGAAACCCATGTGCGTTTGGAAATGGATTTTCTTGAAATGAATAAACTTTCAAAAGAATGCGATTATCTTTCAAAGTAAAGCTAGTACTGAGAAAAGGAACACTGATCTCAGATCTAACAATGCTTTCAATCTTAGCAAACAACTGCTTGTCTTCACAAAGAAACACATGTGGGTTTCAAACAAAAGCTTTGGTGAAATTAATAAACTTTCAAAAGAATGTGATTATCCTTCAAAGTAAAGCTTGTACTGAGAAAAGGAACACTGATCTCAGTTCTAACAATGCTTTCACAAGAAGCAAACAACTGCTTGTCTTTACAAAGAAACACATGTGCGTTTCTTACTAAACCTATCCTGAAATTAACAAAATTTCAAAAGAACACGATTTTCTCTCAATTAAAGCTTGTACTGAGAAAAGGAACACTGATCTCAGTTCTAACCATGCTTTCACACATAGCAAACAACTGCTTGCCTTTACTGAGAAACACATGTGCATTTGGTACTGGATCTTTCTTGAAATTAATAAACTTTCAAAAGAACGAGATTATCTATCAAAGCAAAACTTGTACTGTGAAAAGGAACACTGATCTCAGTTCTAACAATGCATTCACACGGAGCAAACAACTGCTTGTCTTTACAAAGAAACACATGTGCGTTTGGTACTGGAGCTTTCGTGAAATTAATAAACTTTCAAAACAACTCGATTGTCTTTCAAAGTAAAGCTTGTTCTCAGAAAAGGAACAATGATCTCAGATCTAACATGCTTTCACACGTAGCAAACAACTGCTTGTCTTTACATAGAAACACATGTGCGTTTCTTACTAAAGCTTTCGTGAAATTAATAAACTTTCAAAAGAACACGAGTGTCTTTCAAAGTAAAGCTTGTACTGAGAAAAGGAAAACTGATCTCAGTTCTAACAATGCTTCAATCTTATCAAACAACTGCTTGTCTTCACAAAGAAACACATGTGCGTTTCAAACAAAAGCTTTGGTGAAATTAATAAACTTTCAAAAGAATGCGATTATCCTTCAAAGGAAAGCTTGTACTGAGAAAAGGATCACTGATCTCAGTTCTAACAATGCTTTCACACGTAGCAAACAACTGCTTGTCTTTACAAAGAAACACATGTGCATTTGGTACTGGAGCTTTCCTGAAATTAATAAACTTTGAAAAGAACTCGATTGTCTTTCAAAGTAAAGCTTGTACTCAGAAAAAAAACACTGATCTCAGATCTAACAATGCTTTCTCATGTACCAAACAACTGCTTGTCTTCACAAAGAAACACATGTGCGTTTCTTACTAAAGCTTTCGTGAAAATAATAAACTTGGTAAGAACTTGATTGTCTTTCAAAGTAAAGCTTCTACTCAGAAAAGGAACACTGATCTCAGATCTAACAATGCTTTCACATGTATCAAACAACTGCTTGTCTTCACAAAGAAACACATGTGCGTTTCTTACTAAAGCTTTCGTGTAATTAATAAACTTTCAAAAGAACGCGATTATCTTTCAAAGTAAGGCTTGTACTGAGAAAAGGAACACTGATCTCAGTTCTAACAATGCTTTCCCACGATGTAAACAACTGCGTGTCTTTACAAAGATACACATGTGCGTTTCTTATTAAGTTTTCGTGAAATTAATAAACTTTCAAAAGAACGCGATTATCTTTCAAAGTAAAGCATGTACTGAGAAAAGGATCACTGATCTCAGTTCTAACAATGATTTCCCACGTAGCAAACAACTGCTTGTCTTTACAAAGAAACACATGTGCGTTTCCTACAAAAGTTTTCGTCAAATTAATAAACATTCAAAAGAATGCGATTATCTTTCAAATTAAAACTTGTACTGAGAAAAGGAACACTGATCTCAGTTCCAAAAATGCTTTCTCACATAGCAAAAAATTGTTGTCTTTACAAAGAAACCCATTTGCGTTTGGAAATGGATTTTCTTGAAATTAATAAACTTTCAAAAGAACGTGATTATCTTTCAAAGTAAAGCTTGTACTGAGAAAAGGAACACTGATCTCAGTTCTAACAATGCTTTCACACGTAGCAAACAACTGCTTGTCTTCGGAAAGAAACACATGTGCGTTTCTTACTAAAGCTTTCCTGAAATTAATAAACTTTCAAAAGAATGCGATTATCTTTAAAAGTAAACTTCTACTGGGAAAAGGAACACTGATCTCAGTTCCAACAATGCTTTCACACATAGCAAACAACTGATTGTCTTTACAAAGAAACATCTGTGCATTTGGTACTGGGGCTTTCCTGAAATTAATAAACTTTCAAAAGAATGCGATTATCTTTAAACGTAAAGCTTGTACTCAGAAAAGGAACACTGATCTCAGTTCTAACAATGCTTTCACACTTGGCAAACAACTGCTTGTCTTCACAAAGAAACACATGTGCGTTTCTTACTATTGAATTGTGAAATTAATAAACTTTCATATGAACGCCATTATCCTTTAAAGAAAAGCTTTTACTGAGAAAAGGAACACTGATCTCAGTTCTAAGAATGCTTTCCCACGTAGTAAACAACTGCTTGTCTTTACAAAGAAACACATGTGCGTTTGTTATTAAAGCTTTCCTAAAATTAATAAACTTTCAAAAGAATGCGATTATCCTTTTAAGTAAAGCTTGTGCTCAAAAAAGGAACACTGATCTCAGTTCTAACAATGCTTTCACCCGTAGCAAACAACTTCTTGTCTTTACAAAGAAACACATGTGCGTTTCTTACTAAAGCTTTGTGAAATTAATAAACTTTCAAAAGAATTCGATTATCTTTCTAAATAATTGATGTACTGAGAAAGTGAACACTGATCTCAGTTCTAACAATGCTTTCACATGTAGCAAACAACTGCTTGTCTTTACAAAGAAACACATGTGCGTTTGGTACTGGAGCTTTCTTGAAATTAATAAACTTTCAAAGAACGCGATTATCCTTAAAAGGAAAGCTTGTACTGAGAAAAGGAACACTGGTCTCAGGTCTAACAATGCTTTCACACATAGCAAACAACTGCTTGTCTTTACAAACAAACACATATGCGTTTCTTACTAAAGATTTTGAAATTAATCAACTTTCAAAAGAACGCGATTATCCTTTAAAGGAAAGCTTGTACTGAGAAAAGGAACACTGATCTCAGTTCTAAGAATGCTTTCCCACGTAGTAAACAACTGCTTGTCTTTATGAAGAAACACATGTGCGTTTCCTACTAAAGTTTTCGTAAAATTAATAAACTTTCAAAAGAACGCGATAATCTTTCAAAATAAAGCTTGTACTGAGAAAAGGAACACTGATCTCAGTTCTAAAAATGCTTTCACAAGAAGCAAACAACTGCTTGTCTTTACAAATAAACACAAGGGCGTTTGGTACTAAAGCTTTAGTGAAATTAATAAACTTTCAAAAGAACTTGATTGTCTTTCAAAGTAAAGCTTGTACTGAGAAAAGTAACACTGATCTCAGTTCTAACAATGCTTTCACCCATAGCAAACAACTGCTTGTCTTTACAAAGAAACACATGTGCGTTTCTTACTAAAGCTTTGTGAAATTAATAAACTTTCAAAAGAATGCGATTATCTTTCTAAGTAATGGTTGTACTGAGAAAGTGAACACTGATTTCAGTTCTAACAATGCTTTCACACGTAGCAAACAACTGCTTGTCTTTACAAAGAAACACATGTGCGTTTGTTACTAAAACTTTCCTGAAATTAATAAACTCTCAAAAGAACGCGATTATCCTTCAAAGGAAAGCTTGTACGGAGAAAAGGAACACTGATCTCAGTTCTAACAATGCTTTCACTCATAGCAAACAACTGCTTGTCTTTACAAACAAACACATGTGCGTTTCTTACTAAAGATTTTTGAAATTAATAAACTTTCAAAGGAACGCGATTATCCTTTAAAGGAAAGCTTGTACTGAGAAAAGGAACACTGATCTCAGTTCTACGAATGCTTTCCCACGTAGTAAACAAATGCTTGTCTTTACGAAGAAACACATGTGCGTTTCCTACTAAGTTTTCGTAAAATTAATAATCTTTCAAAAGAACGCGATAATCTTTCAAAATAAAGCTTGTACTGAGAAAAGGAACACTGATCTCAGTTCTAACAATGTTTTTCCACGTTGTAAACTACTGCGTGTCTTTACAATGATACACATGTGCGTTTCTTATTAAGTTTTCGTGAAATTAATAAACTTTCAAAAGAACGCAACTATCTTTCAAAGTAAAGCATGTACTGACAAAAGGATCACTGATCTCCGTTCTAACTATGCTTTCACACATAGCAAAAAATTGCTTGTCTTTACAAAGAAACCCATGTGCGTTTGGAAATGGATTTTCTTGAAATTAATAAACTTTCAAAAGAACGCGCTTATCTTTCAAAGTAAAGCTTATACTGAGAAAAGGAACACTGATCTCAGTTCTAACAATGCTTTCACCCATAGCAAACAACTGCTTGTCTTTACAAAGAAACACATGTGCGTTTCTTACTAAAGCTTTGTGAAATTAATAAACTTTCAAAAGAATGCGATTATCTTTCTAAGTAATGGTTGTACTGAGAAAGTGAACACTGATTTCAGTTCTAACAATGCTTTCACACGTAGCAAACAACTGCTTGTCTTTACAAAGAAACACATGTGCGTTTGTTACTAAAGCTTTCCTGAAATTAATAAACTCTCAAAAGAACGCGATTATCCTTCAAAGGAAAGCTTGTACGGAGAAAAGGAACACTGATCTCAGTTCTAACAATGCTTTCACTCATAGCAAACAACTGCTTGTCTTTACAAACAAACACATGTGCGTTTCTTACTAAAGATTTTTGAAATTAATAAACTTTCAAAGGAACGCGATTATCCTTTAAAGGAAAGCTTGTACTGAGAAAAGGAACACTGATCTCAGTTCTACGAATGCTTTCCCACGTAGTAAACAAATGCTTGTCTTTACGAAGAAACACATGTGCGTTTCCTACTAAGTTTTCGTAAAATTAATAATCTTTCAAAAGAACGCGATAATCTTTCAAAATAAAGCTTGTACTGAGAAAAGGAACACTGATCTCAGTTCTAACAATGTTTTTCCACGTTGTAAACTACTGCGTGTCTTTACAATGATACACATGTGCGTTTCTTATTAAGTTTTCGTGAAATTAATAAACTTTCAAAAGAACGCAACTATCTTTCAAAGTAAAGCATGTACTGAAAAAAGGATCACTGATCTCCGTTCTAACTATGCTTTCACACATAGCAAAAAATTGCTTGTCTTTACAAAGAAACCCATGTGCGTTTGGAAATGGATTTTCTTGAAATTAATAAACTTTCAAAAGAACGCGCTTATCTTTCAAAGTAAAGCTTATACTGAGAAAAGGAACACTGATCTCAGTTCTAACAATGCTTTCACACATAGTAAAAAAACTGCTTGTCTTTACAAAGAAACACATGTTCGTTTCTTACTAAAGCTTTCCTGAAATTAATAAACTTTCAAAAGAACGCGATTATCCTTTTAAGTAAAGCTTGTACTCACAAAAGGAACACTGATCTCAGTTCTAAGAATGCTTTCCCACGTAGCAAACAACTGCTTGTCTTTACACAGAGAAACATGTGCGTTTCTTACTATAGCATTCGTGAAATTAATAAACTTTCATAGAACGTGATTTCTTTCAAATTAAAGTTTGTACTGAGAAAAGGAACACTGATCTCAGTTCTAAGAATGCTTTCACACGTAGCAAAAAAATGCTTGTATTTCCAAAGAAACACATGTGCGCTTCTTGCTAAAGCTTTCTTGAAATTAATAAACTTTCAAAGAACGTGATTATCTTTCAAAGTAAAGCTTGTACTGAGAAAAGGAACACTGATCTCAGTCATAAAAATGCTTTCACCCATAGCAAACAACTGCTTGTCTTTACGAAGAAACACATGTGCGTTTCTTACTAAAGCTTTCGTGAAATTAGTAAACTTTGAAAGGAACGTGATTATCTTTCAAAATAAAGCTTGTACTGAGAAAAGGAACACTGCTCTCAGTCCTAAAAATGCTTTAACACATAGCAAACAACTGCTTGTCTTTACAAACAAACACATTTCGTTTCTTACTAAAGCTTTCGTGAAATTAATAAACTTTCAAAAGAACGCGATTATCTTTCATAGTAAAGCTTGTACTGAGAAAAGGAACACTGATCTCAGTTCTAAAAATGCTTTCACACGTAGCAAATAACTGCTTGTCTTTACAAAGAAAAAAATGTGTGTTTCTTACTAAAGCTTTCGAGAAATTAATAAACTTTCAAAAGAACTTGATTATCTTTCAAAGTAAAGCTTGTACTGAGAAAAGGAACACTGATCTCAGTCCTAAAAATGCTTTCACACATAGCAAACATCTGCTTCTCTTTAACAAAAACACATGTGCATTTCTTACTAAAGCTTTCGTGAAATTAGTAAACTTTGAAAGGAATGTGATTATCTTTCAAAGTAAAGCTTGTACTGAGAAAAGGAACACTGATCTCAGTTCTAAAAATGCTTTCACACGTAGCAAACAGCTCCTTGTCTTTCCAAAGAAACACGTGTGCGTTTCTTACTAAAGCTTTCTTGAAATTAACATACTTTCAAAAGAAGATCATTTTCATTCAAAGAAAGGCTTGTACTGAGAAAAGGAACACTGGTCTCAGTTCTAACAATGCTTTCAAACTTAGCAAACAACTGCTTGTCTTTACAAAGAAACACATGTGCATTTCTTACTAAAGCTTCCATTAAATTAATAAACTTTCAAAGAACGTGATTATCTTTCAAAGTAAAGCTTTTACTGAGAAAAAAGAACACTGATTTCTGTTCAAAATATGCTTTCACACCTAGCAAACAACTGCTTGTCTTTACACAGAGAAACATGTGCGTTTCTTACTATAGCATTCGTGAAATTAATAAACTTTCATAGAACGTGATTTCTTTCAAATTAAAGCTTGTACTGAGAAAAGGAACACTGATCTCAGTTCTACCAATGCTTTCACATGTAGCAAACATCTGCTTGTCTTTACAAAGAAACACATGTGCGTTTATTACTAAAGCTTCCGTGAAATTTGTAAACTTTGAATGGAACGTGATTATCTTTCAAAGTAAAGCTTGTACTGAGAAAAGGAACACTGATCTCAGTTCTAACAATGGTTTCACACGTAGTAAACAACTGCTTGTCTTTCCAAGGAGGACATGTGCGTTTCTTACTAAAGCTTTCATGATATTAATAGGCTTTCAAAAGAACGTGATTATCTTTCAAAGTAAAGCTTGTACTGAGAAAGTAACAGTAATCTCAGTTCTAACAATGCCTTTACACGAAGTAAACAACTGCTTGTCTTTCCCAGGAAACACAGGTGTGTTTCTTACTTAAGCTTTCGTGAAATTAATAAACATTCAAAAAAAGTGATTATCTTTCAAATAAAGCTTGTACTGAGAAAAGGAACACGGATCTCAGTTCTAGCAATGCTTTGAAACGTAGCAAACAACTGCTTGTCTTTAAAAGGAAACACATGTGCGTTTCTTACTAAAGCTTCCGTTAAATTAAAAAACTTTCAAAAGAACGTGATTATCGTTCAAAGTAAAGCTTTTACTGAGAAAAGGAACACTGATTTCTGTTCAAAATATGCTTTCACACCTAGCAAACAACTGCTTGACTTTACACAGAGACACATGTGCGTTTCTTACTATAGCATTCGTGAAATTAATAAACTTTCATAGAACGTGATTTCTTTCAAACTAAAGCTTGTACTGAGAAAAGGAACACTGATCTCAGTTCTAAGAATGCTTTCACACGTAGCAAAAAAATGCTTGTATTTCCAAAGAAACACATGTGCGCTTCTTGCTAAAGCTTTCTTGAAATTAATAAACTTTCAAAGAACGTGATTATCTTTCAAAGTAAAGCTTGTACTGAGAAAAGGAACACTGATCTCATTCATAAAAATGTTTTCACACATAGCAAACAACTGCTTCTCTTTACAAAGAAACACATGTGCGTTTCTTACTAAAGCTTTCGTGAAATTAGTAAACTTTGAAAGGAACGTGATTATCTTTCAAAATAAAGCTTGTACTGAGAAGAGGAACACTGCTCTCAGTCCTAAAAATGCTTTCACACATAGCAAACAACTGCTTGTCTTTACAAACAAACACATTTCGTTTCTGACTAAAGCTTTCGTGAAATTAATAAATTTTCAAAAGAACGTGATTATCTTTCAGAGTAAAGCTTGTACTGAGAAAAGGAACACTGATCTCAGTTCTAACAATGCTTTCACACTTAGCAAATAACTGCTTGTCTTTACATAGAAACACATGTGTGTTTCTTACTAAAGCTTTCGAGAAATAAATAAACTTTCAAAAGAACTTGATTATCTTTCAAAGTAAAGCTTGTACTGAGAAAAGGAACACTGATCTCAGTCATAAAAATGCTTTCACCCATAGCAAACATCTGCTTCTCTTTAACAAAAACACATGTGTGTTTCTTACTGAAGCTTTCGTGAAATTAGTAAACTTTGAAAGGAACGTGATTATCTTTCAAAATAAAGCTTGTACTGAGAAAAGGAACACTGCTCTCAGTCCTAAAAATGCTTTACCACATAGCAAACAACTGCTTGTCTTTACAAACAAACACATTTCGTTTCTGACTAAAGCTTTCGTGAAATTAATAAACTTTCAAAAGAACGCGATTATCTTTCATAGTAAAGCTTGTACTGAGAAAAGGAACACTGATCTCAGTTCTAAAAATGCTTTCACACGTAGCAAATAACTGCTTGTCTTTACAAAGAAAAAAATGTGTGTTTCTTACTAAAGCTTTCGAGAAATTAATAAACTTTCAAAAGAACTTGATTGTCTTTCAAAGTAAAGCTTGTACTGATAAAAGGAACACTGATCTCAGTCCTAAAAATGCTTTCACACATAGCAAACATCTGCTTCTCTTTAACAAAAACACATGTGAGTTTCTTACTAAAGCTTTCGTGAAATTAGTAAACTTTGAAAGGAATGTGATTATCTTTCAAAGTAAAGCTTGCACTGAGAAAAGGAATACTGATCTCAGTTCCAAAAATGCTTTCACACGTAGCAAACAGCTGCTTGTCTTTCCAAAGAAACACGTGTGCGTTTCTTACTAAAGCTTTCTTGAAATTAATATACTTTCAAAAGAAGATCATTTTCATTCAAAGAAAGGCTTGTACTGAGAAAAGGAACACTGATCTCAGTTCTAGCAACGCTTTCAAACTTAGCAAACAACTGCTTGTCTTTAAAAAGAAATATATGTGCGTTTCTTACTAAAGCTTTCGTGAAATAAATAAACTTTCAAAGAACGGGATTATCTTTCAAACTAAAGCTTATACTGAGGAAAGGAGCACTTATCTCAGTTCTAACAATGCTTTCACACGTAGCAAACAACTTCTTGTCTTTACAAAGAAACACATGTGCATTTCTTACTAAAGCTTTCGTGAAATTAAAACTTTCAAATAAACCTGATTATCTTTCAAAGTAAAGCTTGTACTGACAAAAGGAAAACTGATCTCAGTTCTGACAATGCTTTGCCACGTAGCAAACACCTGCTTGTCTTTCCAAAGAAACACATGTGCGTTTCTGACTAAAGCTTTCTTGAAATTAATATACTTTCAAAAGAAGGTCATTTTCATTCAAAGAAAAGCTTGTACTGAGAAAAGGAACACGGATCTCAGTTCTAGCAATGCTTTCAAACGTAGCAAACAACTGCTTGTCTTTAAAAAGAAACACATGTGCGTTTCTTACTAAAGCTTTCGTGAAATTAATAAATTTCAAAACTGTGATTATCTTTCAAAATAAAGCTTGTACTGAGAAAGAAACACTGATCTCAGTCCTAAAAATGCTTTCACACGTAGCAAACATCTGCTTGTCTTTAAAAGAAACACATGTGCGTTTCTTACTAAAGCTTTCGTGAAATTAGTAAACATTGAAAAAACGTGATTATCATTCAAATTAAAGCTTGTACTGAGAAAACGAACACTGATATCAGTTCTAAAAATGCTTTCACAAGTAGCAAACAACGGCTTGTCTTTACAAAGAAACACATGTGCGTTTCTTACTAAAGATTTCGTGAAATTAATAAAGTATCAAAAAACATGATTATCTTTCAAAGTAAAGCTTGACTGAGAGAAGGAAAACTGATCTCAGTTTTAACAATGCTTTCACACTTAGCAAACAACCCCTTGTCTTTCCAAAGAAACACATGTGTGCTTCTTACCTAAGCTTTCAGGAAATTAACTTAAAAAGAACTTGATTATCTTTCAAAGTAAAGCTTGTACTGAGAAAAGGAACACTGATCTCAGTTCTACCAATGCTTTCACATGTAGCAAACATCTGCTTGTCTTTACAAAGAGACACATGTGCGTTTCTTACTAAAGGTTCCGTGAAATTTGTAAACTTTGAATGGAACGTGATTATCTTTCAAAGTAAAGCTTGTCCTGAGAAAAGGAACACTGATCTCAGTTCTAACAATGGTTTCACACGTAGTAAACAACTGCTTGTCTTTCCAAGTAGGACATGTGCGTTTCTTACTAAAGCTTTCATGATATTAATAGGCTTTCAAAAGAACGTGATTATCTTTCAAAGTAAAGCTTGTACTGAGAAAGTAACAGTAATCTCAGTTCTAACAATGCCTTTACACGAAGTAAACAACTGCTTGTCTTTCCCAGGAAACACATGTGCATTTCTTACTCAAGCTTTCGTGAAATTAATGAACGTTCAAAAAAAAAGTGATTATCTTTCAAATAAAGCTTGTACTAAGAAAAGGAACATGGATCTCAGTTCTAGCAATGCTTTGAAACGTAGCAAACAACTGCTTGTCTTTAAAAGGAAACACATGTGCGTTTCTTACTAAAGCTTTCGTGAAATTAATAAATTTCATAACTTTGATTAACTTTCAAAGTAAAGCTTGTACTGAGAAAGAAACAGTGATCTCAGTCCTAAAACTGCTTTCACACGTAGCAAACATCTGCTTGTCTTTAAAAGAAACACATGTGCGTTTCTGACTAAAGCTTTCGTGAAATTAGTAAACTTTGAAAGAAACGTGATTATCTTTCAAAGTAAAGTTTGTACTGAGAAAAGGAACACTTATCTCAGTTCTAACAATCCTTTCACACGTAGCAAATAACTGCTTGTCTTTCGAAAGAAACACATGTGCATTTCTTACTAAAGCTTCCGTTAAATTAATAAACTTTCATAAGAACGTGATTATCTTTCAAAGTAAAGCTTTTTCTAGGAAAAAAGAACACTGATTTCTGTTCAAAATATGCTTTCACACCTAGCAAACAACTGCTTGACTTTACACAGAGACACATGTGCGTTTCTTACAATAGCTTTCGTGAAATTAATAAAGTTTCATAGAACGTGATTTCTTTCAAATTAAAGCTTGTACTGAGAAAAGGAACACTGATCTCAGTTCTAAGAATGCTTTCACACGTAGCAAAAAAATGCTTGTATTTCCAAAGAAACACATGTGCGCTTCTTGCTAACGCTTTCTTGAAATTAATAAACTTTCAAAGAACGTGATTATCTTTCAAAGTAAAGCTTGTACTGAGAAAAGGAACACTGATCTCAGTCATAAAAATGTTTTCACACATAGCAAACAACTGCTTCTCTTTACAAAGAAACACATGTGCGTTTCTTACTAAAGCTTTCGTGAAATTAGTAAACTTTGAAAGGAACGTGATTATCTTTCAAAATAAAGCTTGTACTGAGAAAAGGAACACTGCTCTCAGTCCTAAAAATGCTTTAACACATAGCAAACAACTGCTTGTCTTTACAAACAAACACATTTCGTTTCTTACTAAAGCTTTCGTGAAATTAATAAATTTTCAAAAGAATGTGATTATCTTTCATAGTAAAGCTTGTACTGAGAAAAGGAACACTGATCTCAGTTCTAACAATGCTTTCACACGTAGCAAACAACTGCTTGTCTTTAAAAAGAAACACATGTGCGTTTCTTACTAAAGCTTTCGTGAAATTAATAAATTTCAAAACTGTGATTATCTTTCAAAATAAAGCTTGTACTGAGAAAGAAACACTGATCTCAGTCCTAAAAATGCTTTCACACGTAGCAAACATCTGCTTGTCTTTAAAAGAAACACATGTGCGTTTCTTACTAAAGCTTTCGTGAAATTAGTAAACATTGAAAAAACGTGATTATCATTCAAATTAAAGCTTGTACTGAGAAAACGAACACTGATATCAGTTCTAAAAATGCTTTCACAAGTAGCAAACAACGGCTTGTCTTTACAAAGAAACACATGTGCGTTTCTTACTAAAGATTTCGTGAAATTAATAAAGTATCAAAAAACATGATTATCTTTCAAAGTAAAGCTTGACTGAGAAAAGGAAAACAGATCTCAGTTTTAACAATGCTTTCACACGTAGCAAACAACCCCTTGTCTTTCCAAAGAAACACATGTGTGCTTCTTACTAAAGCTTTCAGGAAATTAACTTAAAAAGAACTTGATTATCTTTCAAAGTAAAGCTTGTACTGAGAAAAGGAACACTGATCTCAGTTCTACCAATGCTTTCACATGTAGCAAACATCTGCTTGTCTTTACAAAGAGACACATGTGCGTTTCTTACTAAAGGTTCCGTGAAATTTGTAAACTTTGAATGGAACGTGATTATCTTTCAAAGTAAAGCTTGTCCTGAGAAAAGGAACACTGATCTCAGTTCTAACAATCCTTTCACACGTAGCAAACATCTGCTTGTCTTTAAAAGAAAAACATGTGTGTTTCTTCCTAAAGCTTTCTTGAAATTAATAAACTTTCAAAAGAAGGGGATTATCATTCATAGTAAACCTTGTACTGAGAAAAGGAACACTGAAACAGTTCTAACAATGCTTTCACACGTAGCAAAAAACTGCTTGTCATTACGAAGAAACACATGTGCGTTTCTTACTAAAGCTTTTGTGAAATTAATAAACTTTCAAAGAACATGATTATCTTTCAAAGTAAAGCTTGTACTGAGAAAAGGAATACTGATCTCAGTTCTAAAAATGCTTTCACACGTAGCAAACAGCTGCTTGTCTTTCCAAAGAAACACGTGTGCGTTTCTTACTAAAGCTTTCTTGAAATTAATATACTTTCAAAAGAAGATCATTTTCATTCAAAGAAAGGCTTGTACTGAGAAAAGGAACACTGATCTCAGTTCTAGCAAAGCTTTCAAACTTATCAAACAACTGCTTGTCTTTAAAAAGAAACATATGTGCGTTTCTTACTAAAGCTTTCGTGAAACAAATAAACTTTCAAAGAACGGGATTATCTTTCAAAGTAAAGCTTGTATTGAGAAAAGGAACACTGATCTTAGTTCTACCAATGCTTTCACACGTAGCAAAGAAATGCATTTCTTTCCAAAGGAACACATGTGCGTTTCTTAATAAAGATTTCTTGAAATATATAAACTTTCAAAAGAACATGATTATCATTCAAAGTAAAGCTTGTACTGGGAAAAGGAACATTGATCTCAGTTCTAACAATGCTTTCACATGTAGCAAACAACTGCTTGTCTTTACAAAGAAACACATGTGCGTTTCTTACTAAAGCTATCGTGAAATTAATAAATTTTCAAAGAACGTGATTATCTTTCAAAGTAAAGCTTGTACTGAGGAATAGAGCACTGATCTCAGTTCTAACAATGCTTTCACACGTAGCAAACAACTTCTTGTCTTTACAAAGAAACACATGTGCATTTCTTACTAAAGCTTTCGTGAAATTAATAAACTTTCAAAAGAACCTGATTATCTTTCAAAGTAAAGCTTGTACTGACAAAAGGAAAACTGATATTAGTTCTGACAATGCTTTCCCACATAGCAAACACCTGCTTGTCTTTCCAAAGAAACACATGTGCGTTTCTGACTAAAGCTTTCTTGAAATTAATATACTTTCAAAAGAAGGTCATTTTCATTCAAAGAAAAGCTTGTACTGAGAAAAGGAACACGGATCTCAGTTCTAGCAATTCTTTCAAACGTAGCAAACAACTGCTTGTCTTTAAAAAGAAACACATGTGCGTTTCTTACTAAAGCTTTCGTGAAATTGATAAATTTCAAAACTGTGATTATCTTTCAAAATAAAGCTTGTACTGAGAAAGAAACACTGATCTCAGTCCTAAAAATGCTTTCACATGTAGCAAACATCTGCTTGTCTTTAAAAGAAACACATGTGCGTTTCTTACTAAAGCTTTCGTGAAATTAGTAAACATTGAAAAAACGTGATTATCTTTCAAATTAAAGCTTGTACTGAGAAAACGAACACTGATATCAGTTCTAAAAATGCTTTCCCAAGTAGCAAACAACTGCTTATCTTTCCAAAGGAACACATGTGCGTCTCTTACTAAAGCTTTCGTGAAATTAATAAACTTTCAAAAGAACCTGATTATCTTTCAAAGTAAAGCTTGTACTGAGAAAAGGAACACTGATCTCAGTTCTAACAATCCTTTCACACGTAGCAAATAACTGCTTGTCTTTCCAAAGAAACACATGTACATTTCTTACTAAAGCTTTCCTGAAATTAATAAACTTTAAAAAGAACGTGATTTTCTTTAATAATAAAGCTTGTACTGAGAAAAGGATCACTGATCTCAGTTCTCACGATACTTTCACACTTAGTAAACAACTGCTTGTCTTTACAACGAAACACATGTGCGTTTCTTACTAAAGCTTTCGTGAAATTAATAAAGTATCAAAAAACATGATTATCTTTCAAAGTAAAGCTTGACTGAGAAAAGGAAAACTGATCTCACTTTTAACAATGCTTTCACACGTAGCAAACAACCCCTTGTCTTTCCAAAGAAACACATGTGTGCTTCTTACTAAAGCTTTCAGGAAATTAACTTAAAAAGAACTTGATTATCTTTCAAATTAAAGCTTGTACTGAGAAAAGGAACACTGATCTCACTTCTACCAATGCTTTCACATGTAGCAAACATCTGCTTGTCTTTACAAAGAAACACATGTGCGTTTCTTACTAAAGGTTCCGTGAAATTTGTAAACTTTGAATGGAACGTGATTATCTTTCAAAGTAAAGCTTGTACTGAGAAAAGGAACACTGATCTCAGTTCTAACAGTGCTTTCACACATAGCAAACAACTGCTTGTCTTTCCGAAGAAACACATGTGCGTTTCTTACTAAAGGTTCCGTGAAATTTGTAAACTTTGAATGGAATGTGATTATCTTTCAGAGTAAAGCTTGTACTGAGAAAAGGAACACTGATCTCAGTTCTAACAATGCTTTCACACATAGCAAACAACTGCTTGTCTTTACGAAGTAACACATGTGCATTACTTACGAAAGTTTCTGTGAAATTAATAAACTTTAAAAAGAAGGTGATTATGATTCAAAGTAAATCTTGTACTGAGAAAAGAAACACTGATCTTACTAAATCTTTCTTGAAAAAAATAAACTTTCAAAAGAAGGCGATTATCATTCAAAGTAAACCTAGTACTGAGAAAAGAAACTCCGAAACAGTTCTAACAGTGCTTTCACACGTAGCAAACAACTGCTTGTCTTTACAAAGAAACAATGAGCATTTCTTACTAAAGCTTTCTTGAAATTAAGAAACTCTGGAAAGATGGTGATTAAATTCATAAACTTTCAAAAGAAGGTGAATATCTTTCAAAGAAAAGCTTGTACTGAGAAAAGGAACACTGATCTCAGTTCTAACAATGCTTTCAATTCTAGCATCAACTGCTTGTCTTTCCAAAGAAACACATGTGCGTTTCTTACTAAAGCTTTTGTGAAATTAATAAACTTTCAAAAGAACGTGATTATCTTTCAAAGTAAAGCTTGTACTGAGGAAAGGAACACTGATCTGATTTCTAACAATGCTTTCACTCGTAGAAAACAACTGCTTTTCTTTCCAAAGAAACACATGTGCGTTTCTTACTAAAGATTTCTTGAAATTAATAAACTTTCAGAAGAATGTGATTATCTTCTTAAGTAAAGCTTGTACTGAGAAAAGGAACACTGATCTCAGTTCTAACAATGCTTTCACACATAGCAAACAACTGCTTGTCTTTACGAAGAAACACATATGTGTTTCTTACTAAAGCTTTTGTGAAATTAATAAACTTTCAAAAAATGTGATTATCTTTCAAAGAAAAGCATGTACTGAGAAAAGGAACACTGATCTCAGTTCTAACAGTGCTTTCACACGTAGAAAAAAACTGCTTGTCTTTACGAAGAAACACATGTGCGTTTCTTACTAAAGCTTTTGTGAAATTAGTAAACTTTCAGAGAACGTGATTATCTTTAAAAGGAAAGCTTGTACTGAGAAAAGGAACACTGATCTCAGTTCTAACAATGCATTCACATGTAGCAAACAACTGCTTGTTTTTACAAGGAAACACATGTGCGCTTCTTACTAAAGCTTTCTCGAAATTAATAAACTTTCAAATGAAGGTGAATATCTTCCAACAAAAGGCTTGTACTGAGAAAAGGAACACTGATCTCAGTTCTAACAATGCTTCCACACCTAGCGAACAACTGCTTGTCTTTACAAAGAAACACCTGTGCGTTTCATACTAAAGCATTAGTCAAATTAATAAACTTTCAAAGAACGTGATTATCTTTCAACGTAGAGCTTGTACTGAGAAAAGTATCACTGATCTCAGTTCTAACAATGCTTTCAAATGTCGCCAAAAAACTGCTTGTCTTTCCAAAGAAACACATGTGCATTTCTTACTAAAGCATTCTTGAAATTAATAACCTTCAAAAGAACGTGATTATCTTTCATAGAAAAGCTTGTACTAAGAAAAGGAACACTAATCTCACTTCTAACAATGCTTTCTCACGCAGCAAACAACAGCTTGTCTTTACTAAGAAACACATGTGCATTTCTTATGAAAGTTTCTGTGAAATTAATAAACTTTCAAAAGAAGGTGATTATCATTCAAAGTAAAGCTTGTACTGAGAAAATGAAAACTGATCTCAGTTTTAACAATGCTTTCACATGTAGCAAACAACTGCTTGTCTTTACAAAGAAACACATGTGTGTTTCTTACTAAAGCTTTCGTTAAATTAATAAACTTTCAAAACAACGTGATTATCCTTCAATGTAAAGCTTGTATTGAGAAAAGAAACACTGATCTCAGTCCTAACAATGCTTTAACATGTAGCAAACAACTGCTTGTGTTTACAAAGAAACACATGTGCGTTTCTAACTAAAGCTCTCTTGAAATTAACAAACTTTGAAAAGAATGTGATTATCTTTCAAAATAAAGCTTGTACTGCAGAAAGGAAAACTGAACTCAGTTCTAACAATGCTTTCACACGTAGTAAACAACTGTTTGTCTTTCCAAAGAAACACATGTGCGTTTCTTACTAAAGCTCTCTTGAAATTAATAAACTTTCAAAAGAAGGTGATTGTCATTCAAAGTAAACCTTGTACTGAGAAAAGGAACACTGAATCAGTTCTATCAATGCTTTCACACGTAGCAAACACCTGCTTGTCTTTACAAAGAAACAATGAGCATTTCTTACTAAAGCTTTCTTGAAATTAAGAAACTCTCCAAAGAAGGTGATTATCTTTCAAAGAAAATCTTGTACTGAAAAAAGGAACACTGATCTCAGTTCTAACAATCCTTTCACACGAATCAAACAACAGCATGTCTTTACAAAGAAACACAAGTGCATTTCTTACGAAAAATTTGGTGAAAATAATAAACGTTCAAAAAAAGTGATTATCTATCAAAATAAAGTTTGTACTGAGAAAAAGAACACTGATCTCAGTTTGACTAATGCTTTCACATGTAGCAAACAACTACTTGTTTTCACAAAGAAACACATTTGCTTTTCTTACTAAAGCTTTCTCGAAATTAATAAACTTTCAAAAGAAGGTGAATATCTTTCAAAGAAAAGCTTGTACTGTGAAAAGGAACACTGATCTCAGTTCGAACAATGCTTTCATTCGTAGCAATCAACTGCTTGTCTTTCCAAAGAAACACATGTGCGTTTCTTACTAAAGCTTTCATGAAATTTATAAACTTTCAAAAGAACGTGATGATCTTTCAAAGTAAAGCTGGTACTGAGAAAAAAAACACTGATCTCAGTTCTAACAATGCTTTCACATGTAGCAAACAACTGCTTGTCTTTACAATGAAACACTTGTGCGTTTCTTACTAAAGCTTTCTTGAAATTAAGAAACTTTTGAAAGAATGTGATTATCTTTCAAAGAAAAGCTTGTACTGAGAAAAGGAACACTGATCTCAGTTCTAACAGTGCTTCCACACGCAGCAAACAACAGCTTGTCTTTACAAAGAAACACATGTGCATTTCTTACGAAAGTTTCTGTGAAATTAATAAACTTTCAAAAAAGATAATTATAATTCAAAGTAAAGCTTGTACTGAGAAAATGAACACTGATCTCAGTTCTAACAATGCTTTCCCACGTAGCAAAGAACTGCTTGTCTTTACAAAGAAACATATGTGTGTTTCTTACTAAATCGTTCGTGAAATTAATAAACTTTCAAATGAATGTGATTATCTTTCAAAGTAAAGCTTGTACTGATAAAAGAAACACTGATCACAGTTCTCACAATGCTTTAACATGTAGCAAACAACTGCTTGTCTTTACAAAGAAACACATGTGCGTTTTTTTCTAAAGCTTTCATGAAATTAATAAACTTTGAAAAGTGATTATCTTTCAAAGTAAAGCTTGCACTGAGGAAAGGAAAACTGATCTCAGTTCTACCAATGCTTTCACACGTAGCACACAACTGTTTGTCTTTCCAAAGGAACAATGAGCATTTCTTACTAAAGCTTTCTTGAAATTAAGAAACTCTCGAAAGAAGGTGATTATCTTTCAAAGAAAGCAGCTTGTACTGAGAAAAGGAACACTGATCTCAGTTCTAACAATGCTTTCACATGCAGCAACCAACAGCTTGTCTTTACAAAGAAACACATGTGCATTTCTTACGAAAGCTTTCGTGAAATTAATAAACGTTCAAAAAAAAGTGATAATCTTTCAAAGTAAAGCTTGTACTGAGAAAAGCAACACTGATCTCAGTTCTAACAATGCTTTCACATGTAGCAAACAACTGCTTGTTTTCACAAAGAAACACATGCGTTTCTTACTAAAGCTGTCTCAAAATTAATAAACTTTCAAAAGAAGGTGAATATCTTTCAAAGAAAAGCTTGTACTGAGAAAAGGAACACTGATCTCAGTTCTAACAATCCTTTCATTCGTAGCAATCAACTGCTTGTCTTTCCAAAGAAACACATGTGCGTTTCTTAAAAGCTTTCGTGAAATTAATAAACTTTGAAAAGAATGTGATTCTTTCAAAGTAAAACTTTTAATGAGAAAAGGAACACTGATCTCAGTTCTAACAATGCTTTCACAGGTAGCAAACAACTGCTTGTGTTTACAATGAAACACTTGTGCATTTCTGACTAAAGCTTTCGTGAAATTAATAAACTTTCAAAAGAACGTGATTATCTTTCAAAGTAAAGCTTGAACTGAGAAAACGAACACTGATCTCACTTCTAACAATGCTTTCACACGTAGCAAACAACTGCTTGTCATTCCAAAGAAACACATGTGCGTTTCTTACTAAAGCTTTCGTGAAATTAATAAACCTTGAAAAGAACGTGATTATCTTTCAAAGTAAACCTTGTACTTAGGAAAGGAAAACTGATCTCAGTTCTAACAATGGTGTCACACGTAGCAAACAACTATTTGTCTTTCCAAAGAAACACATGTGCGTTTCTTCGTAAAGCTTTCTTGAAATTAATAAACTTTCAAAAGAAGGTGATTATCATTCATAGTAAACCTTGTACTGAGAAAAGGAACACTGAAACAGTTCTAACAATGCTTTCACACGTAGCAAACAACTGCTTGTCATTACGAAGAAACACATGTGCGTTTCTTACTAAAGCTTTTGTGAAATTAATAAACTTTCAAAGAACATGATTATCTTTCAAAGTAAAGCTTGTACTGAGAAAAGGAACACTGATCTCAGTTCTAACAATGCTTTCACATGTAGCAAACAACTGCTTGTTTTTACAAAGAAACACATGTGGATTTCTTACAAAATTAATATGAAATTAATAAACTTTCAAAAGAAGGTGATTATCATTCAAAGTAAAGCTTGTACTAAGAAAAGGAACACTGATCTCAGTTCTAACAATGCTTTCACATGTAGCAAACAATGCTTGTATTTACAAAGAAACATATGTGTGTTTCTTACTAAAGCTTTCGTGAAATTAATAAACTTTGAAAAGAACGTGATTATCTCTCAAAGTAAAGCTTGTACTGAGGAAAGGAACACTGATCTCAGTTCTAACAATGCTTTCACACGCAGCAAACAGCAACTTGTCTTTACAAAGAAACACATGAGCATTTCTTATGAAAGCTTTCGTGAAATTAATAGAAGTTCAAAAAAAGGTGATTATCTATCAAAGTAAAGCTTGTACTGAGGAAAGGAACATTGATCTCAGTTCTAAAAATGCTTTCACATGAAGCAAACAATTGCTTCTTTTTACAAAGAAACACATGTGCGTTTCTTACTAAAGCTTTCTTAAAATTAATAAAGTTTCAAAGAAGGTGTATACCTTTCAAAGAAAAGATTGTACTGAGAAAAGGAACACTAGTCTCAGTTCTAACAATGCTTTCACACCTAGCCTACAACTGCTTGTCTTTCAAAAGAAATACCTGTGCGTTTCTTACTAAAGCATTCGTGAAATAAATAAACTTTCAAAAGAATGTGATTATCTTTCTAAGTAAAGCTTGTACTGAGAAAAGGAACACTGATCTCTATTCTAACAGTGCTTTCACAGGTAGCAAACAACTGCTTGTCTTTCCAAAGAAACACATATGCGTTTCTTACTAAAGCTTTCATGAAATTAATAAACTTTCAAAAGAAAGTGATTATCTTTCAAAGTAAAGCTTGTACTGAGGAAAGGAACACTGATCTCAGTTCTAACAATGCTTTCACATGTAGCAAACAACTGCTTGTCTTTCCAAAGAAATACATGTGCGTTTCTTACTAAGGCTTTCGTGAAATTAATAAACTTTCAAAAGAAAGTGATTATCTTTCAAAGTAAAGCTTGTACTGAGGAAAGGAACACTGATCTCAGTTCTAACAATGCTTTCAATTCTAGCATCAACTGCTTGTCTTTCCAAAGAAACACATGTGCGTTTCTTACTAAAGCTTTCGTGAAATTAATAAACTTTCAAAAGAATGTTATTATCTTTCAAAGTAAAGCTTGTACTGAGAAAAGGAACACTGATCTCAGTTCTAACAATGCTTTCACATGTAGCAAACAACTGCTTTTGTTTACAATGAAACACTTGTGCGTTTCTTACTGAAGCTTTCGTGAAATTAATAAACTTTCAAAAGAACGTGATTATCTTTCAAAGTAAAGCTTGTACTGAGAAAAGGAACACTGATCTCATTTCTAACAATGCATTCACATGTAGCAAACAACTGCTTGTTTTTACAAGGAAACACATGTGCGTTTCTTACTAAAGCTTTCTTGAAATTAATAAACTTTCAAATGAAGGTGAATATCTTTCAAAGAAAGGCTTGTACTGAGAAAAGGAACACTGAACTCATTTCTAACAATGCTTCCACACCTAGCGAACAACTGCTTGTCTTTACAAAGAAACACCTGTGTGTTTCATACTAAACCATTAGTCAAATTAATAAACTTTCAAAGAACGTGATTATCTTTCAAAGTAGAGCTTGTACTGAGAAAAGTATCACTGATCTCAGTTCTAACAATGCTTTCACATGTAGCCAAAAAACTGCTTGTCTTTCCAAAGAAACACATGTGCATTTCTTACTAAAGCATTCTTGAAATTAATAAACGTTCAAAAGAACGTGATTATCTTTCATAGAAAAGGTTGTACTGAGAAAAGGAACACTAATCTCACTTCTAACAATGCTTTCTCACGCAGCAAACAACAGCTTGTCTTTACTAAGAAACACATGTGCATTTCTTATGAAAGTTTCTGTGAAATTAATAAACTTTCAAAAGAAGGTGATTATCATTCAAAGTAAAGCTTTTACTGAGGAAATGAAAACTGATCTCAGTTTTAACAATGCTTTCACATGTAGCAAACAACTGCTTGTCTTTACAAAGAAACACATGTGTTTTTCTTACTAAAGCTTTCGTTAAATTAATAAACTTTCAAAACAACGTGATTATCATTCCATGTAAAGCTTGTATTGAGAAAGGAAACACTGATCTCAGTCATAACAATGCTTTAACATGTAGCAAACAACTGCTTGTGTTTACAAAGAAACACATGTGCGTTTCTAACTAAAGCTCTCTTGAAATTAATAAACTTTCAAAAGAAGGTGATTGTCATTGAAAGTAAACCTTGTACTGAGAAAAGGAACATTGAATCAGTTCTAACAATGCTTTCACACGTAGCAAACACCTGCTTGTCTTTACAAAGAAACAATGAGCATTTCTTACTAAAGCTTTCTTGAAATTAAGAAACTCTCGAAAGAAGGTGATTATCTTTCAAAGAAAATCTTGTACTGAAAAAAGGAACACTGATCTCAGTTCTAACAATTCTTTCACACGAATCAAACAACAGCATGTCTTTACAAAGAAACACAAGTGCATTTCTAACGAAAGATTTGGTGAAATTAATAAACGTTCAAAAAAAATTGATTATCTAT